>NW_006400033.1:140126-158918 GCF_000299155.1 Elephantulus edwardii
AAACAATATTGAATAAAAGAGGTGATAGTGGGCATCCTTGCCTAGTTCCTGTTCTTAAAGGGAATGCCTTTAACCTCTGAGATGAAGTCTCTTCACCATGGTCATTGTCCAATACTGGCAGGCCTGGTCATTTTCCCTTTTTTTTTTCTCTTCTCTCTTCTGGGATCTGGGCCTAGGCAGGCCTAGTCTACAGTGTTGTGAGTTTCTGTTTATTTGGCCTTTACCTGTACCTTTACACTCCTTTGTATTTGACTTTGCTCTCACTAATTTCCCACAGGCGTCAGGGTACTTGAATTACTATCCATGAATAGTTTTTTCTGTCCTTTCATGTCCCTGCAGAAGAGAAGCATGCTTCTCTGACTAATTAACTATCCCGCTGGTAGTTCTAAAACATTAAATAGTTTTGTATTTTATTAATTTCAATACCATCTATATTTGAAGAGTTAAGAGGAAAATAGCATGTACTATGTCTACAGGACTCTTCTTCATGATTCTCCACTAACAGGCAGAAGATCGATACCTTTTTGGTTCTTCAATAGGCCTACTGTGAGGAAAGCATAATGAAAGAGAAATCTTAAAAATACTACATGATAAGTGGCAATAGTCAACCAACATGTCTCAAATGATTACGTTTAATTTGGGATGACTTCAGAAGTTGGATTCTAAAATTAGCTATGCTCTTAAGAAAAAAAAAATACCATTTTAGAAATAATTCATTTGATACCTGGGTATAATTAAAATAAAGTTTCACTGGTAACCATTAAGTCATAGTATACAGTGGTCCAAACTCATCATCTGCTCTGAGATAGATGGAAAGTACCCTCCCATTAAAATTTACAGCCTCCTTGCCTCCAAGGAGCACTCTGACTGCACTTTCTCCAATACAGATTTGTTTGCTCTTTGGTTAGTCTGTGGGATATTCAGTACTCTTCTCCACAGTAGAGAATTTAAACTACTGATCTTTTAGTTATTTGTTGTTATTATGTGCTGTTGAGTTGACCCTATGTTCAAACACCCTAAGCCCTGCCCTATCCTGTGTCAATCTTACTGTCTCTGACACACCTATCCCCATTATCCCAGTCACTGAATCAGTCCATCTCATCAAGGGTCTTCCTCTCCTGCGCTGTTCCTCCACCCTCCCAAACATCATATCCCTCTCCAAGGACTGGTCCCTCCTTACATCATGTCCAAAATATGTCAGATGAAGCTTCAAAATCCTTGCCTCCAAGAAGCAGCCTGGTTTAACCCTCTCAAGGATGAACCTGTTCATTTTCTTAGCAGTCCACAGTATATTCAGTATTCTTCTCCAAAACCACAGCTCAAAGGCATCAGTTCTCCTGTCATCCCTAGTCATTGTCCAGTCCTCTCTCCATACTTTTTTGATCTATATGTGAACAGATCACTTGGGAGGCTGGCCTTTACAAGGAGGAATGTGGCATCAGGATTGGAGGAAGACTCATCAAGTACTTGTGCTACGCAACTTGACACAACCTTTTTCACTGAAAACTGAGGTGGATCTGAAGCATCTGTTACAGAAAGTCCAGGAAAACATTACAAAAACAAAGATTCTCACCACTAGGCTAATTAGTAGCATTGTGATACATGGAGAAATACTGAGATTGTTAACAATTTTAGGTTGCTTGGGTCCACTATCAACACTCTTGGATCCAGCATCTGGGAAATCAAAAGATGAATTGGATTAAGAAAGTCTGCTGTCAGGGACTTTTTCAGAGTGCTGAAGAACAACAATATCCGCCTAGAGACTAAGGTGTGCCTGATCTAGGCCATGGTCTTTGCAATTACTTGCTATGCATCAGAGAGCTGGACAATGAATAAGGATGACAGACAAAGAATTTACCTATCTGAGTTGTGGTGCTGGAGAAGAGTATTGAAAATACATACCATGGACTGCCCAGAGAGCAAACAGATCTGTTTTGGAGAAGGTGAAACCACGATGCTATCTGGAGGCAAGGATTTTGAAGCTCTGTCTCACATATGTTGGGTATGTTGCCAGGAGGGAACAGTATTTGGTGAGGGACATCATGCTTAGAAGGGTGAAGGGACAGCACAGGAGAAGAAGACCCTGGGTAAGATGGATTGACACGGTGATAGATAATGGGGGCAAGTGGTTGGAGAAAGTGAAATTGGCTTAAGATATGACAGGGATCAGAGCTATTGTGCATAGGGTCACTATGAGTCACAAGTGACTCAATGGCACATAACAACAATGACAAATTTAAACTACGGTCTTTTCAGTCACTTTCTATGCACCTGAGAGCTTGACAATGAATAACGATGACAGAAGTACAATTGATGCCTTTGAACTGTGGTGTTGGGAAAGAGTGAGTGCTAAAGATCCCATAGACAGTCAAAGGAACAGATTGATGTGTCTTGGAGAAAGTTCAGCCGGAGCAGGGAAAAAAAAAATTACAGCCTTGTTGCTTCCTTATAAAGTTGAGAATAGAAATACCACTTGATTCAGCAATACTTCCACTAGATATGTATCACAATGAATGAAGAGCTGCCACACAAACAGATATATGCACATCCATGTTGACCGCAGCATTATTTGTTGTTGTTGTTGTTATGTGCCATCGAGTCGCTTGTGACTCAGTGACCCTTATGTACAAGAGCCCTAAATGCCATTCTATCCTGTGCCAACCTCGCTGTCTCAAACACACTCATTCCCACCACTCCACTCACAGAATCTATCCATCTCATCATGGGTCTTCCTATCCTGCGCCGTCCCTCCACACTCCCAAACATGATGTCCCTCTCCAAGGACCAGTCCCTCCTTGCACCATGCCCAAAGTATGTCAGATGAAGCTTCAGAATCCTTGACTCCAAGGAGCATTCTGGCTTCACCCTCTCCAGGACAAACCTGTTTGTTCTCCTAGCAGTCCATGGTATATTCAACACTCTTCTCCAGCACCACAGCTCAAAGGCATCAATTCTCTTTCTATAATCCCTATTCACTGTCCAACTCTCTGACGCATAGCACACAATTATGAAGACTATAGCCTGGATCAGGCACACCTTAGACTCCAGCCTGATGTTGCTGCTCTTCAATACTCTTGAGAGGTCCCTCACAGCTGACTTTCCCAGTGCAATTCGTCTCCTGATTTCCTGGCTGATGTTACCAGGAGTGTTGACTGTGGAACCAAGTAAACTAAAACTGTTAACTATCTCAATCTTTTTACCATCCATACTGATGCTGCCAATTAGCCCAGTGGTGAGAATCTTACAGCATTATTTACAATAGCAAAGAAATGGAAAAAACCCAATTCAACCATCAACAGACAAATGGATAAAGAAATTATTACACAGTAGAATTCGTTGTTATTGATATGTGCTGTCGAGTTGCTTGCAACTCATAGCGACCCTATGTACATTTGCCCTGAAACCTACTCTAGCCTGTGCCAACTTTACCCCATAATAATTCCTTGCATAACATGGATGCACCTAGAGAATATTAAGCTAAGTGAAACAAGTCAGTCACAAAAAGACAAATATCATAGAAAACCATTCTTATAAAATGCTAGGGAAAGGTTTACAGATAGCTAGAATCATTCTTGGTTAGTTATCAGGGAAGGGAAGGAGGGAGAAAAGACTAAAAATGAGTAATTAGATAAAAGACACATATAAGGGTGAGTGAAGGAAAAGAGGTCACCTCAGTGAGAGTGTGATCAGCACAATATCCCTGAGGGGCAGATATAGAAGAATTAATGGAAATATTAGAATTAAAGGAAAAGTGTGATTC
This sequence comes from Elephantulus edwardii, assembly GCF_000299155.1. Classification (NCBI taxonomy): domain Eukaryota; kingdom Metazoa; phylum Chordata; class Mammalia; order Macroscelidea; family Macroscelididae; genus Elephantulus; species Elephantulus edwardii. The sequence continues at coordinate 143,887 of NW_006400033.1, forward strand.
CATTATGGGTATTTTTTTTTAATTAATGTTACTGAACAAAATGTGAATGAATGATTGAATGAAAAACGAATTTGTGTTGTAAGTCTTAAATCACGACGAAACGTGTTCAATAAAAAAAAAATTACAACCTCACAAACTTCATGGAAAGCTGCTGAGTCAGAATCTATAGACATCATCAAGGGTTTTTGTAAAAAGCATGTATCATCTATCAGGTCCTTGGTAGCACAGTGACTAAGCATTTAGTCCCTAATAGAAACACGTGTGGTTCAAATTAAAAATGTTTAGTTTTGGAAACTGCATCGGGCAGTTTTACTTTGCCCTTGTAGGGTCAATATGAGCTGGAATTTATTTGAATACAGTGGGATTGTTTTGATTTTATCTGTTAGGAGGGTCAACTATGACTCGGTTTAAACTAACTCCATGGCAATGAATTTTAGGTCTTTTGATAGTGTTCAAGGCTTTTAGGGTTAAATATTTCTGCCAGTATCTCTTTTCAGCTAACAATAGCATGCTTTTTACATCTTTTTCTCCATACCTATGTTAGTACAAACCTTCAAAGGCTTAGTTACTTTAAAATGGGAAGTTTGAATGTTGTTATGTGGCACGGAGTCTGAACTAACTCATAGCTGATTTACTAGAAGCAGTAAGTCCTATAAGAGGAGATGGCCCGTCCTTCTTACTCCAAGCAGCTTGTGGATTCAAGTGGTTTGCCTTTGGGATTATAGTGCAGCTTCTTACCACTGCTCCAAAATGTGTGGTGGAGTGAGAACCAATTTATATAGCACAAAATTGGACAGAGTTCCATGGAGTCTCCATGAGTCAGACTCCAAGGCACAACAGTAACAGAGACTCCTTAGAGAAAATTCCTGGAGATCTATGTTCTAAGAAGACCGTCATTGAAAACCCCAAGGAGCACAGTTGTGTATGTGTGCGTGTGTTACATACATGGGGTTACCACGATTTGGGTGAAGAGATAGCAGCTGGTCCTGGGTGCATGGTGAACAATACTCCAGAAATTAACGACCTGGAGAGAGCAAGTGAAAAGTTATGTTTTCAGTGATTGTTAAACTTCAGAGACCTAAGCGTGGGGCTTAAGACGTCAGCTAAAGAATCAGAGTAACCATCTTTGGGTCTCATTAGGTCACACCAGCTAAAATCGACCTAGTCCTTTTCAGTCACGCATCCATTTTAAACGGATTAAGGTTCTGGCACAGTCTGATACACACACAAATACGAATTGCCACCCGGCCTGGAAATGGGCGACGAGCACAAGAACTGAAGAATGCCGGAGTCTCGACCTAACGGTGGGAATTTGGGAAGAGGGTTAAGAGATGAAGATGTAACGAGGAGACAGCGGCAGAGATGAGAAGCTTGGGCTGAAGATGAGGTCATTTCTGACTTGGCTGTATTTTGACGAGTCTACGGAATACAAAGGCAGACTGTTCCAGAAATAGTTAAGAAGGAGGTGCGCTACATCCAACACAATCAGTAAAGATGACGCCTTCTGAAGCAGGAGCCGTTGCGCACGCGTACTCCCTTACACGAACTCAGTGGCGCCGCGCTCGGTATAATCAGCCTTGAGGACTGTGCGCATGCGTCCCGCGCACGCGCGCACTCTCGTCCCCGCGGCCACTCCCGGCTCCGGGCGCCCTCCCCCGCCGCCCCGCCCGGCCGTTTCCCGTGAGCGGCCTGGGCGGAGGGGACGGAAAGCAGGAAGGGGTAAACCCAACTCAGTTCGCCATGGGGTTGTTTGGAAAAACCCAGGAGAAGCCGCCCAAAGAGCTGGTAAGGCCCGGCGGCGGCAAAAGAGCTGGTGGGTTTGTGTGGGGCGTAGAGTTCGCAAGCGACTGGACACTTCCCCCTCCCCCCGGTGGGCCAGGTAACTGTTTTTCCCATTTCCGGAGCCTCCCACTGGATGGAGGGACCGAGGGAACAGTGTCTTGGAGTTGCTGAGAAGAGAGCAAGCTTTTAGGCCCCCGTGCCGCCCAGCCAGCCACGGGCTGGCTCGGGCATCCCAGTTTGCGTCAGGTGCGGCAGCGGCTCGCGGCTGGGGGCCCCTCTGTCCGGTGTTGGTACGTCCCACCCGGAACCTCGGCCGCGCAGGCCCCGCCTCCTCATTGCGTTGATGGGGTCTCGGTGCTCGCGGATGTGGTCGGTCTCTGCTTGTCCAGCTGACAACCGCCGCCGCCGAGCCGGCATCAGACCCAGTGACGTTAACTGGGTGAGGGCGGGCTGCGGGACGGGGTGGAGGCTTGTCTGAAGGCTCGTTTTGCAGACCCCGAAGGTGGAATAGAGATGGTAATACCGCACTTCTGAGTGACCAGAGAGCAAAGCTTGCAGATGACAGCATCTTGAGTGCCTGGCACACAGAGTGCATTAACGATGTTGTTAGTGGTTCTCTGAACTGAGAGCTTAAAAGAGCAGGCGCTCGGTGATTACTACCATCACCCCTCCTACATATTACTGAATTTTACGGTAAAATAAAACTTTCGGAGCTTAAATAAGCATGTGTGACATCCTTTTTCAAAGTGTAGAATATACCGTCTTATAGTTGCGGGTTTTTGGTTAGAATATACCGTTTTATAGTTGCGGGGTTTTGGTGGTAGTTAAACTGTCAAATTAGCTAACAAGCAAGGTAATCAAGGGTTAACTGGTAAACAATTGCACATTTTATTCACATCTAAGATTCTACTTCGCTTATGTCTGGCACCTGTCTCTTCTTAAACCCACAGCACTTTCCTACATATTCAAAGCCTCTTTTCAAATTTACAGCCCTTGACGCGGATAGAGGACCCAATAAGCATGGGTTTGTGTTTACAAGCTAATCTGGGGTGGGCAGTTTCACATGAGTTTCACTTTTTATCTTACTTATTGGGTAATCTGTCTCTATAGATAAAGGGTGGGGTTGGACTGCAGACTGAAAAATTGTCACCGCTCTGGCAGGTCATATCCATAGGAGGTTGAGCAGTTTACTCCTCAGGTATTTACAATCTCGGACAACCCGCAGGAGGGTCATCAAATGGATTCAGGTTCCATAGGAATGAGTTTGTAGCCTGAGAAATGTGGTTCTGCTCCTCCTGCCACAAAACCAAGCGTGGAGACAGTTTGGGGTGGGAAAAGTAGAAGTTTAATGACACATATATAGAAGAGAGAAGAAAAGATTCCCACGTCTTCCTCATTAAAAAAGGTTCTGAGGAGATAATAGGCTTTGGGTGTTGGGAAGGCTCATGGTTGTTCAGCACAGAAGAATTGTTGCCTTCGAGTTATGATGCTGGAGAAGTCTTGAACGTAATGTGGACCGCTAAGAAGAAAACAAAGAGGTCTGTCTTGGAGAGGGTGAAACCAAGTCTCTCCTGGGAGACTAGGATATTGAAGCTCTCACATACTTTGGGCACGTGGCCAGGAGAGACTGGTCCTTGGAGAAGGACATCATACTCAAAAGAGTGGAGGAACAACGGAGGAGAGGAAGACCCAGGGTAAGATGGAATGATAGAATAACTGGGGTAATGGGGGCAGGTGTGCCAGAGTCACACCTACTGGCTCAGGACAGGGCAGGTTTCAGAGCTGTTGTAGATAGGGTGGCTATGAGTCCGATGGCACAGAACAACAGAAATTGAAAGGGTTATTTGAGAAAATGAGAGATTATGAGGGAGCTCTGGTGGCCTAGTGGCAAGAAGCTGCACTGCAATCCCAGAGTTAGGCGGTTTGAATCCACCAGATGCTCTGCTGGAGAAGGAGGGGCAATCTCCTCCTGTACCAGTCAGATCCGATTTGACAGTACACACACAAAAAATTATAATTTAAAAAAACAGATTATGCAAATCAGTAGGCTTACATAGCTGACTTCTAAAGAGGCACCTATGTGGTTAGCTTTTGAGTCATCGTAGGACATATGCCATAGGTTTTCTTCCAGGATGTTTGATCATCACAAAACTTGCCCTTTTAAGATGATTGCCCTCTAGAAGGTCATACATTCACATGGCACCTGAAAGCTCTTAGCAGAGTTAAAAGTTGTGAAGAGGGAACACCTGGAAGTACCCAAGGCACTTGTTTAACACCTGTTTCTGGGCCTTGTGGCGCCTTCCTGGTCTGAATCACCTCTCAGGGTTAAAAGACAGGTTGAGCCCATCAAGTAAAAAGGAAATGAAAATGGGAAAATAAAATTTGTGATTCCAAGCAAACATTTGAATTATAAAACACTTAAGTTTTCCTTCCTACTTATTAAAAGTTCATCTTTAATATGAGGTCAGAAGGCCCTTTTATGATCTACTGAAGGAAGTAACACCAAGCTGCCGTACTACAGGGATGGGGAGGTGAACTGCAACAACTATCTAAACTTGAAGAGATCTTCCCCTAGATTGTCCTTCTAAGATAAGGTGTCCAGCTTGATAAGGAGTCCTTTCTACTGTTCTTCTAAGCTACAAAGAAACCTCTCCCTTTTAAAATATAAAGAAATGCTAATTTTCTGTTGCAAGTTTGACCTAAGCTTGCCATTCATAAAATATAATTAGAGGAAAACAGTCTCATTACTATTTAAACTGGCCTCCAGTATGTGCATAAAATTCCTATAATAGAGAATTGATGCCTTTGAGCTGTGGTGCTGGAGAAGTGTGTTGCATATACGATGGACTGCTAGGAGAACAAACAGTTTCGTCCGAGAGAGGGTAAAGCCAGGCTGCTTCTTGGAGGCAAGAATTCTGAGGCTTCATCATACTTTGGGCATGTTGCAAGGAGGGACCAGTCCTTGGAGAGCGATATCATGCTTCAAGAGTGGAGGGATGGAGAAAGAGAGGGACACCTTCGATGAGGTGGGTTGATACAGTGACCATCTCATGAAGGGTCTTCCTCTCTTTCACTGACGACCCTCCACCTTTCCAAGCATGATGCAGTTTTTCCAGGGACTGCTTCTCCTAACAACATGCCCAAAGTATGTGAGCGACGTTTCACTGTCCTTGCCTCTGAGGAGCACTCTTGGCTGCACCTTTTCCAAGATGTCCTTCCTTGTCTTTTGGCAGTCTGTAGAATATTCAGTACTCTCTTCCAACACTGCAACTCAACGGCATCAATTTTTTGGTCATCCTTATTCATTGTTCAAGTTACACATATATAAGCAAGTAATTGAAAAGATCATGATTTGAGTTAGGTGTAACCTTGTCTTTAAAGTGACATCCTTGCTCCTCTTTGGATAGGTCCCTGACAGCACTTTCCCAGTGTTGTCCATAAAGTTTTTAGTTCTCTGGATAGTATGTCTTGATTTCTTGACTGATTATTCCAGTGATGCTGATTGTGAATTCAAGCAAGGTGAAATAATTTACAATTTCTGTCTCTTCTGCATTTATCATGATGTGACCTATGGGTAAGGATTTTTTGTTTTCTTGATGTTGCAAGATAACCCATATTGAAGACTGTTTCAATTTGTTGCAGCAAGCATTTCAGATCCTCCTCACTTTCAACAAGAAAGGTGGCATCATCTGTCTACCACAGGTTGTTGATGAGTCTTACTCCTATCCTAATGTCACAGTTTTCTTCATAGAGTCCAGCTTCTCAAATTATTTGCTCTGCATACAATTTGAAAAGGAATGAAGAAAGCATATAGCCCTGATGCACACCTTTTGCAGTTTTAAACCATGCAATGTTTTCTTGTTCTGTTAATTTTTTTTTTTGTTTGCTTTATTTTTCTCTCCTGTTCAGACAACAGCAACTTGGTCTAGGTCTAGGTTTCACATAAATATAATTAAGTATTCCAGAATTCCCATTCTTCTCAGTGATTCACAGATCATAACTTTTTTTTTTTTTTTTTTGCATAGTCAAAGCACAAATAGACATTCTTCTGGTATTCTCTGCTTTCAGCCAGGATCTGTCTGATATCAGCAGTGATATTCCTGGTGCCGTGGCTTCCAAATCCAGCTTGAATTTCTGGCAGTTCTCTGTTGATATACTGTTCTAGCTGTGTCTTAAATAATCTTTAGCAAGATTTTTCTTTACATCTAGTAAGATAAGCATTTAAGAATTTGGCTGGTGTCACCACATTTGCAACATTTATAGGAGGTCAAGCTTTGGAGCAACCATGTAGACTAGTGTGGTCAGAAGTGAGTAGATCCATGTCTTCCATACACCTGCCTATCAATGATTTATTGAAAATTTAATAGAATTTTTAGTATGAGGTAATCTGATTAGAGTCTTGCCCAGGATTTTCTTCCAAGTTCTGTTTCTCAGTACTTCAGCATACCACTTCAGTTCTATTGATAGCTTTTCTCATTTTTCAGGGTATCTTTATTTTTTGCTCAAATTCTACCAAGGACTGTTGTTGTTATATGTTGTCTAGTCGCTTGCAACTCAGAGTGACCCTATGTACAGAAGCCCTATGTGCCAGTCTTAACTGTCTCTGACACACCTACCCCCATTACCTCAGTCACTGAATCAATCCATCTCCTTGAGGGTCTTCCTCCCTTGAGCTGTCCCTCCACCCTCCCTACCATGACATCTCTCTCCAAGGACTGGTCCCTCCTTGCAACATGTCCAGAGTATGTCAGATGAAGCTTCAGAATTCTTGCCTCCAAGAAACCTGGCTCTCCCTAGGATGAACCTGTTTGTTCTCCTAGCAGACTAGGTTCTTTCTTTACACCTTGATATTTTTGACTCAGCAGAGTGTTTTCTCACTTGTCTCCCTACTAGGTGTTGGATTTTAGTTGCAGGAGGTGCCAGTGAAGGAGCTGTTGGATGCGGATGCCATCGAGTCAGAACTGACTCATAGTGCCCTTTGAGTGAACGCAGAGAAGCTGTTCTGTTATGTAATTGCTGTGTTTGAGTAGGCATAGGAAATACTGCTCTTTAGAGATACTGACCAGGATATATCACTGAAAAAGATAAAAAAATAATGTTAACTTGTAGTTTCCTGAGAAAGAAAATGTTCAACTCTATAAAATAAGCTAAGTAAAGGGAATAAAATGAGATATTATTGGTGGATATTTAAGAGAACGGGAGGTATTAATTAAAAGTGACTTTTATGACTAAAACGCACCTCATGTGCATAAAAGGCTGGACAGTGAGAGGAGGACAGAAGACAATCTGTTCATATTGAGTCTTGGTAAGTACTGAAAATACAGTAGATTACCAAGAAGAATAAATAGCTTTGTTAGCACAGTGGTCAGGCACTCAGCTGCTTAACTGTAAGTAACATTGGCCTCTTGAACCCACCAGGTGCTCTGCAGGAGAAAGATGCTTCATTCTGCTCCCAAAAAGGTTGCACCCTTGGAAACACTGTGCGACAGTTTCTCTCTGTCTTAAAGTTTCTCTGAGTCAGAATTGACTCAGTGGTAACAGGTAATGACCAGAAGAATGAACATATCAATTTTAAAGGAAATTTAACCAGAATGTTCCTTAGACGCAAGGATGTAAAGACTTCATCTTGCTTACTTTGGGGAAGTCATTAGGAAATACAGATCCCTAGAAAAGAACATCATGTTTGTAGTGTAGAATCATTAGAAATGAGCGAAACTAAATGCAATGGATCAGCTTCATCATCAAAACTAGAACTCAAGCCTGCTGCGATCATGAAGCATTTGGCAGAGAATCATAAGTCAGTTTAAAAACTGAAATGCTCCTGAACCGAGCCATGTTATTTTCAGTTGCTTCATGTACTTCATGTGAACATTAGTATGTAATAGTTTATGTTCAAAATGGCTTTCCTTGGCCATTTCTTTAATTTTTACCACAGACATAAATAGAGTATGTATAGTCTTTCCATGAGGGCAATGATTAGTTTTCCCATTCCACCAGGCATAAATTGACAAGGTACAGCAATAGAAACTGGGAGAAGCATTACAAGCAAGCAAGCAAGAAACAGAGAATGTAATATGCATCCTTCAGGACCAGAGATTCCTGTGCCCTACAGACCATACCTGCAGGAGAACACCAGCAGCCTCAGTAAAGAGACAGCTGACCTGGGACTGCTGTTCCATGGAGCCAGAGCCAAGAGTCTTCGCCTAAGCTTGCTGGATGATGCAAAAATGGCAGGGCCAAGAGAGCTTGGAATGAGGCTGGAGGTCAAAGACCTTATAAGCCCACTTGAGAAACTGTCCTGACTATTTCTAACCTGCTTTATAACTTGTTAACTTCTCTAATACACCTCATAACCCATTGTATCTGAGGTCTGTGTATCTGGAGCAGAAGATTTTGGACTCAGTAGTAGAGCAGTACAGTTAATGTTGGAATTAGTAGAAGTAGATGGGAGAGCATGAAGAGCATGTGTGACTTCAGGGGGATTGATTTTAAATTGTGTGTGTTGCTGATAGGGACAGCCCTAATGGACACTTTCCCGATTGTTACCGATGCAGTGTTCCATTGCTCTGTTCAGACAACAGCTTCTTGGTCTACATAGGTTTCATACACGCACAATTAAGTGTTCTAGGATTTCCAATCTTCTCAATGTTAGCTATACTTTGTTAAGATCCACACATTGAAATGCCTTTGTATAGTCAATAAAGCACAAATAGACATTCCTCTGGTATTCTTTGCTGTCAGCCTCAGTCCATCTGACATGAGTAACAGTAACTCCTGGGACAATGGCCTTTTCTAAGTCCAGCTTGAACTTTTGGCAGTTCTCTGCCTGTGTACTGTTTTCACCATTTTTAAATGATCTTCACCAGTAGTTTACTGTTTGGTAATTTCTACATTCTGTTGAATCACCTTTCTTGGGAATGGGAACAAGTATGGATGTCTTCCAGTCAGTCAGCCAAGCAGCTGTCCTCCAAATTTTCCAGGCATAGACTGTGAGGATGTTCAGAGGGCTGTGCCTGTCATTTAAACCTGTCAGTTGATATCCCATCTACTCCTGGAACCTAATTTTTTGCCAGTGACTTCAATACAGCTTGAACTTCTTCCTTCATTACCATTCATACTTGAATGTTACTACTTGAAATATTTCAGTGCCATGTAATTAATTTTAGTACAGTTATTCAGTGTATTCCCTCAATTTTCTTTTGGTGCTTCCTGGTTCGTTCAAGATTTTGTCCAATTGCATCCTTCAGTATTACAACTTAAAGCTTGAATTTGTTTTTCAGTTCTTTCAGTTTGAGAAATATATGCCGAGCGAGTCTTTCCCATTTTATTCTCCCAATTCTAAGTCTGCACATTCTGTTACAATACTTTGTTTTCTTGAGCTGCTCTTTGAAATCTTTTCAGCTCTTTTACTTCAACATCTCTTCCTTTTGTCTTGGTTTCTTGATGCTGTAGTGTACTTTTTAGTGTCTTTTCTGATACCCGTTTTGATTTTTTTTTTTTCTCCTTATAGTGATCTTTTGCTCTCTTATCTGTGGATATCATTCCACAGCTCATCTGGTCTTTGATCATTGATGTTCAGTGCTTCAAACCTATTCTTAAGATGATTTTCAAATTCAGGTGGGCTAGACTTCAAGATCCTATTTTAGTTCTTGTCAGCTTGTAAGGAATTGTGCTTGTGCTGTCAGTACAAAGGTAGGCAATTGAATCTACCAATTCTGCAGGAGAAATACAGGCAGTCTCCTGTGTGAATTACTGCTTTTAAAATCCTGATGGAGGGTAGCAGTGGGTCAGTTCCAACTTGACTGTACACCACCACCACAACGACAACAACATAGCCAATAAAATCCTGCCAAGTTTTTCTGCTATTTAGTACTTGTGGTTGCCATGAATTAAAATGACTTGACACATTTGGGTTTGGATTATTTTATGTTTTGTGGGGGAAAGTGGCTGCAAGTGTAAATAACCTTCTATAGAATCTTGATTTTATGATTCCTCACTGCTTTGGCAGGTGTGCAGTGACTTACAGTGTTACACTCTGTTTAGTTATTTTCAGCAGAACAGTTGGTCTAGAACTTCTTAGTCCTTTTGAATATTTTAAGGAATATATTTACTAGTTCTGATAAAAGGCCTATTTATCGTAAGTACCATGAGTACCCAAATTTTGTTTCTAAATACCATTTTCACTAAAAGAAATGAACTTCCTTTGGAAAAATAATTTATTCTGGCTAAAATCGTAAAAACTCACTTTTTTTGCATAGTCTAATAATTGTTTCAGAAAAGTAAACCAAGGGATCTGAAAATGTTAAGTAAAAAAGGCCAGTGATCTGGCCTTCTAATTTGTCTCAATTCATCACCTCCCTCATGACTTGCTAGTAATTAAAGGGAAAACTGGTGACTGTCACTGCTTCAACACAGTGAACAAGTTTATTGGTATAATTAATAGATTACCAGACACTCTGAATCTCTTGATAAAATACAACATGCAGTACACAGTTAACTTGAGAGAATTGCTGTTAAGGATTGTTGGGTTGACTACTACTCATAGCAACCCTGTTAGAGATCTGACCTTCTCCTTCCTGTCATCCTTATCATTTCTAATATACTCAAGCCCACTGCTACAGCCACTTTGTCAGTCTGTCTTGTTGAGGAAATTCCTGTCTTTCTCTGACCCTCCATCTTTCCAAGCATGATGCCTTTTTCTAAGAACTGGTTCCTCCTAACTAACAACATGCCCAAAGTATGCAAGATGAAGTTTCACTATCCTTGCCTCCAAAGAGCACTCTGACGGCACTTCATCCAGGACTCATCCCTTTGTCCTTTTGGCAGTCCATGGGATATTCTGTCATCTTTATTCCTTGTCCAACTTTCAGATGCATAGAAAGCTATTTAAAAGGCCATGGTTTGGAACAGGTGTACCTTAATCTTTATACTGACACTGCTTTTAAGCATTTTAGAGAAGTCCTTGACAACAGATTTTCTTAATGCAATACATCTTTTGATTTGAGTGCTATTACAAAGGGTATTCCAAGTTAAAATGAAATTGTTAAAACATAATTCTTTTTTCTGTCATGATGTTGCTTATTGGCCCAGTGGTGAAGATTTTTGTTTCATGTTGAGAAGTAATCCATATTCAAAGTTAACATTCTTTGATCTTCTGCAACAAGTGTTTCAAGTCCTCTTTCAGTAAGCAAGGATGAGTCATCCTCTAATCCTGATGCTATAGTATTTTAAAATTTTTTTTATTGTGATTTTTACATAATTTTCAGAAAAGTTGCATTTTGATCCATTCTTTGTTGCACATTTCCCCTCCTTCCTCCCTCCCTCCCAGTTTACTTTCTTTTTTTAAAATATTCATTGTTGCACAATTTCCTCCCCCTCCCCACTTTGCAATGTACCTCTAATTCTGGACTGTTTTCATACATATATTCCTTTTAAACATGTCTTTCCTTCATCTATTCCAATTCATTGTTCGTTATCTATCTCCTCCTCTTTTTGGTTTCTCCCCAAACTCCCATGTCAGTCTTTTTTATAACAGTGTTGTTATTTGCCCTTTTGTGACTGAGATATTTCACTCAGTATAATGTCCTCCAGAGACACCCATGTTATATACTGTTTTACGAGTTCCTTTTCAGTGCACAACCTCGACAGCATTTGTTGTTTGCTGCTCTGTTGAACTTTGCTGTTGTTGCTGGACACATTCTTCTTTGTATACTCATTGTACAAATTCAGTAGGTGTGGAGAAAGGATACAACCCTGATACACATCTTTCCTGATTTGAAACCATGCAGTAGTCCTTTGCTGTGTTTGGACAATAACTTCCTAGGCTGCATACATATAGACTTTACATGAGCACAATTAAATATTCTGAGATTCCCATTCTCCTCAATGTTAACCATAATTTGTTATCCATGCAGTTACAGGCTTTTGTAGTTAGTAAAATATAAATAGACTTTTTTGTTGTATTCTCTGCTTTCAGCCAAGATTATTCTGACATCAGCAGTGGCATCCTTCAAGCCACATCCTCATCTAAATCCAGTTTGAATTCCTGGTAGTTCTCTGATGGTATACTAGCCACTTTCAATTCTAGCCATTTTTAAATAACCAGCAAGATTGTACTTGCATGTAATATTAATGATGTTGTTGTTATGTGCCATCGAGTCATTTGTGACTCACCTCAGACTCATTGCTATTGAGTCAGAACCAACTCATTGCTGACCCTCCTGCAAGTTTTTCAAAGCTATAAATTGCAAAGGAGACAGTTTGTCTACGTTTCTCATGAGGAGCCACTGGTGGATGTAGTAAAGGGTTTTTCTCAGCATGTAAAAAATGGCCTTATATTTATATATACTCTAAAGTGTTGTAGAGTATTGTGAAATGTGGATTATAGTGATAGAATATCTATAATACATGTAAAAAGTGATTCAGACAGAAAAGATGACTTTTCATGAAAGAATGGCTTTTAGTGCCATTTTCCATCTTACCTGATTTGGGGCCATTAGTGTTCAGTGCATCAGACCTTTTCTTGAAAGGATCTCTAAATTCAAGTGGGGTATACCTAGGGTCATATTTTTACTCTTGTAGGCTTATTTTAACTTTAGTCTGCTTCAGCTTCACTTAACACTTGAGCTCCTTTTCCCTTCTGTTGTGTTGCTGTGATGCTGGAAGCTTTACCACCAGTTTTTAAAATAGTAGTTATGGTTTCCCCTAGTGTTCAGATTTCCAGACTAAGACATACCAGCAATCAGGTCCAGCTATCCACTTCTGAAATGATGGGCCTTTGAATAGCCACAGAATATTGTCTGGAATAGTGCCATATGAAAGTCTGCTGTGCTAGGGATGACAAATTGAAGAACAATGATATCACTTTCATCATCAGAAAGAACATTCTTGTAGTACACTGGAGTCTGTGATTGAGTATTATCTATGCACATACAAGGAAGATCTCGTTTACTACAACTATTACTCAAATGTATACACAAACCATTTAAGCCAAAGATGAAAATACTGAACATATCTACCAGCTTCAGTCACAAGTAGTTCAGATATACAATCAAGATAGTAATTACTGGTGATTGGAATGCAGAAATTGGGAATGAGGGATTGGTAGTTAGAAAAATATGGTTGATGATAGAGGTCAGATCACATGATAGAATGTTGTTTGACCAATGCTTTAACTCTTTGCGTGTATGTTTTGAAAGAAGCAATATGGTAGCCATCCACATGTACCTCACCAGATGAAATACATATTGTAGTCGATCAGATTGACTACATCTGTGGGAAGAGACAGTAGAGAAACTGTCAGGCAAAACAAGTTTGCAGGTTTTACTGGTATAGTCATACATCCATATACATATGTATTTTTTCCTTAGTATCTTTCTTTTTTTTTAAAATACTCCTCAGAATGTGAGCTTAGCAGTAATAGTAAGTCTGTTTTCTACCTCCTATGTTACTATCACATTGAACAGTGCTAACACATTGAGAATGCTCAGTAAACATTTGAATAAATGTATGAAGCTTAGTTGCTTTCCTACAGTTTGTGAAAGGTCTAGTTAATTTTAGACGTGTTTACAATTTCTATTTCATATATCCCCTAAAAGTAGTTTTTAATAACTCTTTACTACCTTAGAGAGGGCCTGGAAGCAGGAGTGGCATCCACTTCCGAAATGGCTTGCCTCCAGAAATTCTATGTACGAACAGTGCTCAGGCCTTTCGTTCATAGGTTCGCTATGAGTCATCTGCGACTCGATGGCACCTAACAACAATAACGACGACAGAGAGAGAGCTACGTTGGCCTAGTGGAAAGAAAGTTACGCTACCAAGCCCAAGGTGGGTGATTTTAGTCTGTGGCCCTTGGCCGGGTTCAAATTGTTTTCCTGTCAAACATTCTTCTAGGTGGAATAGCATTGGTCTGTCCATTTGCTATACAGAGGTAACTCATGGTTGCTGTGATGCTGAACACTGTGACACTGATGTGCCAAACTTGGTAATGGGTACCCATGCTGCACAGTGTTGGCTGGAGCTTCCCAACTAAAACAAGCCTGGAAGCAGGAGAGGCCATCCACTTCAGAAATGGCTTGCCTCCGGAAACTCTGTACGAACAGTCCTCAAGCATTTCGTTCATAGGGTCGCTGTAAGTCGTCTATGACTTGACAGCACCTAGAGGAAGGTAGTAAAGAGCTTAGTGGTAGGGAATTATGCTGCCAACTCAAAGTGTGTAGTTGGTTCCACCAGCTGTTCCACAGGAGAATAATGGGCCATCTCCTCCCAGGCGATTTGCTGTCTCTGAAAACTGGCTGGAAGGTCGGCTGGGAGTGGGTTCTGACTTGCTAGTACATGATGACAACCACAGACTACTACCTAGGGAACTCTGGGTTGTGCTGCCAGCCTAGAAGTATGTGGCTTGAAATAATACCCGCTATTCCAAGGGAGAGAGGTAAGTGGTCTCCTCCTGTGCAATTTAGACTAAAAGTTCAGTGAGGGGCTGTAAGTCGGTATAACAATAACATACATATATAACAATAACATACATATTATGCACATACAATAATACTGCCTTAGTTTTAAATTAATAGAATTTCATTTGTCTGTAATTACATCTATTTCAGATATATAATACACCCACTCATTGCTGTTGAGTTGGAATTGGCTCATAGCTGACCCTCCAGTGGATTTTCAGAGGCTGTAAGTCACGCAAAAGATTGCCCATCTTTCTCCTATGGAGCAGATGGTCGAGTCAAACTGCCAGCCTTTGGATTGGCAGGGCAATTCCTTACCAACAGGCCAATAGATTTTCTTTTTCATATTGTTGTTGTTATATGCCGTCGAGTCATTTGCTACTCATAGTGACCCTGTGTACAACAGCCCTAAACTCTGCTCTGTCCTGTGCCAGTCACACTGTCTCTGGCACACCCATCCTGATTACCCCAGTCACTGAAATAATCCACCTCATAGAGGGCCTTCCCCTCCTGCACTGTCCCTCCATCTTCCCAAGCATGATGTCCCTCTCCAAGGACCATTCCCTCTTTACAATATGTCCAAAGTATGTCAGACGAAGCCCCAGACTCCTTGCCTCCAAGGAGAAGCCTGATTTAACCCTTTCCAAGATGAATCTGTTTGTTTTCCTAGCAGTCCATGGTACCCTCAATACTCTCCTCTAGCACCACAGCTCAAAGGCATCAATTCTCCTTCTATCCTCCTTAGTCATTGTCCAACTCTCTGATGCATAACAAGTGATAGCAAAGACCATGGCC
>NW_006400033.1:161338-169025 GCF_000299155.1 Elephantulus edwardii
AGAGTGTTGACCGTGGAGCCGAGCAAACTGAAGCTGTGAACAATCTCAATCTCTTCGCCATCCATCCTGATGCTACCGATTGGTCCAGTGGTGAGGATCTTTGTCTTCTTAACATTGAACCTCAGTCCATAGTGAAGGCTGCAGTCCTTGACCCTCTGCAGTAACTGCATGACTTTGCATAAATAAAATTATAACTCTTAAAGATATCCAATAGACTGAATATCTTAGCAATTTAATATTCACCATTACTCGTTTCAGACATACATGTCAAGACATTTTTATTAATTGCTTTTCTCTTTTAACTTTTAATTTCATCCCACATTTGTTGCATGACTTTTCCCTAATATAGTGATTTTATGCTTCAAACAATTTATTGATCATCCTGTTATATTTGGGATAAAAATATGTGCGTAAAATCCAACATTAACCTTTTTTTTAATACTACTAGCAGCCAGAGACTCTTAGACTGGTGTCTCTGCTTTGGTAAGAGCCAGTGGGAATGTTTGATTGCGAAGTAGTGTGGAATGAAGTAACTCAGAGTGCGTTGGGTTTTTGTTTGGGTGGGTTTTTTATTTTTTTTCTTTTTTAAAAAAATGATTATTAATTACATTGAAAATTTACAGAGACTTCGCATTTCCATTCATTCATTGTTGCAATTTTCTCCCCTCCCAGCCCTCCCCCTAGTACACTGCCCTTTTGGAAAAGTAAAAGAAAAATTCTTTCATTGTTTTACAATCCCTTCCCCCAGGTCCACTCCACTATACAGCCTTTGCTCTGGACTCCTGTCATGACAAAAATACCTAATAACATATCCCTCTTAAACAGTTTTCTCCCTCATCTGTTTCAATGCAGATTATTGAAACCATTCTTCTCAGTTTCCTCCCAAACCCGAGGTCCTGCTTTACAACAGTGTGCCTTGGTTTTTTAATATCAGTTGGGCTCTCAGGCCTTTGGGCCTCAGGCCTAGTGTTGTTATATTTTGGAGGAACATACTTCTAAATCATAGAGCACTATTCTTTCAGTTTGCTGTACTGACCTACTCTGGTTTTGCTATGATGCTGAGCCTTGTGCCTTTTGGGTGTTAAATGCCGTACAGTTCCCCATGGTGGACAGTGTTTGGCAGAGTTCCCAGTTTGACAGGTTTGGAAGCAGGAGTAGCATCCACTTCCTAAATCATGTGTCTATGGAAACTCTTACGAACTTGGAGAAATGATGATAATTATAGAAAGACTTCAGGTCTTTTGTTCCTAGAGTCACTATGAGTTGTCATAGATTTGATGACAATCAACAACAGCAGCAGTTTATTTGTTTTTCACACCAGTTCCTTCCCACTTCCCTCACTCCCCACCCATCAAATTGTGCGACCCTATGATTAATCCCCCCTCCCCCTGCACATCTTCACCTCTCTACTTCTACCCTTCACCTCCTTGGATCCTTATACTCATTCTACAGTAATGGTTTTATGCAGTATTTGTCTTTAAGAGACTGAGTTAGTTCACTCAGCATAATACTCTCCAGTCTCTCCAAAGTTAGGTAATAATTTACAAAATTACTGCTCCTGCATGCTGTGTAGTATTCCATTGTGTGGATGTACCATAATTTCTCAATCCATTTGGTTGTGGTTGGACATCTGGCTGTTTCCATGTTCTTGCAATAGTGAATAATGCTGCTATGAACATTGGTGTACAAGTTTCTCTTTGTGCCTCAGTTCTCATTTTCTCTGAGTGTATTTCAAGCAGTGGAATAACTGGGTCTTACGGAATTTCTATGTTCAGCTTTTTTTTTTTTAATTTTTATTATCTTTTGTGTGTGTACCGTCAAATCACATCTGACTGGTACAGGAGGAGATTACCCCTCCTTCTCCAGCAGAACATCTGGTGGATTCAAACTGCCTACCTCAGGGATTGCAGTGCAGTTTCTTGCCACTAGGCCACCAGAGCTCCCTTATGTTCAGCTTTTTGAGGAAGTACCAAACTGCCTTCCAGAGTGGTTGTACCATTGTACAATCCCACTAACAATGTAAAAGAGTTCTTATCTCACAACATCCTCTCCAGCATTTATTACTTGCTGTCCTGTTAATCTTTGCCACTGCTACTGGCACAATGAGATGGTATCTCATTGTGGTTTTGATTTGCAAAAACAGTGGTTAGATGCCATGAAGTAGGTGGCAGTACCTTAACCGTATGTGTGTTTTAAGGCCCGAAAGCCTCTTCCATTATTGTCAAGGGGAGTGCTAACTTTCTCTCCTTTAATACAATACCAACATTAACTTTTAAAAAATTTATGACCATAAAATTCTAAGTGAATAAAAATAGGTCAAGAGAAAGAAAAAGAATTTGATGACTGTAAATCTATTTCTTTGAAAATATCTTTGTTTATTTCATATCTGAGTTATATCTGACATAAATATGAAAATATAAAATTATTTTTTTATATAAAATTCTTAAAATTAGTTGAATTAGAAGTGTTGGCATTCTCATTTTTAATTTTTTCCACAGGTCAATGAATGGTCATTGAAGATAAGAAAGGAAATGAGAGTAGTTGACAGACAAATAAGAGGTAAATTATCATTTATGTCCCCTGTTTTCTACCTTTGGTATATTGTGCTTTAGTTTATCAAAATAAATTGTATTGACGTATTTTAAGATATGTTTATCATATATGTGTGTGTGTGTGTGTGTGTGTGTACACACACGCATATGAAAGAGCTCTGTTGGCGTAGTGTGTAACATTTCAGGCTTCTAAATAAAAGATTGACAATTTAGATCCACCAACCACTTCTCATCAAAGAGATGGTGGTCTCCTCCCATAAAGATTTACAGCCTCAGAAGTCCGACAGAAGGGCACTCTGAGTTGGACTCCAAGGCAGTGGGGTTTATGGGGATGTGTACACACACATACACGCACTATTATTAGGTGCTGTTGAGTTGACTACAACTCATAGCAACCCTATGAACAGCAGTTCTAAATCTTGCCCTGTCCTGCACCATCCTTCCAATTTCCTCTATCCTTGAGCCTATCGTGCCAATCTATCTCCTTGAAGGTCTTTACTTCTGCCTTTCCCAGTATGATGTCTCCCTTCAAGTTCTTCCTGAAAATAGACCCAAAGTAAATGAAGCAACATTTCACCATCTCTACCTCTAAGGAACACTAGTTGCATTCACTTTAAGATAGTGTTTGTTCTTTTATAAATGATTGTTTACTTTGTTTTGAAAGATCCCTGAATGGTGTAAGCCGTTTACACAAAAGTGAATCAAAATTTTTTACTTTGATCAAAGTTGTTTTTAAAAAAGGTAAAGATTTTTAAAAATTAATTTTATAACTCTCAGGCACTTAAAGACTTCAATAAGATAGTATGTAATGATACTTTCTTAGCATTTAATAGCTAATTCATTATAAATAAATACTAGTCCTCAAACTAATTTCAGGGATGGGTGAAAATCAGTGGGATAGCAGAGGTTAGTGGGTAGATGGGGAGCAGGTGAAGGAATAGGAAAAATTCAATAGAGGCTTAAAAAGATGAGGTAATAATAGAGATTAATAGTAATTAATCATATAAAATATAATCTGTATGAAACAATGTAGATAAAAGATTGTGTAGAACACAGTGTACAATAATGAAACACAATAAAAAAATTTATAAAACCTCAAAACATACTCCAGAAGAGGTGTAGTTAATCCAAGTACCACAAGAAATTACAAAGAACTCATTGGTTATGCTACACCACATAGGTAAAATTGCCTTTATTCTAGGTATCTACATAAATAAATGTATTATAGAACTTTTTTTTTTTACGTTTAGGTTGTTTATTTTTCATTTCAATGAACATCTACAGAGATTTTGGGATTCCATTCATTCATTGTTGCACCCTTCTCCCCGCACAAACCCCTCCCTATAGAACTATTTTTAAAAAATTACTCTTCGAGAAAGAATTGGAGAGAAAAATTTCTGTTTGTGACCATGATGCAGTAATTATTTACAGATTGTCACTCACATAGTACATAAATAGAAAAATGGGTAAAATCTGTGCTCCTACCCTTTTCAGACAGGACAACAGGCAGGACACAGTTGGGATCAGTGGGGAAAGCAGAGCAAATAGGGCCAGACCACCTGGAGCTGCTCTCTGGATTGTAGTGAAGGGCAGGGGATCCCAGGCAGAGCACAGTGGCCTCGCTCCACTGGAGAGACAAAAATCAGACTAGAGAGTCTGAATTCAGCTGTCCTGTCTGAGAAGGTTCCCTGAAATCTGCCTAGAGTCTGAGTCTTTTACTGAAACAAAGCTCTTTGTTACTAGAGACTTGACAAAGAAGAAACTAGTAGGAGCTGTTTATTGAACAGTAATTAGAGCTGATGCACGGCTGAGAGATGGGTGAGGTCTGATGGGAGTTAGTTGACAACTAGTAAGCCTCACAAGGGCCACGCCTTTGTATAAAGCTATGATGGTCAAGCTATCATAAACCCCCACTAATACAGCATTAAACCAAATCTTGAAAGCAAGCCTGCAGGTAACCTAAAATACAGCTTACCATTCTTTAAAGGAATACCACAACAGTCAGATTCTCAGTAATGCAACATTCAGAGTTCAGTGTCCAATAACAAATTGTTGGGAAGAAGCAAGACTGTACCCAGAAATCAGGAGAAAAATCAAGTAATGGAAAAAGATCTAGAGATAACAGATGATAGAATTAAATCGTAAGAATTTAAATAGTTATAAATGTTTGAATAATTTAAATGAAATGGAAAGCACAGTGAGGATATAATTAGAACAAATCAGAACTTGCAAACATGAAAGATACAATATCTGGAATGAAAAGGTCACTGAGTGGTTTTATCAGCAGGTGAGACAGAACAGAGGATAAGTTCCAAGTACTTACACGTAGAGATGCAAGCTGTACCAACTGTAACAGAGAAAGTGTTGGGATAGGTGGAGTGAACAGTCTTAGTGACAGCACCAAATAATCTCACTGGTATAATTTGTCCCAGAGGGAAGAGGCAAGGAAAGCACCAGCCGAAACAATAGCTGGTAAGTTTTCAAGTCTGATAAATACAGCAAATCAGTGGTTCCAAGGAGTGTATTAATTCCACACAGGATAATCACAAGGAAATCTACACCACAGCATATTATAATTAGATTGGTAAGAACAGTGAAGACAGAAAACACCCAGCATAAAAAGACACAGTAAAAATACAGGGAACAAAGATAAGAATGATTGCAAATTTCACACTAGAAAAACAGTATAAACTAAAACAGTTTTGATATAGGTAAAATGAGATAGGACAAAAAAAGGTCAATCTAGAATTTTATATCTCATGAACATACCTTTAAAAGTGAAAGATGGAACACATTTTTAGGTAATAGCTGAGGAATTTGTCACTTGACAATAAGAAGGTTTAAAAATAAGAAAATCATTACAGGAAAGATTTTCAATCTGTAAAACAGTGAAAAATGCTGGGAGTGGTAGATATGTGCATAGAGGGTGCCCCTTTTGTACAGTGTATTCACAGTATAATGAACTTAGTTACAACTGTATTTAGGTGGTTTGTTTTACATCAGTATTACATTCTGCAGCATTCCATGGTGTATATATTACTAATGATAAACTTTTCAATATGAATGAAATAGGGTTATTTTGGAAAATGATGCTAGAGTGGACCTGTAGTCACGAAGTAATGTCTTACAATGACAGACAGATACAAGCTGAGCGACTCTCAGGCTTGAGTAATGCATGTGTTACTTGAAGACTGGATTTTAAATTGCTTCATTCCAGAACTTCATGCCTCCTGCATTCCTTTCAACATTCTATGGCTCCATAAGAATATTCCAGGAGAGCCTTTCCCATGGATGGCTGCAGCTGGATATGATGTTTTATCCATCTCCCAGTATGACAGCTGTGGTTCAGCTTATGGATCAAGTTGCATCCACCTGTGGACTACATTTGTTCAGTCAGGCAGTGGACGCTTCAGCTAAAGGTATTGGTGACTTGATCCAGTTTCTGGAAAAATTACAATCATCAGTGTATCCAGATATATCAGTTTTGGAGGAAGTTATGAAATGTACATGTAGGGAATATGGAGAACATATTATGTGACCACACACACCAAGCATTTATCAAAATAATGGGAATGAAAATACCAGGAGACCGTCATATATATATAATGGGAATGAAAATACCAGGAGACCGTCATATATATATATATCTCAATATATCAAGAATGTTGCATTTAGACCTCAATACTGCCAGTGTGCACAGATTATGAAGAAGGGTGATAGACCAATCAGGAGTTAATTGGGTTTGAAAAGAAGAGAAATGCTGAAAAACAAAGGAAGAGGGAAGAGGGAAGACCCTAGAAAATTTTACAGTGAAACAATTGTTTAAAGCCAGATTGAAGCCTTCAGGTCCTTAAAACCATGGACTTACTGCTGATGCCTTTGTGGGAGTTATCAGGCAGATTTGAGAAGCAGAGAGAGAGGTTCCTGTGAAGTAGGTGAAGTAAAAAAAAACCCATTCAGGTAACTCATGCTAATTTTCTTAGAAATTCTTATTCGCAGGGATAATCCAGATGATCCAGAGCCTTCCATAAATCAAGTTCTTAAGCCAACAAAATGCCCACCTTGTACAACTCTTATCGTCTGATTGAATTTTTAGGATTTGTGGACTTTTTGATGTATGTATATGTTAAGATAGAGAACTCGGGTGGCTTAGTGGTAAAGAGTTGTACTGCCAAAGCAAAGACACATAGTTTGAATACTCCAGCTGCTCCAAGAGAGATAATATGGTCAATCTCCTCCTGTGTGGCTTTCAGCATCTGAATTACCTGCTGAAGCTATGATTTGATTCAGACTCAGCAGCACATAACAACAATAGCATATATTAAAATTTAGCTGTAAATTTATGTGTAGTGTTTAACAGCTTCCTTTATCAGTGATTGTATTTATAAATCATAAAGATTCTGATAATAAAAGATAAAGAAAACTTTAACAAAGTCAAAATCTGCTTATACAAAATTGTTGGACCAGAACCTTGTGAGTTTGGGATTAACTGTAAATAAAATTTTCTTATTTAAATTTTTTTGGTAAAATTAATAGTGCACGTGTGGAGTTTGTAAGATGCAGAAGTAAATTTTATGACCAGTAATGACACAGAAATTTACTAATATCATCTTTAGAAACGTCATAAACTTAGTTAATATTTCATAAACCAAACACAAGCTGGATCAGTTTCCACTCACAGCGACTCCCTATGTTACCGAATAGAACCAGGATCCATAGCATTGACTTAGCTGTCATCGTGGTGACACTCTTTATTACAGTGTAGATAGAACCAGGCTCTGTAGGATTGTCTTGGCGGGCACCATTGCAGAAGCACATCACCACCCTTTTCTTCTGGGGAATCACTGGGTAGGTTTCAAACTTGAAGCATAGTGATTAGTAATAGCATTGGTGTCATTGTTTATGCCACCCAGAAACTTTAGTTTCTCACTAATCTTATTTCATAGTTCTTTGTACTTTGCTTTTTTAATTTATAGTTCGTCTGTCCTTTTAAATTACCACAACTCAAATTTTCATATATTTTTTTTCATGTTTGCTATTGGAAGAGATCTATATTTGTTCCCATTCCAAAGAAGGGTGACCCAACTGAGTGTGGAAACTACAGAACAATATCATTGATTTCACATGCAAGCAAG
>NW_006400033.1:170130-223629 GCF_000299155.1 Elephantulus edwardii
AATCGGGATGGGTGTGTCAGAGGCAGTGTGATTGGCACAGGATAGAGCAGGGTTTAGGGCTGTTGTACATAGGGTCGCTATGAGTCACAAACGACACGACGGCACATAACAGCAACAACAACATTGTTATGTGCCATCTGTTATGAACACATAGCAACCTTATGAACAACAGATGTGAACCCTGTGCTATCTTGTGTCATCTTCATTATCTGTTATTTTAAAGCCTTTGTTAAAATCAGTGTCATTCCATCTCATAGAGGGTCTCCCTCTCTTTCTCTGACCCTCCACCTTTCCCAGCAGGGTATCTTGTTTCCAAGGACTAGTCCCTTCTGATAGCATGCTCAGAATATGAGAGACCAAGATTCACCATCCTTTCCTATAAGGAGCACCTTGGTTGCACTTTATCCAACTAAGACCTGTTTGCCCTTTTGTCACTCCACATGATATTCGGTATTCTTCATCACACCACAGTTCAAAGGCAATGATGCTTTGTCATCGTTACTCATAGTCCAACATTCAGTTGCATAGTAAACAATTGAAAACATCATGACTTGATCACGTGCACCTTAATCTTGAGACTGATTAGCACTTTAAAGAGGTTTTCTTGATGGCAGATAGATTTTCCCAGTACACATCTTTTGATGTTTTAATTGCTACTACCATGGATGTTGATGGTTGATCCAAGTCAGATGAAATAATTCACAACTTCACTGTTTTATCTCTCTATCATAATACTGCTTATTGTCAAAATAGTAAGGAATTTTATTTTCTTGATGTTCAGATGTAGTACATTTTGAAAGCTGTTGTCTTTGATTTTCTGCAGTAACTACTTCAAGTCATCTTCACTTTCTGCATTCAAGATTGTGTCATCTAAATAATGCAGATTGTTGATGAGTCTTCCTCCAGTCCTTATACCACATTCTTCATAGAGTTGAGCATCTTGAATGATTTGCTAAAGATACAGATTGAACAGTTATAGGGAAAGGATACAACCTTCATGCATACCTTTCCTGATTTTGAGCTGTGCAGTATTTCCTTGTTTTGTTGAGTCAACTGCTGCTTTTTTTTTTCCTTGCAGGCAACTTTTTAATAAAAATTTACATCCAGATAAACAATCTTCAGAGTTCTAAAACTTTCATAAGATTTTTAAAACGTGACTTTCAACAAAAAACATTACATGTTTAGTACACAAATATTGTAATATGAATCAGCTTCAACTCCACTTGAAATTGTGAATCAAATTACAGTTTTAGAAGTCAGTAATTCACGTTTAAGCAATTTAGCACCTTGCTGAAGTAAGCCTTTGTAAAAAATAGACTTCGTGTATATTGGTGCAACGCATTTTTATACCGTTCTGTTGATATTTTTGTTCATTTTCTTAACCAATATTCCTGAAAACTGATAGAGAACAGCTAACTTTCTATGATGTGAAATTTCCAATGGTAACAGAGTCAACTACTTCTTGGTCTGTGTATAGATTTTGTATGAGCACAGTTAAGAGTTCTGGAATTTGGCCATTACTGCAGGAAAAGGTCCCGATACCTGAGCGCTCAAGATGTGTGACTTCACCGAGGCCCAGACCGCAGAATTTAAGGAG
The DNA here is from genome assembly GCF_000299155.1 of Elephantulus edwardii. Classification (NCBI taxonomy): domain Eukaryota; kingdom Metazoa; phylum Chordata; class Mammalia; order Macroscelidea; family Macroscelididae; genus Elephantulus; species Elephantulus edwardii. Next base: position 171,728 of record NW_006400033.1, read on the forward strand.
GCCTTCCAGCTGTTTGACCAAACAGGTGATGGAAAGATTCTGTACAGCCAGTGTGGAGATGTAATGAGGGCCCTGGGCCAGAACCCCACCAACGCTGAGGTGCTCAAGGTCCTGGGAAACCCCATGAGTGATGAAATGAATGTGAAGGTCCTGGATTTTGAGCACTTCCTGCCTGTGCTGCAGACGGTGGCCAAGAACAAGGACCAGGGCACCTACGAGGACTATGTTGAAGGCCTTCGGGTGTTTGACAAGGAATGGAACTGCACTGTCATGGGCACTGAGATCTGGCATGTCCTTGTCACGCTGAGTGAGAAGATGACAGAGGAAGAAGTAGAGATGCTGATGACAGGGCATGAGGACAGCAATGATTGTATCAACTATGAAGCATTTGTGAGGCATATCCTGTCGGGGTGACAGCCCTGTGGGGCAGAGCTCGTCCAAATGGAGCTGAATGGCTGAGGGCAGCCCTTCCTGTGTCCCCAGAGCCCCATGCCTTGTCCTGTGTGAGACTGTATGTAGCCCTGAGAGCCACGTAGGCTGTCACAGCTCATTTCCCATCTTGTAGCTCTTGGATAATACTTGCCAGCAGCATTCACCAAATAAACTTGCTTTCTATGCCCAGAAAAAAAAAAAGAAAAAAAAGAGTTCTGGGATTCACATTCTTTTCACCGTTAGCTGTAATTTGTTATAATCCACACAGTCAAATAAATGCTTTCTCATAGTCAATAAAACATAAAAGTAAGCATCTTTCTGATATTCTCTGCTTTCAGCCAAAATCCAGTTGACCTCAGAAATACTTTTTCTTGTGCTGAGGCCTCTTCTGAATCCAACTTGAGTTTCTAGAAGTTACCTGTCAGTGGACTGTTCTAGCTGTTTTTTTGTTTTGTTTTTTAAATCTTTAGCAAGATTTTACTTGCTTGCGATATTAATGATTGTCTGGAGAGCAGAAAATAGGGCATGGGGGCACAGGCCTGTGAATGTCTCTCTGAAAGGGTCAGAAGGAGTGAGAATACCACAGCCCCTCACCACCCCAGAGCAGAAAACCGATGAGGAGTGCACAGCCCAGTCCCGTGGTGCCTCTAGAGCCACACCAACAGCAAGAAGTTCGTTTGTTCATTGTTGACTCAAAATTGTAATACTGAGAATGAGTTTATTAGGGAAGTAAGTTGGAGAGTGGGGAAGCAAATAGTATCTCACAATGTAAGTTTAGGTGTATTCCAGCAGTCCCAAGGCACAATTCCTTAAATTGGTAAAAGTCCTGGTTCTTTTCAGCAACACAAATTCAACAAGCCTCTGCTTTCCTCAGTCCTCCAGCAAGATTTGCCTCACAACATTTATAAGTTAGCTTCTCTTTCAGGCATCTATCAAGAAGAGCAAAACCTTTAACTGTGGCAGCACAAATGTTAGCCTCAGGTCACACCTTGCCAGTCTCTCTAACCACCATCATCAGGGTCTTACCAACAGGATCTCATTCTCAACAGGATCTTGCTCCAGTCTCCATCAAATCTTGCTGCTCAGTGTAGGAAGCACTAGCTTACCTCAGTCCCACAGCTGTTGATAATTTCCAAGACCGTGCGCCTACAGTTAAGGTAGCTGAAGACCCGAGGGGGTTTAACATAATGGCTAAAAAAAGCCAGCTTTTAGGCTAACACTGCAGTGATACTGGCCGATAATTTCTACATTCTATTAGATCTCTTTTTTAGGGGATAGGAACAAATATGGATCTCTTGTTGTTAATTGGCCAGGTAGCTATCTTCCAAATTTCCTGGCTTGGACTAATAAGCATGAGCAGGTTTGTTGAAACATGTCAGTTGGTATTCTGTCATTCCTAGCATTTCCTTTTTTGCCAGTGCCTTCAGTGAAGCTTGGCCTTCTTTCAGTATCATTGATCATATGCTACTTTCTGAAATGATTCCCTGTCAACCAAATTTTTTTGGTACAGTGACTCATTGTATTCCTTCCTTCCTTTTTTTGTTTTTGGTTTGTGGGGTTCCCCCCCATTATTGCACATTTTCTTCTCCTCCCCCTTCCCCAAGCCCTCCCTGCAATACCCCTTGTTCCAGATTGTTGTCATACATATAATGCCTAATCATATATTCCTTTGGGATAGTTCTTCTCATCTGATATAATGCAGTATTCATTATCCACTCCTTTCCCATCCTCTCCCCATCCCCCTGTCTGTCCTATTTTATAACAGCAGTGTTATGCAGTATTTATTTGTCCTTTTGTTACTGAAATATTTCATCAGCATAATGTTCTCCAGGCTCCCCGATGTTGTGTAATGTTTGACAGGTGGTTTTTCAGTGCTGTGTAATATTTTATTGTGTATATGTACCATCATTTTTTTATCCATTTCTTTGTTGATGGGCACTTGGGTCACTTCCCTCTGTTTGCAGTTGTGAATAATACAACAGTAAACATGGATATGCATACATTTCTTTGAATTGTGGTGTGGTTTCTTTAGGGTCTATTCCTAATAGTGGAATTTGCTGGGTCAAATGGTCTTTCTCTTTCCAACCAAGAGACAGTCGTCAGAACAGAGCAGGGTAACACCGCATGGTTCAAAATTGGGAAGGGTGTATGCCAGGGATGTGTCCTATCTCCATACCTTTTCAACCTGTATGCAGAGCAGATTATCGGAGAGGCTGGGCTCTATGAGGAGAAATGTGGCGTCAGGATTGGTGGAAGATCTATTAACAATCTGCATTATGCAGATGACACAACCCTGCTTGCCGAAACTGAGGAGGACCTGAAATGCTTGCTGCAGACGGTCAAGGACTGCAGCCTTCACTATGGACTGAGGCTCAATGTCAAGAAGACAAAGATTCTCACCACTGGACCAATTGGCAGCATCAAGATGGATGGCGAAGAGATTGAGATTGTTCACAGCTTCAGTTTGCTCGGCCCCACGGTCAACACTCTTGGCACCAGGAGCCAGGAAATCAAAAAACGTATTGTGATGGGAAAGTCTGCTGTTAGAGACCTCTCTAAACTACTCAAGAGCAACAGTGTCTCTCTGGATACTAAGGTGCACCTAATACAGGCCATGGTCCTTGCAATCGCTTGTTATGCATCAGAGAGTTGGACAATGACTAGGGAGGATAGAAGGAGAATTGATGCCTTTGAACTGTGGTGCTGGAGAAGAGTATTGAATGTACCATGGACTGCCAAGAAAACAAACAGATTCATCCTGGAAAGGGTTAAACCAGGCTACTCCTTGGAAGCAAGGATTGTGGGGCTTCATCTGACGTACTTTGGACATGTTGTAAGGAGAGACAGGTCCTTGGAGAGGGACATCATGCTTGGGAGGGTAGAGGGACAGCGCAGGAGGGGAAGACCCTCTATGAGGTGGATTGATTCAGTGACTGGGGTAATCGGGATGGGTGTGTCAGAGGCAATGCGATTGGCACAGGATAGAGCAAGGTTTAGAGCTGTTGTACATAGGGTCACTATGAGTCGCAAACGACTTGACGGCACATAACAACACCAACAACAACTGTCTAATTGGATCCAACTGGCACAGGAGCAAATTGTCTCTCCTCCAATGGAGCATCTGGTGGGGTTGAACTGCACTCCTTCGGAATTGCATCACAGCTTCTTGCCATTAGGCCACCAGAGCTCCTACTTCCAACTTTTTGAGAAAGTGCCAGACCACCTTCCGTAGTGGCTATACCATTTTACCTTCCCACCAGCAGAAGAGTTCCAGTCTCTCCACAACCTAACCAGCATTTGTTGTTTGCTGCCCTGTTGAACTTAGCTTTTGTTGATGGGGTTAGATGATACCTCATAGTTGTTTTGATTTTCATCTCTCTGAGAGCTAGGGATTTTGAATATTTTTTCATGTGTTGTTTGTCACATGAATGTCTCCTTTAGTGAAGCAGCTATTCACATCCTGTGCCCATTTTTGTCTTTTGTGCTTTACCTTTTCTTTTTGAGGTGCTGGAGTATCCTATAAATTTTAGATACAAGTCCCTTATGAAATACGTCATTGGCAAATATTTTCTCCCAGTCTGTGGGTTTCCTTTTACCCTGTTGGGGAAGTTTTTTGATGTACATAGGGATTTGATTCTAAGGCCCTTTCATTTGTGTTATTCTCTCCTGATTGTATATCACCATCTTCTTTTGATGCTCCCTGCGTCATTGAAGATTTTGTCCATGGAATCCTTAAGTATTGCAACTCAGGGCTTGAATTTACTCTTCAGTTTTTTTCAGCTTGTCACTGTATTTTTTTAAAAAGTATTTGCAATAAAGAAAACATTGAATAGAATTTTGTCATTAAGTTTCCAGCCTCATTTCTGTCACCAGGACCATATTTTCTGTCTTTGTTTCTAACTTTTTCATTCTGTTGTTACTGTTAGGTGGTCTTGAATACGACTCGTAGCAACTCTATAAATAACAAATCTGAACCCATCCTCATAATGCCTGACTGACTCAAGCCCATTGCTGTAGTCACTATGTCAGTCCACTTGGTTGAGGGTCTTTCTCTCCTTCGCTGTCCCTCCACCTTTCCAAGCATGATGTCCTTCTCCAGGAAACAGCCTCTCCTAGCAACATGCCCAGAGTATGTGAGACAAAGCTTCACCATCTTTGCCTCCAAGGAATATTCTGAGCACACCTTCTCCAAAACATCTGTTTGTTCTTTTGTAATTTCATAGGATATCCAGTACTGTTTTCCAGTACCACAGTTCAAAGCCATCAATTCTTCTATTATCCCTATTCATTGTCCAGCTCTCAGATGTATAGCAAGTGACTAAAAAGATCATGGTCTGAATCAGGCACACCTAAGTCCTCCACCTTAGCACTGTTATTGCTCCTTAATAATTTGGAGAGGTTCCCCGCTACAGACTTTCCTGGTATAATCAGAAGATCTCTTGACTGCTGGTACGAAGAGTGTTGATTTTCATTCTAGTCACCAATTATTATTAATGCATCTTGATTGCATGCTGACTCATTTTCAAACTGCAAAAGCTGGTAGAAGTCTCAGCTTTACTTTTGTGGTTGGTACATGTATTTGATTAATAGTTGTATTAACAAGTGTTATTTGTATGTATGGATAGAATTTTATCACTCACAGTGTTGTACTTCAGGATATGTGACACCATGCTCTTCAGTCTATCATTCCCTGCATAATAGATCATATGATTGAAATTATTATCCTTAATAGCAGTTTTAAAGAACTATTTTGATTAAAAACATATAACAGAAAAATTAATTTTTCACATATACAGTTCAGTGGCATTAGTTACATTCATCATGGTTGACTATTGACCAATTCTTTTTAGGATAGTGATTCTACTGCTTCTTTCCACCTTGTTTTTAATTCACTATTTTGCTAAAAGAGTCTTTCAGTATTGCAGCTCAGGCTTGGAGTTTTTTCTTCATTTCTTTCCACTTGAGAACTTCTAAGCAAGTTTTTTCTTTCTAGTTTTATAAATCAAGCTCTTTACACATTTCATCGGTAATTGTCTTCTCTAGTTCCCCCTTGAAACATCTGATCAGCTCTCTTCATTTCTTCCATTTCATTTAGCTAGAGCAAGGTTTAGAGTCTCTTTTGACATTCATTTTGATCTTTACTAAATTTTTAATGATCTTTTGCTTTCCTGTCTTAATTTATTATATCTTTGATGTCATATCACAACTTGTCTTCAGTCATTAGTATTCATTGTATCAGATTTATTCTTGAGATAGTCTGTAAATTGAGGTGGGATTTACTCAAGTCATAGTTTAGCTATTGTGAACATTAATTTTTTTTTTTAACTTGAACTTAACTTTGAGCTATTATATCCCAGAAGTCAACCCCTGGCCTTCCTATCAATGATGATTTTCTATCATCTCTTTTTACAGATACAGCCAGTGTGATTCCTGTGTATTTCATCAGGCAAGGTTATATATACATGTGTGTTGGTGGTAGTCTTAGGTGCCGTCAAGTTGCTTACGACTCATAGCGACCCTATGTACAACAGACCTAAACCCTGCTCTATCCTGTGCCAATCGTACTGTCTCAGACACACCCATCCCGATTACCCTAGTCACTGAGTCAGTCCACCTCGTAGAGGGTCTTCCCCTCCTGCGCTTTCTCTCCACCCTACCAAGCATGATGTACCTCTCCAAGGACCAGTCCCTCCTTACAGCATGTCCAAAGTATGTCAGACGAAGCTTAAGAATCCTTGCCTCCAAGGAGCAGCCCAGTTTAACCCTCTCCAGGTTGAATCTGTTTGTTTTCTTGGCAGTCTACATATACATATATATATATGTGTATATATATATATATATACACACACACACACACACACACACACACATATATACACACACATACATACATATACATACACACACATATATCATGACCATAAGTTGTTTATATTTACAAAGAATATGTTACTTGGTCTCGCAGAATTTTATCACACAGTCACTGGTATAATTTCTGTCATGAAGGCCATATTTTCCTAGTACTGATCCTTCCTCTTTGTTCCTAACTTTCACATTTCAGTAACAGTAATTGTCAGTCCATCTTGATGATGTGTTTGATCATTTTCAGAACACAGAAGTTTGTAGAAAAGTTTTCATTTCTTTATCTTTGGTTTTAGTGATTGGTGTATAAATTTGAATATTAAGGTTTTTTTAAATATTAAGTTTATAATATATATCAGTTTATATAACTGATCTACCTTCTGTGTGTATGGATGTTTTCCAATCATTGACAGAGACATCCTGGAGGAGAAATCTTGAAATGTTCTTTTTGGTGATAAATGGAACACCATTCTTTTTCCTTTTGCCATTCTCAGTATACTAGACCATCTGATTGTCTTACTTGAAATGACCAGTCTGTTCAGCTGACTAATGCCTAGCACATAGATATCTCTTCATATATTCTTTCCAGTTTTTAACTTTTGATTTTCATTCAGAATTCTGATTATTGATAGTATGAAACAGTGTGAATGAAGGAAGGAATGTGTGAAACCCATATATGTGAATGAAATACCATGTATATAAACTTTGTATGCAAACCAATATAAAATAAAAAATAAATTTGTAAAAAATTCTCATTACTAATGGATATTAGCAGCTGTTTCTTCCCATTTTGAATGGTGCCACATCATCAGAAAAAGATGAAAGCTTTACTTCACAAACATCATTAAGGCCAGTACTTTGAGAAGGTGGCTCTTTCCCAAGGGCTTCCAAGTGCCTTGCATTGAGGGCCATATTATCCTCTGGCACTGTGACTGACAGACTGCTCCACAGCCATTCACAAAATTTCACTGGCTAATGTTTTAGGAGTAGATTGCTAGGGCCTTGCCAGTCTATCGTAGTCTGGAAGACCCATTGAAACTTGTGCACTACGAGTGACTATGGTATTTAAAATACCAATGTCAGCTTCCTAATATTTAAGCTACCACAGTACAACAAACTGTTAGTTGAAGATGAATGAGATAACATTATACTTCTCTTTTTACTCTTTATCATTTTAATGGTTTTGAAATTAATACCTACACATTATTCTTTGAGAAGAAAAATGTGACATCAGGATTGGAAGAAAGTCATCCACAACTTGTGTAATGCAGATGACACAACCTGCTTGCTAAGTGACTGAGATTTAAGATGAGTGCTGCAGAAGATGGACTATAACATCGCAACATCAGGAAGACAAAAGTCCTCACAACTAGGCCAGTAGACAACATCGTGATAGATGGAGAAAGGATTGTAATTGTCAAATATTTCCTCTTGCTTGGATTGATAATCAACAAACACGCTTGGTACCAGCAGTCAGGGGATGAGGAGATGTCTTGCACTGGGCAAGTGTGATGTCAGTGGGGATGGCACAGGATAGAACAGGGTTTAGAATGGTTGTGCATAGGGCCTCTCTGAGTCATACTCAATGGCATCTAATGACATCACCCCCCACCATCTACTTTATATTTATTTATGTCCTCCTGTATGTTTTTTGTAAGGAGTCTTGGTGACACAGTAGGTTAGGTGTTGAGCTACTGACGGAAAGATCGGCCAGCAGTTAGAACTCCCAGCCACTCGGGAGACCAAAGGGGCAGTTAGCTTTCATAAATACTTTCAGTCTCGTAAAACAAATGGGGCACGTCTGCCCTTTCCTGCAGTGCCACTATGTGTCAGAAGCCCCACATGGGCTGGGTTTTGTATTTTCCTAAGGAGCCTGGTGGCATGGTGGTTAGGTTCTTCTTTGCTCCGTTTTAAAAGATCAGCAGCTTGAGCTGACCAGCCACTCCATGGAACAAGATGTGCTGCTGTAAAGGTTACAGCCTCGCAGACCCTACAGGGTGCTTCTGTGGAGGCCTCAATCAAGTTGACAACAGGGATTTGGTTGTTTAAAATGTTATTTCTATATAATCTACAGTTTATGTTAACAATGAAGGAATTTGCTTACAGTAAGACTCCTGGCTTACCCCTGATTTTGATGTGTTCTGTTATGTTCAAGTATAGATATCCAGCGGGAAGAAGAAAAAGTGAAACGCTCTGTGAAGGATGCTGCCAAGAAAGGCCAGAAGGACGTCTGCGTGGTGCTGGCCAAGGAGATGATCCGGTCGCGGAAGGCAGTGAGCAAGCTCTACGCGTCCAAAGCTCACATGAACTCTGTGCTCATGGGCATGCGGAACCAGCTGGGTAAGACACTGCTTGGCGATGACGCCATTGGCAGGTGTGGTGTGACTGCTGGGTGTGCTTGCTGCTGTCGTCCCCATGGCTGTCCTCCAGCAAGAGCACATTTAGCATCAGCTTTTCGTCCTTTATGTTGTCTTCTTAATCGGGCTGTTTTACAAAGAAAATACTATACTTTCATTGTTGTATATGGATGGGTTTTTTTTAAGGATTGGTAAAACTGACATTTGATTCTGCATTTAGGATTTAGAATGTATTTACTCACATGAGCAATGTTAGAAACCCGACAGTTGAATCCTCAGAGTAAGAGGCTGGCCTGTGTTGTGTGGCAAGAGTTTTTGAAGTATGTTCGTAAGAATATATATCGAGACCATTCATTGTGTGAGTATTATCCATCTTGTGATTATAAATCACGTCTTACTTTCCTTTTATCTCACTCATAGATATCAACTGTTTCCAGACTTAACACTTTTTCACAATGCTACTCTGAGTATTTTTGTTTATATCCCATTCTACATATGTATAAAAATGTTGACTTCTCATGCATGTAAGTGGCAGGTGCTTTGCAAATTGCCTAGCAGTTGTTTAGACCCAGCAGTACTCCGCGGAAGGGTGAAGAGAGACTACAGTCCTGGGAACCCTGTGGGGTGGCCCCGTGTACACACACCCAAGTCCAGTGCACAGCAACGGATGGCTGGGAAGGGTTTCTTCAGGATTGTGAGATTTGTAAATTTTGGTAAAATTGCAAAATAATTCTTTAAGACAACTTTACTCTTACTTGCAGTAAATCAGAATTCATTCCTGTCTTTCTCAGGAACACTTGAACTTGTCAGATCTTTTTGTTTTTGAGAAATAGTCTGTTTTAATATTTCTTTGAGAGCTAGGGAACTTGAGCATTCTTTTCACCCTTTTATTCTGTCTACCTTTTTGAGCAATTACTGCCCACCAAATAATCTAAAATTTAGAAAAAACCTCTTCCTCTGTAGCATGAATTTTTAACAGAAACCTGTAAGTTCTCTTCTGTACAATACGTAAGTTAAGAGCCTGTTTAAATATACAGTATGTTACAAGGTTTTCCGCTAATACATATTGTAAAGACTGTACTCCTTACATCAGTGGCTTTCTGACACCTGGAAAGCTGAGTGTCTTCTACTTCATCTCTGCATGTTAAAGCATTGGAGGGCCCAGGTCTAGATCTGCTTTGCTTACCTGTCTCTACTTTCTCACCCTAGGTGTTCTCTGCTGATTCTTTCCTTTAAATGCCACTAGTTTTCAGATTTTTCGCTTCCAGCCTGACTTTATCACTTTTGTGTACAGTTTACTTGTCCACCCAGTTATCTCAGTGGATATCTCAGAGTGAATAGGGCCCACAGAAGATTTTGGATTTCCTTTCCCCCACAGATGCTCTGTCTTTATAAGTAGATCTACCATCTACCAGCTTTTCTTAAGCCCCAAGCCTCAAGAGTCCTCCTGCCTTCCCCACCTTTCACTCACATCCACCCACCCCACCCCCACATACACACACCCATCCCCCTTTCTTCACAACCCTTTCACTGTCCTTCTAGGTGTTCTTAGATGCTATGGAAAAGAAAGAGGAGCTTCAAAATTTTCCACTTAGTTCAGATTACTACCGTCTCTATTTATTTTTTTTTCCAAGTTGGCATTATCTCTTTGCTCGGTTACTGTAGTTGTTTTGTGTTGTTGAGTGAGAATTGACTCAGCTTTTCCCCAACGGGTTTGTCACCAGAGTACAGATGTTGGTGAATATCATTGCAAAACCTAAGCCAAAATGGGAAAGAAGACCCATATTAACATCGTCGTCATTGGACATGTTGATTCAGGTAGGTCCACCACAAATGACCATCTGATCTACAAATGTGGTGGGATCAAAAAGAGAACCATTGAGAAATTCGAGAAGGAAGCTGCAGAGATGGGAAAGCGCTCCTTCAAATATGCCTGGGTCTTGGATAAATTGAAAGCTGAACGTGGCATCACCATTGATATACCCCTGTGGAAATTTGAGACCAGCAAGCAGGACACAGAGACTTTATAAAAAAAAATTATTACAAGAGCGTCACAGGCTGATTGTGCTGTCCTGATTGTTGCTGCTGGTGAAGTTGACACTGGTATTTCAAAGAGCGGGCAGACCCGTGAGAATGCACATCTGGCTTACACACTGGGTGTGAAGCAACTGATTGTTGGTGTTAACAAAGTGGATTCAACGCAGCCACCCTACAGCCAGAAGAGAGATGAGGAAATCGTTAAGGAAATTAGCAACTGCATCAAGAAAATTGGCTACAACCCTGACACAGTAGCCTTTGTGCCAATTTCTGGTTGGAATGGTGACAACATGCTGGAGCCAAGTGCTAACATGCCTTGATTCAAGCGATGGAAAGTCACCCAGAAGGATGGCAGTGCCAGTGGGACTACACTGCTTGAACCTTTGGATTGTGTCCTGCCTCCCCAGGATGTCTACAGGATTGGTGGTATTAGTACTGTCCCTGTGGGCAGAGTGGAGACTGGTGTTCTCAAGCCTGGCATGGTGGTCACATTTGCCACTGAAGTCAACATTACCACTGAAGTCAAGTCTGTTGAAATGCACCATGAAGCTTTGAGTGAAGCTCTGCCTGGTGACAATGTTGGCTTCAATGTTAAGAACGTCTCTGTGAAAGATGTTCGACGTGGCAACGTGGCTGGTGACAGCAAAAATGACCCACCCATGGAAGCAGCTGGCTTGACTACTCAGGTGATCGTTTTAAGTCATCCTGGCCAAATCAGTGCTGGTTATGCACCTGTGCTGGATTGTCACACTGCTCACATTGCTTGCAAGTTTGCTGAGCTCAAAGAGAAGATCGATCGCCATTCTGGTAAGAAACTGGAAGATGGCCCCAAATTCCTGAAGTCTGGTGATTCTGCCATTGTTGATACGGTTCCTGGCAAGCCCATGTGTGTGGAGAGCTTCTCTGACTACCATCCTCTAGGTCTTTTTGCTAAGACATGAGGCAGACTGTTGCTGTGGGTTTCATCAAAGCAGTGGACAAGAAGGCTGCTTGACGGTCACCAAGTCTGCTCAGAAAGCTCAAAAGGCTAAATGAATACTACCCATAACACCTGCCACCCCAGTCTTAATCAGTGATGGAAGAACGGTCTCAGAACTGTTTGTCTCAATTGGCCATTTGAAGTTTAGTAAAAGACTAGCTAATGATAACAGTGCATCGTAAAACCTTCAGAAGGAAAGGAATGTATTGTGTAACATTTCTTTTTCGTGTGGCAGTTTTAAGTTATTAGTTTGCAAAATCAGTACTTTTAAAATGCAAACAACTTGACCAAAATTTGTCACAGAATTTTGAGACCCATTAAAACAAGTTTAATGGGGGGAAAAGATAAAAAAGAATTAGAGAGCTGACCCTTCCATGGATTTTTAGAGGTTGTAAATAATATGAGAGGAGATTATCCCTCTTTCTACAGTGAAGCAGCCAGGAAAATTATATGCCTTTGTGATGGCAGCACAGCCACTTAACACTAGGCCACCAGAGCTCCCCAATATTACTTTTGTTAGGTGTCTTGAGTCAACTACAGCTCGTAGTGACCCTTTGAGCAACAGATCTGAACCCTGCCCTATCTTAAGCCATCTTCATCATCTCTGATATCTTAAGCCTGTTACCACGGTTCCTGTGTCAATACTTGGTTCAGGGTCTTCTATTTCACTGACCCTCTGCCTTTCCAGGCATGATGTCCTTTTCCAAGGACTGACCCCTCCTAAGAACAAGCCCAAAGTATGTGAGAAAAGGTGCAGCACTATGACTGGATCTTCTCTAGGACGTGTGTATTTGTTCTTTTGACAGTCCATGGATATTCAGTACTCTTCTACAACACAACGCAAAGACATTGATTTTCTTCTGTCATCCTTAGTCACTGTCCAAATTTCAGAAACATAGCAAGTAATTGAAGAGACTGTGCCTTGAATCAGGTGCAAACTGGTCCTTAAATTGACCTTATTGATCTTTAACCCTTTGGAGAGGGCCTTGACAGGAGATTTTCCCGATGTAATACATCTTTTGTTCCTATCCCAAAGAAAGGTGACCCAACAGAGTGTGGAAACTATAGAACAATCTCACTGATTTCACATGCAAGCAAGATTTTACTGAAGATTTTCCAAAAACACCTGGAACAACACAACAGCAGAGAACTACCAGAAGTCCAGGCTGGATTTAGAAGGGGTCGTGGTACTAGGGATATTGTAGCTGATGTTAGATGGATCTTAGCTGAAAGCAGAGAATACGAGGAATGTCTATCTGTGTTTCATTGACTATGCAAAGGCATTTGACTGTGTGGATCATAACAAACTGTGGCTGACTCTGAGAAGAATGGGAATCCTAGAACCCTTGATCGTGCTAATGCGAAACCTATACTTGGACCGGGAGGCAGTCGTCAGAACAGAGCAAGGGAACACTGCATGGTTCAAAATTGGGAAGGGTGTATACCAGGGATGCATCCTGTCTCCATACCTTTTCAACCTATATGCAGAACAGATTATCCGGGAGGCTGGGCTCTATGAGGAGAAATGTGGGGTCAAGATTGGTGGGCGATTTATCAACAATGTGCGTTATGCAGATGACACAACCCTGCTTGCTGAAACTGAAGAAGACCTGAAGCATCAGCTGCAGAGTGTCAAGGACTGCAGCCTTCAATATGGATTGAGGCCCAATGTCAAGAAAACAAAGATTCTCACCACTGGACCAATGGGCAGCATCAGGATGGATGGTGAAGAGATTGAGATTGTACACAGCTTTAGTTTGCTTGGCCCCACAGTCAACACTCTTGGCACCAGTAGCCAGGAAATTAAAAGGTGCATTGCTATGGGAAAATCTGCTGTTAGGGACCTCTCCAAAGTACTGAAGAACATTGGTGTCTCTCTGGAGACTAAGGTGCATTTGATACAGGCCATGGTCTTCATAATCCCTTGTTATGCACCAGAGAGTTGGACAGTGACCAAGGAGGATAGAAGGAGAATTGATGCCTTTGAGCTGTGGTTCTGGAGAAGAGTATTGAGAATACCATGGACTGCTAGGAAAAAAAAACAGATTTGTCCTGGAAAGGGTTAAACCAGGTGGCTCCTTGGAGGCAAGGATTCTGAGGCTCCGTCTAACATACTTTGGACATGTTGTGAGGAGAGACTGGTCCTTGGAGAAGGACATCATGCTTGAGAGGGTGGAGGGACGGTGCAGGAGGGGAAGGCCCTCTATGAGGTGGATTCATTCTGTGACTGGGATAATGGGGATGGGAGTGCCAGAGACAGTGTGATTGGCACAGGACAGAGCAGAGTTTAGGGCTGTTGTACATAGAGTCGCTGGTGACTCGATGGCACATAACAACAAACAACAACAACTGCTAGCCCAAGAAAGATGGCATCTTCAGTCTTTTCTCCATCTATCATGATGTTGCCTATTGGCCTAATGGTGAGGATTTTTGTCTTCTTGATGTTCATACATAATCCATTATGAAGGCTGTAGTCTTTGATCTTCTGCAGTAAGCTCAACTCCTCCTTGCTTTCAGCAAGCAAGGTTGTTGATGAGTCTTCTTTTGATCCAGTCGCCTTTTTGTTCTTCAGAGAGTCCTACCTCCCAAATTATTTGCTCAGCATACAGATTGAAGTTGTGGAGGAAGGATAATTGTCTCCTTGTTGTTGTAAACAGCTCTGGTTCATACCTCGGACAGCATTCAGGTGACCTTCATGAAATGCACATGATCATGGCATTTCATTTAAATCACTGTTAAACTGCCTTAGAGTAAGACCCTATTTTTAATCTTTTGGTCCAGAGCACCTAGTGTGAGTTTACAGCCGCTGCAACTTTGGTTTTTTCTATTCCCACCTCCTATTCTGCCTCAAGCCACCCAGGCCTTTCTGTTCTGGAACTGTTCCCATCTTAGAGCTGTCACACTTGACATTCCCTTTGTGGGGATTGCTTTCTCCCAGCTCTTGGAGTGAATCACTCCTTCCTGTCATTTGCATTTTGTCCTGATGTCAGGCAGTTTTTGTGACTTGTGCCTAGTACTCAGTATGAGTTGGCCTCTCACGTTATTGCCACTCCTTTTTCTTCCCTATAGTTTCCTTGCAGAGTTTATAACTGTCTGAAATGAACTTACTGATTCATTGTTTGCAGTTGGCCTCCTCCCACTAGAACGGGGACCTGATCTGGCTCGTCCACTAATAGCTCTCTGCTCCCAGAAGATAAGCATTTTCTCATGATTAGTTCAATTCATGTTTGTCAAAAGATTAAGTCTACTCGCGTGTACCAGAATGAGAATTGTTTTTCCTGATATTATTGAGTAGCAGGATGCTTTTTACAAAGCCGTTTTCATAAAAGATGATTCCACTTTCTCTCCTGCTGTGAACTTTGTTGTTGTTGTTGTTAAGTGCTCTCAAGTTGCGTGTGACTCATAGTGACCCTTTGTACAGTAGTCCTGAAACCTGCCCTAGTCTATGCCAACTTTGTTGTCTCTGACACACCTACCTTCATTACCCCAGTCACTGAATAAATCCATCTCATTGATGGTCTTCTTCTCTGTCCCTCTACCCTTCCAAGCATGATGTCCCTCTCCAAGGACTGGTCCCTTCCTGCAGCATGCCCAAAATATGTCAGACGAAGCCTCAGAATCCTTGCCTCCAAGGAGCAGCCTGATTTCACCCTCTGTAGGATAAACCTTTTCATTCTCCTGGCAGTCCATGGTGTATTAAATACTATTCTCCAGCACCACAGCTCAGAGGCATCAGTTCTCTTTCTATCATCCCTAGTCATTGTCCAGCTCTCTGATGCATAGCAAGCAATTGTGAAGGCTGTGGCCTGGATCAAGCATACCTTAGTCTCTAGACAGATATCGTTGCTCTTCAGTAATCTGGAGAGGTCTCGGACAGCTGACTTTCCCAGTGCAGTTCATCTCTTGATTTCCTGGATGCTGGTACCAAGAGTGTTGATTGTGGAGCCAAGCAAATTAAAGATGTTAATAATCTCAATCTCGTCACCTTCTATCATAATGTTGCAAATCAGCCCACTAATGAGAATCTGTTTCCTTGATGTTGAGCCTCAATCCATACTGAAGGCTGTAGTCCTTGACCTTCTGCAGCAAGTGCTTCAGGTCCTCCTCAGTTCCATCAAGCAGAGTTGTGTCATCTGCATAACGCAGGTTGTTGATGGGTCTTCCTCCAATCCTGATGCCACATTCCGCCTAATACATTGGCCACCCACTTCTGAAATAACAGATCTTGGAAAACCCTATGTCCAGTAGAGCACACTTAGACTAGCAGACATGGCAACTGAGCCTGAGACCTCAAATATGGAAACACAAAGGAGAAACAGTTGTAAGCAGACACTGGTGATTGGAATGTGGAATGTGAGAAGCATGAATGTAGGAAAATTGGACATTGTTAAGAAAGAAATGGAATGCATAAATATTTACATGCTAGGTATTGGCGAAGTGAGATGGCTTGTCAATGAACTTTACAGCTGGCTTTATAAGTTTCTTGGCAGTAGTTTGATCTATCCTCGTTTGTTTTAATGTAGTGTGCAGGCGTCAATAGGCCTTTGTTTCTGTTGTAATTTTGCCATCTCCTGCCTATAGTGTTAGTACGCAGCGTGTTTGTGTTGAAAAGCATGAGCTTTGTGTGCTCTGGAACAGTAGTTTTCTAAGTATGGTCCATAGACTTCTTTCAAGGAGTCCACACGGTCACAGCTGTTTTCATAACATTAGAATCCTTTGTAATTATGTTGACATTTGTACTAATTATGCAAAAAGCAATGAGTAAAACTTCTGCAGCCTTAGCAAAAAAACCCACAGTGGTGACACTAAGCTCTACAGTTATTATTGTGTACCATCTAGGCGAACTGACCCTTGGTTGACCGTCCAGTGGGCTTTCAGAGGCAATTAATTGCACGGGAGGATATTGCCTTTCTTTCTTCTGCAGAACAGCTAGTGGATTCGAACCATGTGCTTTAGGGTTGGCAATGCAACTCCTTACCACTAAGCTACCAGAGCGCCCTCTCCTTTGGTATGCAGTATATTTGCAGTAATAGCAATGTAAATATTTGCTAATTTTAAGAAGATATAAAACCAAAGATACTGATTTCAGGGACCCTACTTTACAAATCAACATTCAAAGAGTTTCTTTGCTGCTTCCAAGTGAAAGAAGTTGTCAGACATCAAAACAGTAGCATAACAGGGAACTAGCAGTGTTGGAGAGGAGTCCTGAGTATTCCACGGTCTGCAAAAGAACAGATAGATATGTCTTGGAGGGATTGCAACTAGGTTGCTCGTTAGTGGCAAGGATGGTCAAGCTTCATCTCGTACTTTAGTCCTGTTATCAGGAGGGACCAGTCTTTGTTAGAAGACATCATGTTGGGAAAGGTAGAGATGTCAGTGACAAAGAATGTGGCAGATTGACACAGTGACAAGCACATATAAAAGTAGGGGGAGTAGTCTGATGAGCCCCAATGTAGTTCTTGCCCAGTTTAAGTAATGGTCAGAATGTTCAGATCTCAGTTGGTGTGCCCTCTAAGCCCTCCTAGACTATTTTGAGAGTGATCTCTACATTGTATCATTTTATTTGTAAATGTTTTAGCATTGATCTCTGAATGAGAAACATTTTATTTCTTTTATTCTGTGGTGAACCTGTCAGTTCAGGTGTTTGACCTCACTTCTTAGGTGAACTCAAGTGATAATTTCCTTTCCACTATAATTTCTTCCTTCTTTCTGAAAGCAAAAGATTTTAAATCAGTAATTGAAACTCCCTGACTGAGCATCTAATTTTCTTGATGGTCTGTGTTTTCCTTTTTGAGAACAGTAACATCAGCCTTTGGAATCCACAGGGAATTGGTTTCAGGACATTCCTCACCATCCTAGGCAGATATCAAAATTGCCAGGTGCTCATCTGTTACAAAAAATGATGTGGTATTTGCATATAACCTATGTGCATCCTCCCATGTACCTTAAATCATCTCTAGGTTACTTCGAATATCTGAGACCAGTGGCTCTTTACCAGAGCCCCCTCTGATCATTTGAAGGATTGCTGTGACCACTGAAGGGCGCTCTCCCACCCCTAGGTATGTTTGATCCTCAGTTGAATCAGCATATGTAGAACCTGTGGATGAAGAGAGTCAGCTGCAGTAGAAAGGGACACTGCGACTCGTTACCGTTGAGTTAGAACATACTCAGCTGATCCTCCAGTGGGTTTCTAGAAGTTGTGCTTCACACGGGGGAAGATGTCCATCTTCCTCCTTAAGAGCAGCTGGTGGATTCAAACCACCTACCTTTGGGTTAGCAGTACAACTCCTTATCACCTAGGTCACCATAGGTCAGAGTATATGTATTGTTCGTGTATATTGTTGTGTAGGAACAGACTCTTAATTGACCCTCAGCAAATTTTCAGAGGAAATAAATCACACGGGAGGACATTGCCCATCCTTCTCCCATGGAGGAGCTGGTTGTTTCAAACTGCATGTTTTTGGGTTGACACCATGGTTCCTTGTCACCAGAGCGCCCTCATACTGCATGAATCATAACAAATTGTGGCTAATCTAGAGGAGAATGGGAGTCCCAGAACCCTTGATTGTATTAATGTGAGAATTATACTTGGACCCAGAAGCAGTCCTTAGAACACAGCAAGGAAACATTGCATGGTCAAAATCAGAAGAGGAGTGCATCAGGGATGTGTCCTATCTCTATACCTTTTAAATCTATATGCAGAACAGATTATTGAGGGAGCTTAGCTTTATGAGGAGGCATGGCATCAGGACTGGAGGAAGATTCATCAACAATCTACATTATGCAGATGACACAACCTTGCTTGCTAAAACTGAGGAGGACATGAAGTGCTTGCTACAGAAGGTCAAGGACTATAGGCTTCAATATGGATTGAAGCTCAACATCAAGAAGAAAAGATTCTCACCACTGGGCCAATTGGCAGCACCATGTTAGATGGAGGAAAGATTGAGGTTGTTAACAGTTACAGCTTGCTTGGCTCCACAATCAACACTCTTAGCACCAGCAGCCAGGAAATCAAAAGATGAATTGTACTGGGAAAATCTGCTGTCAGGGACATCTCCAGAATACTGAAGAGCAGTGCTGTCAGTCTAGAGACCGAGGTGTGCCTGATCTAGGCCATGGTCTTCACAATTACTTGTTATCCATCAGAGAGCTGGACAGTGACTAAGGATGATAGAAGAAAAATCTGTGCCTTTGTGTTGTGGTGCTAGAGAAGCGTCAAGAAAACAAATAGATCTGTCTTGAAAAGAGTGAAACCAAGTTTCTCCTTGGAGACAAGGATTTTGAATCTCCATCTCACATACTTGGGGCACATGTCCAGGAGAGACCAGTCCTTGGAGAAGGACATCATGCTAAGAAGGGTGGAGGGACAGTGCAAGAGAGGAAGATGGATTAATATAGTAACTAGGGCAGTGGGGGTAGGTGTTTTGGAGTCAGTGAGACTGCCTTTGAACAGGGCAGGCTTCAGAGCTGTTGTTCTGAGTTGCAGGCAACTCGACAGCACATAACAGTGTCAAAACTCAGAAACCACTCATAACTGACCCTTCCAGTGAGTTTCCAGACACTGTAAATCACACAGGAGGAAATTGCCTATCTTTCTGTCACATGATAAGCACTAGGAAACTACAGCTGAAATGCAGAGTCAAGGGTAGCTCCTCCTAGACACTGGCGAAGTGTGAATGAGCTTGAGCAGGAACGTGCGCGCGCGCATGTGTGTACGCCCACGCATAAGCATGTGCACTGGTGTACCCAGTGTTCAGGAGGGCCCTGGGGCCAGCAAGCATTCAGAGGCTGGCTGGAAGGAAAGTCCTGGGAGGCCAGAGCATTGAGACAGGGCTGCTAGGCTGGAGAGGAGGAGCCAGGGGGAGTACAGGTTCCCAAAGGCAAATTCCAAGTGAAATACTGACACAGTGGTCCAGATGAAGGGGAGCTGAGAGAATAAGCCTATTTTGGGAGAATTGGGGATATTTGACTAGAGGAGGTAGGATTGTTCTCAGGCTGTGTTTAACCTTTGATGCAGTCTTACAGGAGTAATTGAAGAGAATAAAACCATCTGTTAAATCCAAATCCCAAGGACCCTCTGAGACAGAGCACAACTGCCCTCAAAGACCTCCTAGCCTGTACATCTGGATCAAAACACTTCCACACCTTTCTCCCGCTGAGTAGTAGCCCGTACATTCATTCAGACCACCTTTCAGTTAGCAGCCAAGCACTTAACTTCACCAGGACTCCTTATTGAAGTACAAATCCATCACTGTCTGTTGTGTGCAGCTCATGATGAACCTGTCATTGCGTTTCTGAGACTAAATGACAACTGCCCATCTTTTTTCTCTCAGAACAAATAGTGGTTTTGCTCTATCAGCCTTTTGGTTAGCAGCCGAACATGTTAGGCACTATGCCACCAGGCTCTGCCCCTTAAAGTCTCTCATCAAGTTGGAACTGGCCCAGGCTGTACATGGGACAGGAGGAGGTGGCCATCTTTTTCTCTAGGAGCCACTGGTGGATTCAGACCACCAGAGAGGCCCCACCTTTGCATTAATAGTGCAGCTCCCTATGGATGAGGCCACCAGAGCTCCCTCCTCATTAGAGTCTCTCTCATGCCATCACAGTGGGCTCCATTCATAGCTGATTGCATATCGAGTTTCTGAGGTTATAATCGCACAGGAGGAGATTGCCCATCTTCCTCCCTCAGAGGTTACCTGTTATTATGTGCCATCGAGTCGCCTGCTACTCATAGCGTCCCTATGTACAACAGCCCTAAACCCGACTCTGTCCCGTGCCAATCTCATTGTCTCTGACACACCAACCCCCATTACCCCAGTCACTAAATCAGTCTGTCTCATTGAGGGTCTTCCTCTCCTGCGCTGTCCCTCCACCTCCCCAAGCATGATGTCCCTCTCCAAGGACTGGTCCTTCCTTGCAACATGTCCAAAGTATGTCAGACAAAGCTTCAGAATCCTTGCCTCCAAGGGGCAGCCTGGCTTCACCATCTCCAGGATGAACTGTTTGTTTTCTTAGCAGTCCGTAGTATATTCAGTACTCTTCTTCAACACCACAGCTCAAAGACATCAATTCTCCTTCTGTCATCCCTAGTCATTGTCCAGCTCTCTGATGCATAGCAAGTGATTGCAAAGACCGTGGCCTGTCTCCAGACTGACATCATTGCTCTTCAGTACTTGCGTACTTCATTACTTTGCCTGGCGCAACTCTAATTGCTACACTACCAGAACTCTCCCTCCTTATTAGAGATGTTGTTGTTATTGTTAGGTGCCTTTGAATGGAATACAACTCATAGCCCCCTGGTGAGCAACAGATCCGAACCCTGTGCTGTCCTTCTCATCTCTGACATACCTGAGCCCATTGCTACCATCACTATGTCAGCCCAACTTGCTGAAGGTCTTCCTCTCTTTCACTGACCCTCCATCTTTCCAAGCTAAATGTTCTCTCCAAAGAATAGCCTCTCCTAACAACATAGCCACAGTATGTGAAATGAAGCTTTACCATCCTTGCCTCTAAGGAGCACACTGACTACACTTTCTCTAAGACATCTATCTGTTCTTTTGGCAGTTCATGGGATATTCAGTACTCCTTTTCAACACCGCAGCTCAAAGGCGTCAATTCTTTTGTTATCTTTCTTCACTGTTCATCACATAGCAAGTGACTGAAAAGACTGGGGCCTGCATCAGGCACATTCTGGTCTTTAAACTGATGTCATTGCTTTCAAGACTTTGGAGAGTTTTGAGTTTCAGGACCTTATTATTAGAGTAGTGAAAAGAAAACTAGAAAGTAAGTTAAAAGTCACAGCCTTGAATGGGAAGCTGAGGAGTGTTTATTGCATTTCCTAGGCAGTAGTGGTGGGGAATTCTGGAGCCGGAGTGGTAAGGAGCTGCACCGTAATCCCAAAGGCACACAGTTCAAAGCAATGAGCTTCTTAGTGGTAGAAAGGTGAGCAGTCTCCTCCTGTACAATTTCTGCCTCTGAAAACCCACTAGACAGTCAGCTATGCGTTGGTTCCAATTTGACAATACTTAACAATAAGGGATAAGCCAAGGAGCCATGGTAGAGCAGTTGTGAAAGTGTTAGGCTGCAAATTGAGGTTGGTGGTTTAAACACATCAGCTGCTCCGCTGGAGAAAGAAGTTCATTCTGCTCCTGTACAGTTCCCACCTTGCAAGCCCGCTCTGTCCTGCAGGGTCACTCTGAATCGGAATCGTCTGGACAGCCTGGATTTGGTCTAGGTCAGTGGAATGTTTACACGGGTTCACACAGGCTGCCAGTGTTAAGGGAAGACCAAGAAGTGGACCAGGAGGTGATGGGGGGTAGGAGTGGAAGGAGGAAACAGAAGACTGTGTAGAGGAGATGAGGCTCGGGAGGCAGCAGCAAGCCCGAGATGCTTTGAGCCTGGAATTTGCAGAGGACGAGCAGTGTCAGAGCAGACAGCGCTGTGGGGACTGGTGGCCATGGGAGTCAGTCTTTGCCCAGCACCAGAGAATCATGTCTGTGGGAGAGATGACAGGGGCATAGGGGGAGAGGGTTAATAGTGGGGTGTTGCTGGTTGTATGTAGCTGAATATAAAATCTAGGTGATATTATTATTGTTGTTAGGTGCCATTGAGTTGAGTATGACTCATAGCAACCCTGTGAACATCCAGGTCTGAACCTGTCCCATCCTCATCATTTCTGACATACTCAAGCCCATTGCTACTGTCACTGTGTCAGTTCAATCTCATTCAGGGTCTGACCATCCAAGGATTGACCTTTCCTGACAATATGCCCAAAATGAGATGAAGTTTCGCTAACCTTCCCTCTAAGGAGCACTCCCTCCAAGACAGATTTGTTCATTCTGTTCATGGGATATTTAGTGCTCTTCTTCAACACCACAGCTAAAAGGCATCAATGCTTCTGTCATCTTTATTCAGGATTTCAATATAGATTGAAGCTCACCACCAAGAAAACAAAGATTTTCACTATTGATTGGCAGCTTCATGATAGAGAAGAGATTGATATAGTTAACAGCTTCATCTTGCATGATTCCACTCTCAGCAACACTCTTGGTGCCAGCAGTCACGAAATCAAAAGGTGAAATTGCATTGGAGAAGTCTGCTGTCAGTAACCTTTCAAGAGTACTGAAGAGCAGCGATGTCAGTTTAAAGACTAAGGTGTGTCCGATCCAGGCCATGATATTTGCCATGCCTCAGAGAGCTGGACAGTGACTAAGGATGATAGAAGAAGGATCGATGAGTTGTGGTACTGGAGAAGAATGTTGAATATGCCATGGACTGCCAGGAGAACAAACTGGTCTGTCCTAGAGAGAGTATAAACAAGCTGCTCACTACATACAAAGATTTTGAAGCTCCATTTCACATACTTTGGGCATGAGGGACAGAGTAGGAGAAGAAAACTCAGGATAAGATGGATGGTTCAGTGACTGGAGATATGAAATTAGGTCTGTTGGAGACAGATTGGCACAGGATAGGGCAGGGTTCAGAGCTAATGTACGCAGGATTGATATGAGTCACAGGCGGCTCAACGGCACATAACAACAACAAACAACAGCATTCCCAGAAGGTACCCAAATCTTACTTTGCTCTGCTCTCCTTCCGTGCTCCCCCCCCCCCAGCTTGCTGCTTGATTAGAAAGCCATCATTTGATGAATGAACATGCTTCGTCAGATGTCCCTCTATTAAAATGCAGTTGCCCACTGGGGGGGTTGGGGGGATTGATATGTTAAGCCTCATCAGCTATTAATATGCTGTCATCATTTGATGCTTTCCTGGTGACATTTTTCTGACAGCAGTTCCTGAAGCTAAATGTTTCTGAAACTGGGGGAGGAGATGAACAGAGAGGTTCAGAGGTGGGCAGGCTGCCTGGATGGCAGGAGGCAGCGCAGGGGACAAACCAGGTGCTGGACAGGGAAGCCTCACATCGGTATCATCTCTTCTTTGGACCTTTATTCTATGGGGGCTTCTGTATTTTGATTGGAGTGTTGTGACGTGAGTTTGCCACGTGTGGCTCTTTGGGGTAAAACATGTGACATTGAAGCCTACTTGTAGAATAAAAAATATTTTTTGTAATTCTTTAGTATTCTCATTTTGAAAGTGGTACAGTCTTACTGTAGTAGGGGAACAAAAAGTAAGCAGTACACAGCAAAGCCTGCAAAAGGCCTGAACCTCTGTAGTGCAGTATGTCAGAGGCTGAACGCTCAGATCTTTTCCTCTTCGATGAGTGATGAAAAGGAGGCAGTTTCCTGTTGGAGGCAGAGCACTGTGGAGACCCAGGAAAGCGAGGTGGTGCTGAGGGTCTGGCTCACCCAGGCTTCACTCTGGTAGAAGAGGTAGCAGTTCTGTTGTTTCAGCCTCCGTCCACTTATACACTGTGACTGTGAGAACACTGCCTGAATTCTGCAGTTTGCTTTTTCCACTCTAACAGCCATCCCAGCCCAATTCCTTGAATAGACAGCCTGTTACAGATTGAAGCTGCCTCTGTAACAATTACAGCACCCTCAAGCTCACAGGTCCCTCCATTGGGCTCCGAGACTGGGCATCTGTGGACAGGGGTGGCCTCCACTTTCTCCACAGGGCAGATGGAGGTTCAGAGTAGCACAGCCGCATCACATGGTGTCGTGTGGTGTCATGTGTTGGTTAGATGCACAGCTCGCTGCCCACTGGCGCCCACGCTCCTTCCATGGAGATGGTCGCTCTGCGGCCCCTCAGGGATATCTCCTCTGATGTGTAGCATTGCTGTGAGTTGGAATTAGCTCAGCAGCAGTGGGTTTACCTGGTGGTGGTGTAGCAAATGAGTTCTGGTGACACAGTCAGCTACTGACTGAAAGGTCAGTGGTTCAAACTCGCCAGCTGCTCCTCAGAAGTATGAGGCAGCCTGCCTCCTTAAAGGTTTCCAGCCTTGGAGACCTCTTGGGACAGCTCCATACTGTCCTGCGGTGTCACGGAATTAAAAGTCACTCAGAGTAAATGCCTTTGTGGAGTTTTTATCTGCTAAAAACCAGAATCCTCTGAAAGGCACCTTTTGACACACAGTGACTTTGCTTTCCACCAAATGACCTTCCTACGATACATTTTCATAAGTCTTCACCTTTTTTTAAGTGTAAGAAAAAGACTTATGAAGAATAATTCTAAAACTTCTATGCAGTTACTGGTAAAGTCAGTAAAGATATGAAAAACAAAACTCAGATTCATTGTTGAGTTGTAATCGACACATATCTGGACACCACCCCCAACTCCCCCCAGCGGGTTTTCTGAGGCTGAGGATGGAGTGGGAGGAGATTGCCTATTTTTCTCTCATAGAACTGCTGATGGACTCAAACTGGCAGAAAGGCCAACTTTGGGTTAGCAGCACACTGTGCCACCAGGGCTCCCTAAAGAGGCAATGTTTTATTATTCCTTATGTAAAAACCAGAGGGGGAATTTGGAACCTAGTACTGGGGGAAAAAATCTGTCCTGTTGAAATGCTGAAAGCTAGATAAAATCTCAGATGCAGGAGCTCCAGAATCCTAGGTCCCCTGCAAGTATGCTTTCTCCCTCAGGGAACATTTGATAGTGTTTGAAACACTGTTGGTTAAGATGTCTGTTGGAGATGAACAGAGTTGCTCCTAACATCTCGTGGGCAACAGTCAGGAGTGCTTTAATATCCCAGGACTTGTCAGGTGGCTGCCTCCAGCTAGTGGAGACGGATCCAGCCCCAGAATCGGGAGTGCAGCTGTCAGAAATGGCAGCTTGGATGTGGCGGTCACCTCCACCTTTTGGACTTTTTTGTATATGCTATGTATGTATGTCTTTTTAATCAGCCACTCTAAATCATCTTCAGGTGATAGCATGTAAATGATATATAATCTCACTTTAGATTTTGGACATTTCCTAAATGTACTTGGGTTATTCATATATAGAATCTACACTATTTTCTTTTTCTTCATTTTAGTCTTTTAAAAGATTTTTGTCTTTCTACTCTGGTTTTTTTTTTTGGCTGAGTGTTTCTTCTTTTTAATTTAGTGTGTGTGTGTGTGTGTGTGTGTGTGTGTGTGTGTGAGAAATCGGATCTGACTGGTACAGGAGGAGATTGTCCCTCCTTCTCTCTCCAGCAGAGCTCTGGTGGATTCGAACTGCACACCTCTGGGATTGCAGTGCAGCTTCCTGCCACTAGGCCACCAGAGTTACTTTTTAAATTATCTGTTCTTACTGTTTTTATTTGCTAGCCCTTGTTGTAAGGAAGGAAGGTTGGGTGTTGTTTTTTTTCTCCTATAAGAGTTTTTACCTTAGGTGAGTGTTTTGAGTATCATATACTGGACAGCGTTATGATAGATGGTTAAAGATTGAAGTTGTCAACAGTTTTTATTTTGCTTGGATCCACAGTCAATAACAGGAAATTAAAAAAAAATGTGTTGCATTGGTAAAATCTGCTGTCAAGATAGCTCTCCAAAGTGCTAAAGAGCAAAGATAATCAGTTTAAAAAACCAAGATGTGCCTGGTCCAAGCCACTTCACGTTCAGTTGCTTCCCATGGATCTGATTGTTGGTCATGAATAAGGATGACCGTGGAAGGATCCATGTCTTTGAATTGTGAATAATCTTGATGCAGAATATTGACTATCCCATAGACTGCCAAAAGAACACCCGAGTCTGCCTAGGAGGAAGTGCAACCAAGGTGCTCCCTAGAGGCAAGGATGGTGAAGTTTAGTCTCTTATTCTTGGGCATGTGGTGAGGAGAATCTCTTTGTTGGAAGATGTCATACTGGCCAAGCTAGAGAGAGAAAAAGAGGAAGCCCCTCAACAAGATGGATCGTAACAGTGGGCGTGAGCGTATCAGAGGAGGAGGGGGGTGCGGGACGGTGCAGGGTTCTGACCTGTTCTTCAGGTCCCCGTGAGTTTGTAGTCTACTCAGTAACGCCCAACAGCAGCTGCAGCAACAAAAACAAGCTTTTATTTTTATTGTGGAGTGTCATTATAAGATGGCATCGTATTTTCTTAGGATTTTATTCTTTCCTCTTGTGACTGGAATTTTAAATCGTCTTTTAGTGATCATATTGTCAGCTTAGTGGGACTAGGGACAGTTCTCCTCTATCCTACCAGGTCAGAGTTGATTTAACAGCAACACGTTTTTATAAAAACAGATTCACCTGAAGCGCTTGCTGCAGAAGATGAAGGACTGCAGCCTTAATGTGGCTTGAAGTTCAAGATCAAGAAGACAAAGACTCTCCCCATTGGGCCAATTGGTAGCATCATGATAGATGGAGAAGGAATTGAGATTTTTAACAGCTTTAGTTTGCTTGGCTCCACAATCAACTCTCGTGGTATCAGCAGCCAGGAAACCGAAACACAAATTGCATTGGGAAAGTCTGCTGTCAGGGACATCTCCAGAATACTGAATAGCAGTGATGCCAATCTGAAGACTAAAGTGTGCCTGATCCAGGCCATGGTCTTCAGAGTTACATGCTGTGCCTCAGAAAGCTGAACCATGACTAGGGATGTTAGGAAGAGAATTGATGCCTTTGAGCTGTAGTGCTGAAGATGAGTATTGAATACACCATGGCCTGATAGGAGAATATCAATGCTGATGTCAGATGGATCTTGGCTGAAAGTACGGAATACCAGAAGAATGTCTATTTGTGTTTTATTGACTATCCAAAGGTGTTTGACTGTGTGTATGATGACAAGTTGTGGCTGACATTGAGGAGAATGGGAATCCAAGAGCACTTTGTTGTGCTCATGAGGAACCTGTGCCTGGACCAGGAGGCTGTTGTGTGAATGGAGCAGGGGAGCACTGCATGGTTTGGAATTGGGAATGGAGTGCGACAGGAATGTGTTCTATCTCCATACCTGTTCAGTCTATATGCTGAGCAAATTATCCGAGAAGCTGTACTCTATGAGGAGGAGTGTGGCATCAGCATTAGGGGGAGACTCACCAATAATTTGTGTTATGTAGCTGACACAACCTTGCTTGCTTAAAGTGAGGAGGGCTTGAAGCACTTGTTGCAGAAGATAAGGGAATGCAACCTTTGGTCTGGATTGTATTTCAGTGTCAGGAAAACGAAAATTCTTACCACTAGATTGATAGGCAGCATCATGATGAATGGAGAGGAGTTTGAAACTGTCAGTAGCTTCATTTTGCTTGGATCCACAGTTAACACCTTTGGTACCAGCAGTCAGGAAATAAGGCAGTTAGGGATCTTTCAAAATTTTGAGGAGTAGTGATGTCAGTTTGAGGACTAAGATGCATCTGATTCAGGTCATAGTCTTTCCAATTACTAGCTATGCATTTGAGACTTGGACAATGAATAAGGATGATAGTAAAATATTTGACACCGTTGAGCTGTGGTATTGGAGAAGAGCACTGAACATCCATTCGATGGATGGCTAAGAGAATGAACAGATATATCTTGGAGATGGTGCAACCTAAGTGCTCTTTGGAGGCTAGAATGATGAGGCTTTGCCTCACATACTTTGGACATGTTGCTTGGAGGGGCTATTCTTTGAAGAAGGACATGCGTTTGGGAAGGGTGGGAGGGTCAGTGAAGGAGAGGACAGCCCTCAACTGGATTGACAGGGTGACTGCTGCAGTGGGCTCTTATATGTCAGGAAGTGTGAGGATGGCTCAGGATAGAATAAGATTCAGATCTTTTGTTCACAGTTGCTTTAAGCCATGCTCAGCTCGACAGTACCAAACAACAGCAACAAGTTATGAGAACAAACAGGTTCATCCTAGAGAGAGTGAAACCCAGCTGCTCCTTGGAGGCAAGGATATTTAAGCTCCATCTCCATCTGACATACTTTGGGCATGTTGCAGGAGGGACCAGCCCTTGTGAGAGGGACACTATGCTTGGGAGGGTAGAGGGACAGTGCAGGAAAGGAACACCCTGGATGAGATGAATTGATTCAGTGACTTGGTAATGTGTGTCAGAGACAATAAGGTTGGCTCAGGATAGAGCAGGGTTCCGAGCTGTTGTACATAGGATTGACTTGACGCCACATAACAACAGCTGACATTTAAAGTTAGAAAACATTAACAGAGGGAATCAAGAACTAAATTGTCACTGCTCTGTTTTCTGTGGCCATTTTCTACCAGCTGCCCTTAGGTCTGGCAGGTTAACGATGGAAGTTCACCTAGACTCTGTGTCTAACTCTTGATTTCTTTCATTTTGCTGTAAACACAGGTTATCCATAGGTTGGCATTTGGGGAACATGACGTGGGGGGCTTCAGTCTTCTGTTTCACTGTGGCCCTTAACACCTACAGCTGCCACTCCTATTTGAGACTTGTCCTAGGTGCTACAGTCATTCAAAACTGGCATTTTCCCCCCGAAAAGTCAGCCTGGGCTGTTCAAGCCTCTCCCAGCTCAGCCAGTTGGAGTTTATGCCCCAGAGAGGTCGCACCATTGGTGAGGAGAGCACACGGTTTAAAAGTCAGCAGGGTGGTTTGTTCTGCTGTTGTTAGGTGCTGTTGGAAGGTCCCTAAATGGCTTAAGGGGGAGGAGGGTCCTTGCTGCTGCTCCCTTTTATCTAACAAGCCCATCTCTTGCTATCTGTCCCCTGTCATGTTCTGCTGTGCAGTCTTGATTTTGCTCTCTCTTTCAGCCATTCTCCGAGTGGCTGGCTCCCTGCAGAAGAGCACAGAGGTGATGAAAGCCATGCAGAGTCTTGTGAGGATCCCTGAAATCCAGGCCACCATGCGGGAGCTGTCTAAGGAGATGATGAAGGTGACTTGGGGCCCAGCTTCCCTCTCCTGCAGGGAGAGCCTCTGAGCCTGTGGTTGGGCTCAGGGCTGAGGGCAGGTTGGAGGGGACAGATCACTGTGTGGAAAGATATTCTGAGGACCATCATTTGCTCATCTCTGTTCTAGACTGAAAAATGCAGAGACAAAGAAAATGGAAAGTCTAACAAATGCCCATCACCCTTCATCGGGGCCTGCCCTGCAGCCCTCCCGCAGACAGGCTCAACAGATAACTTGCTGGGCTTCTGGCCCCTGGGGGCTGCCCCCTGCCCAGTCCTCTCAGCGTTCCTGGGGCTGAGGCCTTAGCCCCGTTTTACATGGGAGGAAGCAGAGGTGATCTGCCTGAGGGTGCCCAGGTGTGGTCAGGGTGCTCAGGTGGTCAGTGATGGATATTTTGGGTTGGAGCAGAGGAACCAGGAATAGGAAGCGTCTCGTGGAGAGTGGAGCGTTCTTTCCTGCTTCAGACCTGGCGTGAGGACAGAGATTGTACACTAGACATTTTGTACTCCGTTTGTGCACAAAAATCACCTCCTTGCCTTCTGGGGAATTCCCTCTGTGAACTTAAAATTGATACGAGGCTACAGTTCAGAGGGGAGAAGAACTAGATGAGCAGTTGTTAGAAGGAAAAAAATCATTGTAAAAGCCCAGGGCCCAGGTCTTTGAGACAGAATCACCTTGGGTGTTAGCAGTAAGGAGGAAACTAGGTCAGTGGGTACACTTTTAAAAGTGAAGTTCCACCTTCTCACCCCCCATATTGGTGGCTGGCCAGCCTCTCTAGCTAGTAGTGACTCTTGTCAGCCTGTTCATTCCAATCCTGTAAACTCCAGCATCAAGGGGAACGCCTTCTGTAGAATCTGGGCTGTGGACCAGAAGGCGTGTCAGATGTTTGTGGGGGGACCTTGCTTCTGGCCTTACCAGGGCCTGGAGTCCGTTGCATCTGGTGGCTGCCAGTAGCAAGTCCTCTTCAGACCTGCCTTCTCTGGTACCGCTGTGTTCACAGGCTCCTCGCCACTCACACATCCGCTACTGCATATACACGTGGCAGTTCTGGGCCTGTGCATGTCTGTCAGCAGCCTCCCTGCCTGGCTGCTCCTGTAGGCCAGCCTGCGTGTGAGGCTGCTGCTCGCCAGTGGCCCTCCCAAGCCAAGCTGCCAGATTTGAAGACACATTTTCTTTTGAGCTGTGCTTCTGTGCAGAGAGGATACTGTTCAGTATTTCATTGGCCCAGCTCCCTCTTGTGTTAAGCCTGACAAAGATGGACTGGCTGTGGGGTGAGAGGCCCACCTGAGCGTGGTCAGCACTGGCCACATGGAGGGGTCTGCTGGGTGCAGGTGTGGACTATGGGAGAAGTGACACTGTTTATCCTGTGTGTAGGCTGGTATCATAGAAGAGATGTTAGAAGACACCTTTGAAGGCATGGACGATCAGGAAGAAATGGAAGAGGAGGCAGAAATGGAAATTGACAAGATTCTGTTTGAAATTACAGCAGGTATGACCCGCGAGTTGCCGTCCTCTGCCTTCTCCCCAGCCGCTCCTCCCGCATCCACAAATTCTCAGACCGTAACAGCCTTAGTCAGAAATGCTGCAGTTAAGGTTTTACACTTTTATTCTTTAAAGAATAAGTGTGACATCTATAATCATCTTTTTAAATGACCTTCTAATTTGATGACATTTTTAAGGGAAGGTTCTTAGGATCATGCACTATTGTTGGGAGTTTATATTAGTTCCATTTGTTTTTTAGAGTAGTTTAGCCATAGCTGTCAAAAAAATTTAAGCTAGAAGATATCCACATTTAGGAGTAACTCTAATGAAATAATTTATGGTGCGCTGAAATATTCCAGAGCTCTGTTTATAGTAATGAAAAGTTTGAAACAAATTAAATATCTGATAATTTGAATAGTGCATGAATTAATCATGTTGTATACATCTTAATGGAATACTTAGGTTTCTCTAGAGAAACAAGCAAGGAGCAGCACACAGAGTGTTATCCACTTACTTCAAGGTCTTGGCTAGCAGGGTTTCAGGTCTGGTAACAGTCGATGATACTGTGGAACTGGCATATAAAATTAAGCATCACAATACTGTTTGATATTGGGAAGATCAATTCATTGACATGGAAAGATGTTTTTGATGTATTTTGTGAAGCCTCATTATCCTGGTCATTTCCACTTAAAACACGTGTTTAGAAATCAAGTCTGCAAGGAGGATACTTAAAAATGCCAAGAGTTATTACCAGTGATGGTTGATGAGTTTTGTTTTTCTGATTCTGGAGTTCCTTTGTTTTGTATTTCACGAAAATAAATTAGGTGGAGTAGAGTTTTTCTGCTTGTTTTCAGTTGTGGGAGGTCTTCTTCCCTGGGTGGCGCAGGTGGGTGGGCCTCACCTTCTGGCCAGAATGGTCATTGGTTGGCATCCGTGAGGGGAGCCTTGGGAGACAAGCCCACAGTGTGCTTCCAGAGGCTGCAGTACAGGAAACGCCAGGGAATACAGCTTTGCCCTGAGGTGCACGAGAAGGGGACACCGTGAGCTGAGCGGACTCAGATTGTCGGGGCAAAGAAGTGTTACTTCAGGGGGAAGAATGGGAAGACTTTGAAATGGTTTGATTTTGCTCAGACGCTTTACCATCTTTGTTAATCTTGAAAATGGCATTTTAAGTAGTATTTAAACATGAAAATGGCTCAGGATGGCAGGGGTTCATTTTTGGTACAGATTTATTCATCATTGAGTCAGATGCCACACCAAGAAGAATTTCGATCCATCGTTTAAAAAGCAAGATTGTGAAAATAAAAATCCTTACTTCTCTATCATTAAAGCTGGTGTGTGCATAGCTGTCAGAGTGAGCCAAATTCCACTTTTTCTCTTTTTTGTTGAATTGGATCTGCTGCAGAAGGCCAGGTGGGCATGGGACAATTTCCTTAAAACCAGCATTTTTAGCTTTAACTAATCGCGGTTTCTCTTTCAGGGGCCTTGGGCAAAGCACCCAGTAAAGTGACCGATGCCCTTCCAGACCCTGAGCCTCCAGGAGCCATGGCTGCTGAGGACGAAGAGGAGGAGGAGGCCCTGGAGGCCATGCAGTCTCGGCTGGCCACGCTGCGGAGCTAGGAGGCCCCACCACTGTGGGCAGCCACCCTGTTTATATCTCTTGCACTACATCTGTCATGAGGCGCTGCATCTTGGAGCAGGGCTCTGCTGATATCTCTTCATTCTCTGCAAAAGAAGGGCTGGCTTAGGTATTCAGAGGGATTCTGTCTTAAGAGAGGTGATGTAATGAAATGCATCATTCTCGGGTTTGTATGGAAATATATTGGGAGGAAGGC
Organism: Elephantulus edwardii; assembly: GCF_000299155.1. NCBI lineage: Eukaryota > Metazoa > Chordata > Mammalia > Macroscelidea > Macroscelididae > Elephantulus > Elephantulus edwardii. The sequence goes on from NW_006400033.1 coordinate 204,428, forward strand.
AGTTTCTGTCAAAGTCCTGAGAATGGAGTTGATTGCCTGAATGTTGACGCTGTACATTTTCTGTGTGAGTAAACACTATATAAATGGATTTTAATAAATTTCTGCTTTACCACTTGGTTTTATTGTAGAATGTTTGATAGAGTGTACTTGAAAGGTGTTTGCTGACCCAGATTGTCAGCCTGGGGTAAAGGCTGTCCTAGAAACAGGAGTTCAGGGCTGTTAGCTCAGTGGAGAGGTCCTGCTCCTGAGTCACAGTGAGGAGCAAGGAGTTGTGCTCCTCCATTGTTGTCTCTTAACCAGGGGATCGCACCCTGGTCCTGCTCCACGGGATGGTTGTGTTGTGCTATGTGTGCATGCGTGTATCAGCGTTTGCACTTCCTGCCATTCTCTCCCCACACAGCACTATCCAGAGAAACTAGCTGCAAGGCTTAGGACACTTCACTCCAACTGCCATCTGGCAAGCAGCCCTCCACCTGTGTTCTCACAGCAAGGAGCTGAGCAGAGGTGTACTGTGTGCTCGTCCAGTTCTCACACCTGGAGCGTTCTTCAGATGGCCGCTCAGCAGCGTCAGCAGCCTCTATTATCTGTATGCGTTTGGCAGTTTACAGACCTCTTTGACGTATAAGCCATTTCATTCTTGTCAGATGCAAACAGCTCAGCTAACATGACTGTAAGGGAGCAGATGCAAGGTGGGGATGGCCAAGTCTGACTTCTAACCATTTCATAAATTAGGGGAACTGTCCTCATCAATATCTATAACAGCAAACATCGCTGCTAGGTCAGACATACCCCTCCGCCGCCATGCTCCTGCACCTGTCTCCACTAGTCATTTGGGTTCAATATTGTTAACTCACAGACTTTACTCATAGTTGTAGTACTGAATTAGGTTTATTAGGGAAATAAGTTTGGGAGTGGGGAAGGCAAAGAATATCCCCCAAAGCCGAGTGACAAATCCTGCGTCATGGGAAATAGCAGAGCTGGAGGTATAATCAGAGTCCCAGTGGTCTACATCCTGTGTGCATCATGGGAAATAGCAGAGCTGGAGGTATAATCAGAGTCCCAGTGGTCTACATCCTGTGTGCATTAAACTGGCCAGATGGGGAAATACCCAGCCCTGTCACAGGGTGGCTTCTGTGGACTGTGGAGAGAATCCCTGTTGCTCAGGCCTGTCATTGAAAATCCAGAGCGCACCCTCCCTTCACTCCTGATTCACCTCAGGCTGCAGTTTAGAGTCCACTTTGCTCACTGGATGAATGATAGAGTTGAAGAATGTATGTTCCTATCACTGCCCAGCTCTGTAGGTGATCAGACTCGACCCATGTGGCTGACTGGGCAGTGACCAGCTCCTTAGCCATCCAGGTAACATGATCTGATGGTTGTGTCACATTTGTGAAGAGGCCTGTCTCCTCTCCTGCTTTCAGGCTCTGGCAGGAGCATGCAGTCAGCTGCTTACAATCAGTCTTCCCTCATGTCCTACTGGGTGTCACTGTGGACAAGGATAGTTCATTGTAGCCCTGGCCCTGAAAGGCCCTGCAGCCACGGGGATGTATAGCTGCCCAGATGTGCACTGCAGTCCTCTGATCTCCAGCCTGGTCAGTCCTTGTCCCATCCTACCCAAGCCACACAGTGCATCCTTTAAAAACTCACTGTCCAGCTTTGGGTAACCAGTCCAGCAATTATTTCCCTATACTCCCCAAGTGTCCAGTACTTAGCAGCTCTTTCATGTGCACAAGCACTTAGCCTCATCCTTTGTTTCATTTTTCTAGGTGTTTGTCTCGTAACTGAAGGAAACAGGTTACAAATAACACTAGTCACTCTTGCCTCTGTTCTCTCCAAATCCCAGCCTCACAACTGTGGCTTCAACAGGGAGATTTGAATTTTCAAATCTGTTAAATCTGAAAAAGAACTGCAGTAATGAAAAGTCTGGAAATGTTTGATTAATATAAACAAAACCGGGTTTTTTTTAATATAACTCTTTAGAGCCTTTTCCAGATTTCTCTGACAGGACTTTTCTTTGGAGGTGATCAAGTTATGATCCTGGTTACAGGGCTGCAGTAGGTCACCTTGGGAATGGGGCTGTGATGGCTAAGGTGGAAGGTCCATAAGAGCTGTATTGCTTAGCACCAACACAGCTGTCACCAGTTTCAGAAATGCAGATCTAAATAGACTGCAGAAAAGCACTCTATTGTAGGTTAATGTCATCTAGACATAATTTTTAAAGAAATGTTGAATTTTACAAAATATTTCATCTATATGCCTTATACACACACACACACACTATATGCCTTCAGGCTGAGAGCTAGTGTGTTGTGAGTTGGTTTTAGGCTGGAAGTTGTGATGGCCTCTCACATCTTGAGGAGGAACAGGTATGGTATGGAATGCTCGGCGAGCCCTTAGGCCTTTCTTTTCATCCCAAGTGTGTGTCAGCAGATGGGACTTGTTAGATGAACTGGGGGTCTATGGCTAACAGTCCATCAGCATGTGGGATGCTGGAATTTTTAAATCCTGTAGGCCTGGCTCTTGTTTCTGTTCAAAAATTCTTCTAGGTGGTATAGCACTTGTGTGTCAATTTGCTGTACAGAGGTAACTCATGGATGCTGTGATGCTGAACACTGTGACCCTGATGTGCCAAATGTGATTAATTGGTTACCCATGGCAGACAGTGGTAGAGCTTCCTGGTTAAAACAAGATTGGAAGCAGGAGTGGCATCCACTTCTGAAATAGATTGCCTGTGGAAACCCTATGAACTTGGAGAAATGAAGAATGTTATTCAAGTGTTCGTGTCTTTTTGTTTGTAGGGTTGCTGAGTTGCCTATGACTCAATGGCATTTAACAACAATATGTTTATAAATAGGCTGGATTTATGATTTCTTCTTGCCTCTGGGGTGGTCCACTGGATGTTTTCACTGCCGTCTGTGATGTGTAAATTATTTTTACATGAACCTGGCCTTTAATTCCTTAGAGTTCAAGTCTGGCTTTGGTCGTAACATACACCTTTCAGGCATTACTGATTGGAACTTGTTTTTCTAAGGAACTCGGTGGGCACAGCTATAGTGTGTTGTACTAACCAGGCCTCAGATCTCTGGCAGTTTAGGTCTACCAGGAAGGTGAGCAGTCTCCTCTGAACAGCTTCAGAAAGCCATTTAAGGGTCATGGAGTCACAGCTGGCTTACACTGAATTAGCATTTTTTCTTGTATTGTTCTTACCAGATTTTAGTATTAAAATTTATACTGACTCACTTTTTGGCTCATTATCTGACATTTCAAATTCACTAACTGCATTAACAGTGACCTAGGGACCTTTGGCAGCCTAGTGGTAAGGAGCTGTGCTGCCAACCATAAGGCATGTGATTTGAACCCACCTGCAGATCCACAGGAGAAAGAGGAACAGTTCCCTTCTGTACAGTTTACTGCCTCTGAAAACCGAGGGAAGGGTCAGGACATGGTTGGCAGGAGAAACAAGGTGGAAGGTACGAGTAATGGCTGTGCTGATCAAGGTCACATGTCCCTTTGGCTGGGTGGGACTGTTACAGCAGGTAGTCATCTTCCATGTGCCCTCAATGTCAATTTTTGGGTTACCCTTGTCTTGGATGCGAGTAATTGTTGTGGCTGTTGTTGTATACCATCGAGTCGGATCTGACCCATTGCTGACCCTCCAGCAGGTTTTCAGAGGCAGTTAACTGCAGTTGTGGATTTGAACTGCTTGCCTTCGGGGTTGCAGAGCTGTTTCTTGCCAGTGGGCCACCATAGCTTCCTTGATAAAAGGAATAGATAAACAAGAAACCCACCACCCAATACTCTCCCCACCCTGCTGACTCACTGCGACCCTCACTTGGGGTTCTGAGGCTGTAAACGGGGTGTGATAGGGATGAGACTGGGCATCTTTCTCCCACAGAGCAGGTGTGGTACTAGAACCTTAACCACGTGACTGTGAGGCACTGCATGTAATCAGTATGTCAAGCAGTCTTCCTGCCCTCTTGGCTCGTTTGCAGACAGGAGGACCATTTGATAGATGCACCTGTAGTGCTGCCTGTGCCTTGTGGAAGGTGGAGTTAGGCACTCCTGACTGACTGTTCCCTGTTGCGTGTCATCGAGGAGGAATCCACCCTCTGGTGGATTGCTAGCAAGGAGATTGGCCCCTCCTACCACACAACAGCTGGTGGCTCCTTTGGGATTGCAGAGCACATGTTCTTGCCACTAGTTCAACAGGGGTGGCTTGATGGTATTTCTGTATCCTATCCATCACAGATGTCATTCTGCCCTCGCTTCCACTCTTCTTCCCTCATTTTCTATCCCTGTAAGCACTTCCCCCAAATGTGCATTTTAAGATGCTGAGTTTTCTTTTCAGCATCTTCACTGTGATAGGTCTCTGTGTGTGTAGTTTTCTTTGTAATTATCCTACTTGGGACTTGACAGTTGGCATCTTTTACTAGCTTAAGCTTAGGAACTTTTCAGTCCATCTTGTCATTTCTTTAATCCTGTTTGTTTCCTCTGTCTGGGAATCCAATTATATCTATCAGACCGTTTGATGCTGCTCATTCACCTAGTGGTCTCTCAGTTCAACTGTGGTGGGATCCACTATGTGAGGCTTGTCTTCCTGGCTGTACCTCTAGACATGGGCTATTCAACCAAGAGCCAGAGTCCTCATCTCAGAGTGGAGGTTCTGTGGAGTGTGTCTCTTCCTTTGCATTTACAAAAGTTCCTTAACACGTTGCCAGCAAAAAAAAAAGTGTTTCTCAGCACGGTCTCAATTTAAAAGTGTGCGGCAACGTGTTAAACAACCTCTCAATGCCTCTAACATGATGAAAAGGAAACTGCGTGCACAACTAGAAGCCAAGAAAACAGAGCCCCAAGTATTACATGAATACTTTAATGCAAAATGCTTAACACTTAAAATTAGCAAAGCTTCATTTAAATTAAAACTCCATTTAACTAAAGATGGTTAATCCCAAGAATTGTACAGTAGTTGATTTCTGCAGCACGCCAGCAGCCCTGTGGGTCCAGGTGATGGCTTCACTGCACGCCTCTCCTCTGCTGTTCCTCTCAGCCCTTGGGGTGGGGACAGGGCACCTGGACAGACACATGGCAAGACCCAAATGAGTCACGCGCAGTGATTTTTAATGAGTTAGCGACTTCACTTTAAGCTGTCCAACCGAACAGCTGGGGCGTAAGTGCAGGTGGTGGTTCACAGCTGAGGAGAGGTCTGCTTTTACAGCTTGGTAAAGTTCTGGCCTAGGTGAGAAGTCACAGTTTAAGGATGCACGTTCTGTAAATAGTTACTACATATACACATTTAGTGTCTGTAAACACTAGAAATATACATTAGACAGAGTACCCTCACAAGGAGGGTCCAGTTTAAAAAAGAAGATGAGGTAACATGAATCTCCACATCCACAGGAATCCTGCCTGAGGAGTCTCAACAGCTGCCAGCAACCCCCTCCTCCTGGGGAAGGGTCTCTGGGTCTCAGGGTCTGCCAACACTGGACTCGTTAGCTTTCAGCATGGCCACAGCATCCTTCACTGCGTGGTAGATGACATTCTTCACCTGGGAAAATGGAAGCAATGCCGTCAACACACCATGAGGCCTGACAAAGGATGGGTTTTCACAGCCGGACCAGGATTTCAGACAGCTGAATGTTCTAAACCACACGCCTGCCCCTGAAGAACCAGGCATGCACACTTCTCCTTCCCCAGGCTTTGCTGCCAGACGCCCCCCTCTTGCAGGTGAGGGAAGTGGACTGGCTGCCTTAACGAGTTCCAAGCTAATGCAGCCCACTCATTTTCCAACTATGAAATTTACTACTACACAATCTACAATTAAGCCAGCATGCTAGGAGACTCCTTTCACGCCTGAAGTGCCTTTCCTGCTCTGGAAGTACACGCACCCTGTCCTAGACCGTAGATAGAGCCGAGCCAGGATCAAAAGTCAGATCCACTCATTTTCAGTCTGAGGGCCTTTCTGTAGTTACACACAGTCCTATACAAGGTCTAAAACATCAAACCAGCTCTCAACCAAGAAATGCCTTTCTTAGGTGGATGAAGCTCATACTATCTGCTATGACAAGGGCCATGCTTCCTGATCATTACATCAGCATTTTAATGAATTGCTAGTATCTCTACTATTTTTACCTGTAATTTATCTTCATGATTGGTGTGAGTTTGTGAAAGATAGCGGAATTCCTGAGTGAGCCAGAAGCAATGTTTAACATGCTCTGGAGAAACAAAATCTTCAGCCACTTTGATACAGCTGTATAAGTTATGGACCTGAAAAACAGCAAGGCATGTCAGAAACAACATTCCTGTCACGGGATGGATGAAGACTAAAGCAAAGGGCCTTCCTTGCCTGATGCGGAGCTCCGGCTGGTATAAAAACAACATCCCCGAGAAACTGTACGATAGCCCAGCCTTGAACACCGTATTCTTGATGGAGGCGCTTCCGTAGAGATCGGTCCAGGTACCAGCTCTGATCGTGAATAGGGTCGTGGTCAGCTGGGTTTTCTTGGCCCTGCTCTTCTGAGACCTAGAATGTGTTCACATCATCAAACACCTGAGCAACATGGCAGTTAGTGAACAATGCTGGCCATCAATAAATAGCAAGGTTCTCTTAGGGAAGTCCTCCTGATGGTGGGAAAGCACTACCAAGCACGTCCAAACTCCTGACTGAACAGGAGCAACAAGACAACAAAGAAAATGCAGCATCCTCCAAAATGACTGGTAATCTGTGGGTGGCTGTAAACAGTGTTATTTGTATTTGGACAGGATTTTGAACTAGTCTTTTAGTCTAGTTTTCTGAAAATAGGTTCAATGTTGGATACAAACATTCATCACTCATCTGAACTACAAAAAAAATGTGGATTAAGTAACTTTAAAGAAAATTCTTGTTTATTCTAGAATATTACCTAGCAAAGCAGTCTCAGAGTAATAGTATCAAAGAATAATGGCCAGTGAGAAGCACCTTAAGTCATATTCCAAGTAAAGACCCTCAACCCAGATCTTAAACAAGACTCTAGAATACCTGAATGGCAACCAGCAGTTTTAGTGAAAAACTTAAAAACTAAGTTCACGCAATCAGTGTAGTTCCTGAAACTTCCACCCAGAATCCCTGCTGAAGAGGAAACCTGGACTTTTCATCCTTGACAATGAGACCCAACAGGATAGGGCCATGGACCCTCTTGAGCCTTTGCTGAGTGAGGACAGGCAAACACAACAGAGACCTTAAGCAGGAATCGCTCAGGACCAAGGTTCAACAGTGACCCTCTAAAGTGCCTGGGCTTTCAGGCAACAAAATTAAACGGAGCTTGGAGATGAGCTGGGGATTACTGAGAAACCCTTTCCCTCAGCAACCCCACTCACCCTGTAAAAATGGCATACACAGACTTAACTCTGAACTTTCCTTTTCAAATGTGATTATCAAAATATAGCCAGACTTCTGAGAGGAGCAACAATGCTCACCAAGTAGAAATTCAAAACAGTAACTGACTATGATACTACAGCCTGTCTAAAGGTAAGCAATACAAAGCCAGTACTTACTACACAAGCCCTCACACCAGACATTTCCGCCTGTAGGCCGTTAAGGGGAAAGCATACCTTTTTAAGGAATTCTCTTATCTTCTCTGTGTCTTTTGCAGCATATATATGCCAGAGGGCTCCCGGTTTCTCTTTTCCTTCAAGAAATCGCTTTATTGTGAGTTCATCAGAGTCTCCGTCTTGGATACTTTTAAGGACTTCTAAAGCAAGGAAAAACACGTATCATGCTATGGTTCCTAGGTCAGAGGGCACACCCCATTTCTTACTCAGCCGCCCATATACCTTCTTCTTGGTCACTCTGTCCTTTGGGAATTCCCACATAGACCATGACATTAGCTGCGTCAGATACATCGAGATGGAGATTTGTTGTTCCATATTTCCGATCTTCTGGAGTAATTAATCCTGCAAAAAGAAAATGTCATGAATTTGCTCAACATGACAAGCATTACTATTGTATTTTCTACTCTTAGATACATGATCACAAAACCAATGGTTTTTGAGAGGCAGTAAGTCACTTGGGAGGAGACTGCCCATCCTTCTTTAGCTAAGCAACTGGTGGATTCAAATGATACACCTTCAGGCCAGCAGCTCAACTCCTTACCACAAAGCTGCCGAAGGCTACTAGTCCTTTTCTACTTTTACTTGAGGTAAAGTGTCTCATGATATACTGTAAAGACAGTAAAGACACCAAATTCTACTTACATCAAATCAACCACAGCTCAACTCCTTACCACAAAGCTGCCGAAGGCTCCTAGTCCTTTTCTACTTTTACTTGAGGTAAAGTGTCTCATGATATACTGTAAAGACAGTAAAGACACCAAATTCTACTTACATCAAATCAACCAATACCCATGGAAACACCATCAAGAAGTCAAATTATACATTGCATTGGTCAGATCTGCAGCCAAAGATGTATAAGAAGTAAAGTGTTACTTTGATGGCTAAATTGTACACAGCCCAGGTCACAGCATCTTCAGTCACCTCATGCTCTGCACTGCAAAAGCTGGGCACAGTAAACAAGAAGATCCAAGAGCTGCTGCCTTCAAATTGTATTCCCAGGGAAGAACATAGACTAGTGAAGACCAGCTGCCAGAAGGAATTTAATCAGAACGTTCCTTAGAAGCGGGCCTGGTGAGACTTGTTTTCACTCACTTTGGACAAATCATCAAGAGGGAATTAATCAATGGGGGAAAACATCAAACTTGGTAAAGAAGATCGATGAAAGAGGAGAGACCTTCAAAATGGACAGTGGCTAAAAAAAAAAAAACAACACTTGCAAGAAAAGAACAGAAAGAAATTAAGGCACAGAAAAGCAAGGGAAGTTGTCAAGTGAAAAAATGAAGCTGGAATGTGCACAGATGAGACTGACTCAAGTTGGTCTGACAGTCTGGTGGGGCTCTGGGGCAAGAGAGAAAGCTTGGGCTCACCTCAGAATGGGAAATCTTAGCAGAAAACTCCCACCCACACAGACTGAGCCCAGTGAGACAAGCACTGCTCAGCCCCAAGAGCAGGGCAGGGTCTTCTCCAGCGCAGTCTGTGACCAAGCCCTCTTCACAGAAGGCGCACCCTGCTACAAGGTACAGGCACGGGAAAAACAGTTGGTAGTTGTGGCTGGGGGATGAGTACACAGGGGTCCCTGGAGTGGATTCTCCAAGCTTTGAATCTGCTTACAAAATACGTCCAAAGTGAAAAGCAAAATTTGAAGAAAAAGGCTATTAATGATGTAGATGGAAAATGAGCACAGTTCTTCATGGCAGCATGGATCAAACAGACAACTGCTTCTACTGAAAGTGCTAGCAGGTTAAAAACAACAATATCATTCAGGAATAGGACTACGAAGGACAAAATCATACATGCAAAGAACTTCAGATGGTTTGTGGTGTTGGAAGGATGAGTTCAGAAACAGGTCTTAAAGCCTCATCAGGCTGCTTGTTGGCTTAGACATGCTCGAGTGATTAAACAGAACTCAATAAAAGGAAATGACACCACCCAGCCCTTCGTCACAAATCCATCCACTCCTAGCCCTCATTAGTAAAGCCAGTCTAAATGGAGTGTGCATCAATTCAGGTGGAACCATCTGTAAAAGCAGTGTCTTGGGGAAAGAATCCTCTCCAGTAGAAAATCCTCAAACAAATACCACAAGAATCATGAAAAGCAACAGACATGGAAGCTGCACGGGGACAGAGCCCTGGGGCAAGGTGAAGGAGGAGGATTACTGTTCAAAATTCCCACACTCAGGAGAACCCAGCTCAAGCCCCAGATGTGCCATGCTGCCCTATGGAGCTGGAGTAGGAGTACAAGCCAGCATCCTTGCCAGGGGTGGTGCTGGACCAGAGAAGGCTGGGTTAGTTATCTCTCTTAAAAAACCTATTCCCCGTGCTTTGCCTGAGGACACACAGCTCAACCAACCAACTGCTGATATGTGGCAACTCTTTGTCTCTGAAGAATATGAAAATGAAAACGTTTTATTCTTTTCAACTCCTATATGCTTATTATCTAGAAAAGAATTAAGTTCGCCACATGAAAAGGTTTCTCAGAGTAGCACTGCCATTTATCCATGTCAGAGATAAAGACCTGCTGCTAAGCTATTACCCTAGCAGGCAGGCAATTTAATCTGAAAAGAATTCTGATGGCCATTCTACTTTGTAAAGCTTCATGATTTACATACAGACCCTTAATCATTATACAACAGTACCCATTCACTTCAATGGAGAAAGCTTACCATAAATCCACACTGTAAACCCAGGATGTTGCCCTGGAATCCCAGCCAGCAGAGCAGCTTTGCTCACAGCTTTGAAGGACTCAGGGAACATAGCCATAGGACCTCTCCAAACCCAGTGCATGTGGGGGCTCTCCAAATCAAGGTACAAACTACAAAGGACTCCGGCATGCCAAATCCTTTCTCCCACAGATCAGATCTCATTCAACACTACTGAGACCAGCCTAGACACCTAGATTACTAGAAACTTCCCAACAGAAAACAAACTTCTCTCAAGAATTTCCCCCAATTTCCTTCCTGGGGTCTCTCGGACTGACTCTGCCATAATAGAAGAACTTTGGGCTGGGCCTCATCTCCACATTTTCCCTCTTGCTCCCTTCCCCTCCAACAGTCTGTACAGACTCTAGCAAAGGAGTCAACAAACTGACCCTCTCTTTGGAAGGGTCATGTGGCATTAGCAGGTTTATTGTTCAAAATGTCTGTCCTAGCCTCGGCTTTGACTTTTCACCATACAACTGGGTTGGAACATAAAACAGGGAGTACTGCCCCAGGGAGCCAGAGCCAGGGGCTTTCCCCGAGTGGGAGGACTTCGGGAGGTAGACGCCATAATTGGCAGGACTAAGCTGAGCTGTGAGGCTGAAGGTCAAAGAGCCTGCAAGCACACATGAGCAGCTGTCCTGAATGAGGAACCATATCCTGTTGCTAACCTGTGCTTTGACCCGTTAACTCCCCTAATGACCTCCATAACTGTGTGTATGGTTCTGTGAGATCTGTGGGGCCATGCAACAGATCTGAGAGCCCTGGGAGTGATGGCGGGTCTTAAAATGTGTAGAGGTAGGAGCGTGGGGGTTGTATCCGACTTCACAGAAATGAAGTTTCGTACGGTGAGTGTGGCTGATAAGGACATTTTCCTCTGTGGAGTTAACTGGGGTCAGAGGTGGCCATCTCCATGCTACAAACACTCTACAGTAAACACTCTTAAATCTTAAAGAGACTAGAAGGTGGGAAGAAAAGAAGTAACTTTTACAAGTAATGGGAAAATGGGGTTCAAATAGAATGAAATATTAGTTGAAAGCCACTGGAAGGGTCAGAACAACTGAACCTTCATTCAACAAACTGGTAAATAAAAGCCTTCAAAAAAGGTTCATTTGATGAAGCATAAAAACCATTAAAAATTATCATACTCCAGACTATTTAGCAATAACATATAAAGATTCTACATTAGATGCAGAAAGGAAAGATATCAAATTGTGCATGATCTGTAACTGCAACTCTGGAAAGAAAATATATAAAATTGAGTGGCCAAGGAAGATCGCTACAAACAGAACCTGCTGCAATAATCAACTTTCCAAATATGTGATTTGCTGTATTTAGTACTCATTTTCAAAGCTTGCTGCTTCCTCCTTACCGTACGCATTATACATCTTGGGGCCAAGATCAGGCCGAACAAAGTAGCTGGGCAACCTGGAAGCCAAGTTCAGTTTGCCATCTCGCCTGGTGTACTCAGGCAGTGGAATGTTGGCCATCAGATCATCGAACCTAGGACAAGAGAACCAGGAATTCACAAAATAAGTTTGTCTTCCTAGTATATCACTATGTGATTTGTAAACAAAAAGGAGTAAATCAAACTATTTGTGACCGTAATCACTATTTAACATTGGAATGACATCATGAAGTTAGCTCTTTTTCTGTCCTACACTACATAAATGTGTTGAAATGAGCTGGAATATTTCTAAGCAGTAAATTCCAGATCAAAGAATAAACACAGATGCATTACTAATTATCTCAGAGGCTGCTTTTCAAGGTTTCAAGTCCAATTCTATGAAAATGGATCTACCAGTTCAGATATTTTATTGTTTAACTCAATGATAAAACTAGATCACGCACATATATTAGACCTACTGAAAAGGTCCAACTGACAGTGCCCCTGATATATTAGACAGGAAAACTGTTCCAGAGTTTTCTTGTTTGTAATACTAACCAAAACAATCACTAGGCCTTTCCTCCTGTGGTACCACTGGGTAGGGTGGTGGGTGGTGGTGGTGTCTGGGGGTTGGAGGGGTGATTTAACCATTAGCCCTTAGGGACCAGGAACTCTGTGAAAACTACCTCCTCAAAATCAGTGCTTGCAAAAATTTGTCTCTTCCTTAGGCAAGAAGAGCAGTGGAAAAGGTGTAGGCGCTTTCATTACTGAGCCAGATCTAAAAGTCAGAATCTCCATCTAATTTAAAAATACATGCCTCTAAAAATTACACACTAAAAATGAAAACCCAGCACAAGTGAAACTATGGAAACATAAATACACCAAGTCAAGGACAGAAATCCTCACTCCCCACCTGGACGGCATCATGTCTCTGAAATCTTCCCCTGGCGGCCAGTCCTTGAGTTTTAACACCATTGGCTCTTTCTCGTTTTTCAAGCGATCTGCAAAGTAACCAGGAGAGCTCTTCATAACTCGATAAAAGCCAAATATACTTTGTTGCTGACTATCATCAAGTCAGAACTGACCCCCCGCTGATCCTCCAGTGGGTTTTCAGAGGCAGTTAACTGCACAGAAGATTGTTTATCCTTTTTCCGGGGAGCATCTGGTGGATTCAAACAACATGCCTTCAGGATTGCAGCACAGCTTCTTACCACTAGGCCACCAAAGCTCTCAAATATACTTCTATAAAAACTCCCTAACCTGATATATTTAGAATATAAGTATTCTTTTACTACTCTCCCCCTCACACTTACCAGTCACATCAGATATTTCTCTAGTCAAGAAATCTAACTGCACTCATTCAAGGGTAACCAGGAACAGCAAAATAAGTCATCAATTAATTTGTATCAGGGTCCTATTTTTTTTTTTTTAAAGACTTTTATGCCTTCTTTGAGATTTCAGCCATTGCCTTTTGCCCAAAATAAATGTGTTTCAACAAATGACCATCTAAGGCTCAGGCTCTTTTCCTATGGGGTACTTGAGAAGTGGACAGCTTCGGTTCAAATCCACCTGATGCTCTGCTGGAGAAGGAGGGGCAATATCCTCCTGTACCAGTCAGATCTGATTTGATGGTACACACACACACACACACACACACACACACACACACACACAAGTGGACAACTCAATTGACCAATATCAGTGAACTTTAACAAGCAAATCCCACAGATGTTTTTGTAAACTCAATGGCCTAAGGCCGTCCTAATAAAGGATGACTTGTTTTGGTCAGAGACTAAGACTAGATGTGTCCAGGGACAGTAGGGGCCACCTTCCCTCCATCACATCTTCTAGAGAACACACAGATTTAGTCAAAACTAATTCCTGAGCTCCCAAAGCTAGTACTGTCAGGGAACCCGGAGCAAAGGAACTCAATTAGAACACCACTGCTGTGGTTAAGTTTTGTCTGTGCTAAGTGTTTTAACCATGTAGCCCTCACAATGAAACCAGTACCCAACTGAAATAAGGCACAAATTAATTAATATTGCTCATTTTGGTGGTTTGGGGTGTTTTGTTGTTTTTTTTTTTTAGCACTATAACAGCATATTGGCTAACTAAAGAAATTTTTTTTAGTATTCCAGTTTTTTTAATGAGAGATGTCAAGTAGCTGAGTCAGAAATGGACTACAGATTGCACCTTTATGCCACATCTGGAAAAGACAAGCTACAGTCTAGACTGAGGATAAAAGCTAAGGTACAGAGGAGCTCTGGTGGCCTAGTGGCAAGGAGTTGCAACTACAATCCCAGAGGCGCACGGTTCGAATCCACCAGATGCTCTGCCGGGGAAGGAGGGACAATCCCCTCCTGTACCAGTCAGATCTGATTTGATGGTACATTCACACAAAAATAATTAAAAAAAAAAAAAGCTAAGGTACACCAAGCTTATCTACTCAGCAAGTGCACATCAAGCACCAGAACTTGAACCCTGGCCTATACAGAAAGCACACGTGGTGGACATGGTGTAGGACAGCTCCATGGGGCTTCCAAGGCTGCGACCTTCAGAAGTCATCATCAAGCCTGTCTTCTGAGGAGTGTCTGGCTGGATTCAAATGGCAAACCTACAGCGAGGAGTTGAGCGCTAAGCCCTTTGTTCCACCAGGAACTTTTCACCCTTCTTAAGAAATCTTAAATACATACTTGGAATATCTTCAAATCCATCCCAGAAGTCTCCCACAGTGGCTCCTGTGATGATTTCATTGGTCCTACAATTGACTAGGTCAACCTCCTGATCTCCAAACTCTTTCCTGAAGGACTCAGGTTTCCAAAGTTCAGTGTTCAGTTTGTGATGCACTCCAGACACCATCACAGGCTGAAAGAGAAGGAAGATTTTAGTTTGCATTCTCCCAGCTCTGTACTTTGTGCCCATAGACACCACCTCTTCCAACTGCTGCACTGTTTGTTCCCGCGTGGCTGGTCCTTCACTCAGATGCTGGAGTGCAGCTTAGTCCTCTCTACCCCCAGCACTGACAGCTTTACCGCTTATTGGCTACACACAAACTACTCTCAGGGATAAATGAGGTTCGAGGATCAAGGATCAATCCTTCCAGCTCAGATTCCATTATACATGGGACAAAAACTCCAAATCCCAAGGCAGAGAATGTGAAGAAAGGATGAGAACTTGGCAGAAGGGTGTTCCCACCACTGCCTCTGACCTGCTGCTGCTGGGCAGGGAGATGCACCTAGAGGTCAGGTTTCCTGGGTGTCCCAGATCAGCTAGGAACCCCAACTGCATGAGAAATGGCCGAATGTAAAATATTGGCAGCAAGTTCTACCGCCCCATCTACTTCCCCTTAAAAGGTTTTAATTTTTTTAAATTGTGGTTATAGAGGAACAAAACCCTATGTAACAAAACATTTGATATTCCAGCCATTTCTATGGGCACAATTCAGTGACATTTTGTTCCCTTTGTTACACGCCCTACCACAATCCATAATCCCAGTTTTTTCATCACCATTAACAAAAACTCAGGACCCTTTAAACAACATCTTCCCATGTGTCTCTCCTACTTGCTCCTGAAAACAACCAGAGTCAGTTTGGTTTTGCCTACTTTAAATATAAGTGAGGTCATACATACTTGTCCTTTTTATGTTAAACTCATTCTGCTTGGATCAACTTCAAGTTTCATCTATGTTTATAGGACAGTATCACACTATGATTTTCATGTGTATTTCTCTAATGACTTTAGGGAGTTCTAGGGCTTTAGTGGTTAAGGAGTTACACTAACCAACCTAAAGGTTTATGGTTTAAATCCATTAACCACTTTACAAGAGAAAGATGAGTTGTCTCCTCATGTGCAATTTACTGCTTCTTGAAAACCCACTGGAGCTATGAGTTGGTTCTAACTTGCCGGCATGGAACAGCTACATAAGTCTATCCTTATATTGGTACAACACTATTACTGGGGCTTTGTATAGGTCTGAAGTTGGGAAGTGTGAGTCTTATACTTTTACTTTCCTTTTTCAAGATTGCGTTATTCTTCAATTTTTGCAAATATTAAGGAGTATAAATAAAACATGTTAATGGACTGTAATCAACCTGTATCCTTAATATGATTAAATAAGCAAATGACATTAATTAGTATATTCATTTTTTTTCTCATTTCAGAAACTCAGTCAGTTCAGACTCAAAACGACCCACCATTGGGTTTCTGAAGCTGTGACCTGGAGCTGGAGGAGAATGTTCCTCTCTGTCCCTCAGAGCCAACAGCAGACATGTAGCCACTGAGCTGGCAGGACAACCTGCTACGGACTACGCCATCAGAGGTCCCTAGTTAGTACATAAAAGATAAAAAAGAGAAAAAGGAAGGGTACTTCCTCAAGTCCTGGCCTTGTTCAAAAGTAAAGTATTCCTTTAAAAAAGATCTTATTTGGCTGAAAAGAGAGTAAGAAATTTCCAAAAATAGAAGCCAAAACAATAAAATACTGAGGGGCAGGAGTAGAAACATCAACCTAAACTTCTGATGCACAGTGCTGCCCCTTTTTAAGCAGGCACCCTAGAAGACTCCAGGTGGTTCCAAGATGATCCCAAGGGTCTGCCCACGCAGGATTGTCTCCAGTACAAGTGTGAACCAAGGGAAGAGGGATGCGCGACTTTTATGCTATCTTGTTTACGTCTTCCACTTTATGAGGCTCCTAAATCATACTTCTAACTAAAGCTGGAGAGTTAGAAGCATCAAACCTCATTGGGAAGAGAGCTCAGGCAGGTCTGCTTTATTGGACCTCACCGTGACCTCATTCTACACACCCTGAACAACAAAGGACAAGCCAGGGGCAATGCCATTTAGTCTTGGGCAGTGAGTGGGGTTGGTTACCTGCCCTTGCTTCCAGCACTCCCTGAACACATTCCAGTTGCTCTTATTGTTGGGATCCTGCAGGCACAGCAAGCGATTATCACATAGCCAATAGTGAGGGGTGTCAAAGCCCAGAATGCTGGGCTTGATGGTCAGTCCTTGAGGCTTCTTAGATAGATCCGAGGACGTCTTGTTTTGCACCAAGGAAGCAAAGATGTCATCAAGGATTTTTGGTGTACTCTTGAGTCCATTCTCTGTCTGAAATTCACAAAAGCAACAAGTTTTAAATATGTTTCCCCAGTATAGAAAACACTCCATTCCTATCATTGTTAAGATGTTGTTCATGTAGAAATATCTAAGCCAAAACCCTAAGCAAACAGACAGGTCTCCTTCCCCAACTTAACAGAACAACTCTCAGGACCCAGAAGTCCAAAAAATGAGCCAGCCCAGGAGCACAGCCCTGTAAGCACACCTGCATACTGAATGGGACTCATGTCCTGTCTGTCGCTTTCTAGTCTCTTCCCATTCCGACTTTATTTGACACTAATAAGATTGGGTAGAAACAGTAAAATGAACACCTACCTTGCCTGTTGAGGAATTCAAAAGATTTCGGAGGAAGCCAGAATTGTTGTTGCTTACAGGTGTCAGAATGGTGCTGTTGAAGGTGTGCAGGACTGTACTAGACTTGCTCAATGTGGGCAGTGGTGGAAGGCATTTGATCTCATTCTTTAGAATGGGCATTGTGGGTTGCTTTTCTAAGGAGGGAGAAAGATTACTTAGAAAAGCATTCAGAAATGAAGGATGACCACTGAGTATTAAAACAACAATATCCAAAAACAGTATCAAGGTGATCTTATGGGTGACAACAATTTCAACTTTTTTTAAATTGACCTTGTATCACACAACCTTGACATGTTTATTCATTAAATGCCAATTCTTGACACATAAAATTAGATTGTGTGCAGCAAACAGAAATAGCTTTTATCTCTGCTTTTCCAATGCCACCTTTACTGTTCTGCTCCTCACTTCACTGGCTGTGATGATAGGGTCAAAATTCCCCAGAAGGAGTGAAAGCAGGTATCTTTTCTCATTAAGTGTTCAAATGTTTTCAGCTATGATTTATTTTGTTATCACTGCAATAGATTTACCATGTAGCTATCTGTTTTTTTTAGTAAAGAAGTTCCCTTTTGGTTCTAATTTGCTAAGAGACTTCCCCCCCCTCCAAGAATAGGTGTTTAATTTGCATCTCATGATCCCCCCCCCCATTTTTGCACATTTACACTCCACCTGTCATTTCTAGGGAACAGATTGGTTACACTGGGGATTCAGTCACTGAATGTCAAATCTGACTCACTACATCAAATCTGACTCACTACAATTATGTTTTGGGTCACTGTATGAGAGAGACAGGCCTGCAACTCTGCTTTTTTCCTACTTACTGTAAAATACAGAAAGAAAGAGTAATCACCTAAATTCTAATCAACTCTACCTGAATCCAAAGTGCATTTTCTTTATACTACTGTCAAGCATCCTAAGATGACAATACAAATGAAGGAAAAGCAAAGCTGGAACATTCCAATCAAATATGGGCTGTGCAAGACAGGTAAAGGCAAAAGGTCACTCATGAAGACAAAGCCTCACCCCCACTCCCTTCTGGCCAAACCCAGTTTTGGCAGAACTTTGAGATGCATCATCAGTGGAGGCTCACTCTGGGGTTGGGGCTGCAGGATGATGACAGTGTACTCCTTTTCTCTACATATGACATCTAACCTCTGCTCTCATAGTAGCTGAGGCTGCTAAGGTCCCCATGACGGACTAAAGTACTCAAGAACCCCAAAGCAGGACATTCTCACCCTTGTTTTCTTTGTTGACGTTCCCACTGGTCAGGTCAGCCAGCCAGCTGAAGGGCGAGGTGCTGGCTGGACAGGCAGGCCTTGTACTGCTGGCTGGCTTGGGGGCTGTGTCGCCCACTGTGGGGGCTGGCTCCACTGAGGCAGGACTCTGCGGCAGCACAGTTCCAAGAGCTGGCTTTTCTCCAGGCAAGGGTGACTGTTAAGTGTAAAAGGACAATTTTACATGTACTGAGGAGTTACACTTCTTTTCTTATCTCTACCTGCCAATTAGAGAGAGCTAAGAAATACTAACCAACATAGCCATAGGAATTAAGAAATACTGGTGAAACTACAAGGTAAAAAATTAGTGACAACATGTGTCAAGAATTTAAACACATCCAGAAATCCCTTGCCAACAAATTCTTCTACATGTGGGACTAAACATAATGGCAGTGGGATTGGTTTAAGATGATCTGTCTGTGTTCGTCTACTTGGCACAGAGAACATGCTTGGGAGATAAATGAATGAATGAAACTGGTAGGAAACTGAAAGCTGTGGTTTCAGAAGGAGATGGGATGCCGAACAAGGGAAAGCACTCTCTGCACAGTAGTGGGTCAGAAAACATGACAAATAATTTTTTTTTAAGTTTTATTATTTTGTGTGTGTGTGTGTAATGTCAAATCGGATCTGACTGGTACAGGAGGAGATTCCCCTCCTTCTCTAGCAGAGCATCTGGTGGATTCGAACCATGTACCTCTGGGATTGTAGTGCAGACCAATAATTTTTTCCCCCCATTTTTAAATTTTTATTAATTTTAAAAAACATTTACAGGTTTTGGATTTCCATTCATTCATTG
>NW_006400033.1:223909-240926 GCF_000299155.1 Elephantulus edwardii
TGTGACTGAGATATTTCACTCAGCATAATGTCCTCCAGGGTCACCCATTTTGAATAATATTGCATGAGTTCCTTGTTTTTCAATGCAGCATAGTATTCCACTGTGTGAATATACCACAGCTTCTCTATCCATTCGTTTGTTGATGGGCACTTAAGTTGCTTCCAACTCTTTGCTATTGTAAACAAAGCTGCAATAAGCATGGGTGTGCATATATCTGCTTGGATGTCAGTTATGGTCTCTCTGGGGTATACTCCCAGTAATGGGATTGCTGGGTCAAATGGTATCTCTATTTGCAATTTTTTGAGAAAGCACCACACCGCCTTCCACCACAATGGTTGCACCATCTTACATTCCCAACAGTGAATAAGAGTTCCAGTTTCTCCACATCCTCGCCAGCATTTGTTGCTTGCTATTCTGTTAAATGTTGCTATTCTTACTGGGGTGAGATGATATCTCATAGTTGTTTTGAAGACCAATAATTCTTATAGAAAACTTTAAACACAAACAACAAAAGCTAGCAATATTGTGGAGAAACTGGAGCCCTTATTCACTGTTGGTGGCAGTGTAAAATGGTGCAACCACTATGGGAGGCTGTATGGCGCTTTCTCAAAAAGTTGCAAATAGAAATACCATTTGACACAGCAGTTACACTTACTGGGAATATACCCCAAAAAACCGTAACTGTGACCTAAACAGATATATGCACACCCATGTTTATCACAGCTTTGTTCACAATAGCAGAGAGCTGGAAACAACCTAAGTGTCCATCAACAAATGGACAGAGAAGCTGTAGTATATTCACACAATGGAATACTACGCTGCATTGAAAAACAAGGATCTCATGCAATAAAATGGATGACCCTGGAGAACATTATGCTGAGTGAAAGATCTCAGTCACAAAAGGACAAATATTGCATAGGGCCATTGTTTTAAAACGGGACTGACATCGAGGTTGAGGGGAGACGGAGAGAGAACAGTTAAATAAAGTATACTGCACTGACACAGAAAAGGGAGAAAACTGTTTAAAAGGGATATATGATTAGGTATTATTTTCATGACAGGAGTCCAGAATGAAGGCTGCATAGTGGAGTGGACTTAGGGGGAGGGACTGTATAACAATGAAAGAATTTTTCTTTACTTTTCAAAGAAAAGAGTGAACTGAGCAAGGAGGATGGGTAGGGAGAAAAGTGCAACAATGAATTAATGGAAATCCAAAGTCTCTGTAAACCTTCATTAAAATTAATAATAGAAAAGAAAAAGAAAACTTTAAACGAGGGTGGGAGGAAGCAGCAAAAAGCATACCACCTATTTTCCTGTTGCTTTAAAAACCTGCCTGAGAAACTCAGTTGGTAAGTCTACACAAGCAAGAGAAGGAGGAAACACAATTATATTCTTCTTTTGGGCCAGCACTGCTCCCACTTTCCACCTAACAGAATTCCATGGTGTTCAACTAGCATTATTAGTGTTGTATTATTATTATTATAGGAAGTTGAAACACAAATAAAGCCTTGTATTCAACTGAAGGTTGCACAACAAAAGTAGAAAAATAATTCAATTCTGATTTTAGAGATCACAACCTGCATCACCCTCCACACTGCCTTCCACATCATAGCTCAATGAAGATGATTAAGAATTTCAGATCATTAAATACAAAGCAGGGTAGTGTTTACAGGGATGAGAGGCAGGACAAATCACCAGGAAAACACACACACACACACACACACACACACGCCATGGAAATGTCCATTTTTCATGCTGGGTAACAAGTACATAAAAGTACATCATAACTCTCAAGGGGAGCTCTGGTGGCCTAGTGGCAAGGAGCTGCAACTACAATCCCAGAGACACACGGTTCGAATCCACCAGATGCTCTGCCAGGGAAGGAGGGACAATCTCCTCCTGTACCAGTCAGATCTGATTTGACGGTACACTCACACACACACACACACACACACACACACACACACACACACAGTACATCATAACTCTCCTTCAACTCTTCAGATATCATATAGTTTACAAAATAAAACTTACCTTAATCACTTGAACTCTGAAAATGCAAAATTTTAAAAATTATAAGAATTGAAAGCAATTTATTAATTAGATAATAATTGAAGGTCAGTTCTTCAGGAAGTAAACTAAATTTTAGTAACACCCAAAGAAACCAAAGTGAGATTCACAAAAGAAACATGAAAGGAGGAGAAGAAACAACCCATCATATGAATTCTCTTTCCACTGATAAGTGTGCCCATGTTCCTTTCAAATAGTCTCAGAAGAAAAAGCAGACAGCAATCACAAGGCTAGAAAATCCAGCAGAAGCAGCAATACCTGTTTTATGTCTTCCTTGGAGGCTGGCTTTGAGTAGAGCTTGAACTGCCTGTTTGAACAGGGACAGTTTGCCTTTATCCCCCATTTTGCTCGCACAGAATGAACAATGTCTCCAACATCATAGAGGGCTGGGAAAAGAGAAACGGTGTAAGTAAACCCCGGGAGCACATGATGGAGGAGAAGCGGATTTCACAACAAGATTTCTTCTGGGGCCTGGTGCTTTCTTGCTCTCCTTTTTATCCTGTTAAAGGTGCATATCCCCCTCACCCCACCCCACCACTTTACTTTCCTGATAAAAAACTACTGACAAGATTATAATTCAAAAGCCTCAGGTTGACAATTTTAATCACTACACAAAGCCAAGCATACAAATACCTTTTCCAGGAATAATCTGTGTGGGCATCAAGTTCTCTGGCTCATGAATCTGACTCTTCACACACCTTATCCAAGAGAAGGTCTTGTAGGCCGCACCTGCAAAGAACCCATGTGCAGTGGATTCTCTCCACGGACTCCTGTCCCGACTGCCTTGGAAACCCACCTACTGCAGATTCACCACAGGCTGAAGAGCCTGAGAGGGCAGGAAAAGCACCAGGACATTTCTTACTTGTTTGGCAGTTCTTCTTCTTCATCCGGTAGCAATCTACACACACGCCAAACCCGCACCGAGGACAAACCCAGTGCAAGTTGAAGATGGTTGTGTCGCACACATCACACATCTCTCGAACGCCTTTGACGGCTCGTTTCCAAGCAACCTGCCCTGCAGATAGCAGAAGTCAGCTGTTGTCAGAACAGGGGGTGAACATCCCGTGTACTATAAAGTGTTCCCATCCAGGAACCAGTGCTTATACAAGTTCAGGGACTTGCATCCAAACTCCTTAATCACGACTGGGATGTGTGAGTAGAAACATTTTAATCATGCAAAATCTGGAAAGGTATACACCAGAGGCACAGGAAGAATTCACATTTCACTTTACATTGCAATGTTTCAATGGAAATTTATTTTCTTTTTAAAAGAAATATCCTTGTAGTTACCTTTAACAACACAAATAATTTTTCTATGCCCAGCTGCCCCCTAATTTTCTGGTAAAGCCTTTTCATGTACTCTGGTCAGAGCACACCAGTATTCTGGATCATGCAGCTATGTCTGCATGTGTTATGAGCACCTGTTATTTCCCTTGCTGCCTGCACTTTTGTAGCTGGGTTTGGAAAACTATCTCCTGTTTTAGCGACAGTGTTATAGTAATTAGATCTGGTGAATCTATACCAAAAAACTCTTTAGAAAATGAAGTAGGAATTAAAGGAAAAGACTTTTAAAAGGCTTCTATTCAGTTGTGGTTTAACATAGAAAAGATTTCACAAAATAATCTGACAAATGTTCACAATATTGACAACTATATTTATCACACACTGTTGCTGTTATATACCATCATCAAGTTACAGCCAACTTATAGCTGAATCTCCAGTGGGTTTCCAGAAGCAGTTAATTGCACTGCAGGAGACTCTGGATTTTAACTCCATGCCTCTGAGTTGAAAGCATCACTCCCTACCACTAAGCCACCTCATTTATCACTTATTCTTAGAGAGGGTGAAACCATGCTGCTCCCAGAGGCAAGGATTCTCAGGCTCCATCTCACATACTTTGGCACATGACCAAAAGACCAGTTCTTGGAGACGGATATCATGCTTGGAAGGGTGGAAGTACAAAGCATAAGAGGAAGACCCCAGATGAGATGTACTGAGTCACTGACTGGGGAATTGGGATTAGGTCTGTCAGAAGACGATGAGGTTGGCTCAGGATAGGGCAGGTTTCAGAGCTCATGTACACAGGGTTGGTATGAGTCACAGGTGACTCCATGGCATATAACAACAAAACTACTAAAATGGAAAATGAACAAAGGATTCTGGGTGATCTGGCACAGGAGGTGATCCGTGAGCCATCAGGGTGCGGCTGTAACACCATGGGTCACTTACTGATGCCACAGTTACCCTAGAGCATCTGCTGGACATCTTGTTTCCACAGCAGCAAGAGGACAAGTCATGCTCATCAGCTCTGAAGTGTCACTCACATTGATCTTTGTTGTGTACCAGAGAGCCAGCTCAACAATGAAAAGGCTCTCAAGCTAAGGGACACATCCCCACGCCACACTAACTCAACTAATGCTTGGTTTAAACTTCAACAATCCTTTATATCTCACACTATGGTGCTTGTGTGTGACTCAGCCCTGTGGGCTCCGATTCAGCAGATCTAGGGTGGAGTCCACCCCGCTTTCTCTAACATGTATCCCTGACAAAACCCCTGTCTTAAAATAACGAAAACCTCGCCCCTTTTAGCTAAGTCTGTGCTGCTGGTGAAGCTGGGCAGATTGCACCACTACCTCACCTTAAACTTTCCTTAAAAAAAAAAAAAAAAAGTTCTACTCCTTTGCAAATTGCCTCACTTACAGGTGGTCAATTAACTAATGAAATCAAATGAGGGGGGAAAAAGTGACTTCATTATACTGTGTGTATACAACCTATACTTTTCTGTGAGCATGAGGAACAGAAATCAAGCTGGACTCAAAACTCCTACCCCCGAAGAGATGCTCTTACTGTGTGGCTCAATTGTCGACATGGCTTCCTTCTCAGAAATCACCATCTGACAGAAGTGGTCTCCAATGTTGGCCAGAATATATTTTGCTGTGTCTAAATCCGTCCCCACCACATTTTTGATCAAAGGTAGCCATAGGCCAATTGCTTCAACGTCATATTTGTTTGGTGTTAAGAAGCCTTCTACCCGCAGCACACCGTGCTTGTTGAACTTTAACCTGGGGGCAATGGAAAAGAAAAATGTTTATATGTACATGTGCGCAAAGACACACACATCTTGAAACACTCTACTTTGTGAAAGAACTCTCCCAGTTATTCTACGCCAAAACATTCTCTCTCCCTCTCTCACAGTTATGAGAACTCTTAAATGTTACACACATACACTTTACATAGTACTTTTACTATTTACGTGGGACTAAATAAACATGCTGATAAAAAACTATACTTCAGTAAGTGAACCTGAATCCCCAAAATTTATAAGATTCTTAATGAAGATAAAAATCCTTCAAATAAAAGATTTTTTTTTAAAAAAACCCAAACCCCACAAACCAAAACTAAACAAGCAACCCAACTCTGAACTCTCAGGACATATATAATTAACGGTCTGAAACATCTGTGCATTTAATTCAGCTCCCACTCATTTTTAACTCAATTCAAATAAATAGTAGGATGGATAACAAGAAGAAATAACATTTGACACCTCTGTTTATGTTGGAACTATCAGGAGGGACAAATCCCTGGAGGACACAGTTTGGTAAAGGGTCAGTGAAAAACAAGAAGGCCATCAACCACATGGACTGACACAGAGGTTGCAACAATGGGCTCAAACAGAGCCACCACTGTGAGAATGGTGCAGGACGAGGCTTCATACTGTGGTACACAGGGTCCTGTGAGTAGGAGCCAACTTGAGGACACCAAAACACAGGCAACTCTCAAACCATGCCATTTTCTGAGACAGTGAATCGGTACCCAGACCAACAGTGAGTGCTCAATTAAACAGAAGCTTTTTCTTACTAAGATAGAAAAACTGAAGGAATATTAGGTTGACTTCATGGAAAAAAAAAAGGAACATAAATGTGAACATTTTTGCTCAGCAAGTTGGAAGTGGTTTTTTCTTTCTTTCTTCCTTTTTTTTTTTGTTTAAAAGGCAAAAAGACTCTCAGTGTGGGAAGGTACAAGCCATGCGGGCACCTTGTCAGAGCCACCTCCTTGGAGGGAAATTTGGTAGAATACTTGCAACGCCACCTTATAAGGCCCACCTATTGATCCAGTAATGTCACCTCTAATCATGCATCCAAAGTAAATAATCCAAGCTGAGGACAATGGAATGATCATTCCTGCACATTTCTAACAGTAAAAAAGGGTCAACAAAGATTGGGGAGGGGGAATCTTCCGGGATATAAAACAGATCTTCTAAGGGGAGCTCTGGTAGCCTAGTGGCAAGAAGCTAAACTGCAATCCCAGAGGTGTGCGGTTCGAATCTATAAGATGGTCTGCTGGAGGAGGGATAATCTCCTCCTGTACTAGTCAGATCCAATTTGATGGTACACACACACAAAGCAATAATAATTTTTAAAAAATGAATAAAAAACCAAAACAAAACAGATCTTCTGGAAATTAAGAAAATTAAAAAATTTAAATTAAAATGTTTACAACACTGCTAGATCTAGTTTGAAAACACAAACCATACCCTAAAACATAAATGAAACAAATAACAAAGAAACTGATTCAATGACTATCAAATACTAGGAAGATGGGCTTTTTATATAATTATCCAAAAGTATTTTGATGAAAAATAAATGTTAACATGATCAAATGTTTTCTATGTACCAGGAAAGTCAGATTCAAAGCAGAATATGTAATGTCATCTCATTGCTGTCAAACTGACCTTACAGCTGGTGTGTAAGGCTGTAAATTCAAAGGGAGGAGACATCCCAGCTTTTTCCTGAGGAGAAGCCAGTAGATTCCAACTGCCAGAGGTGCCACCTGTGGGCACTTGCAGTGCTAACTTCCTATGTACTAATGATGTACCAAACTAGACATAATGGACACATTTTATGACCATTATTAGAACACTAAAAATACAAGGAAAAGTTAGAGTTGTTACTGTGGTTATTTTATTTTCCAAATCTCCTGCTCTGTTTGGTAAAGTTCATTACTTTTAGAAATAGTGTTTACTTACCTTCTTTGTGTAAAAAGAAATACTGGAAAGGAGGATTAGAAGGAAATAATATACAGTAAAGCCTAGATCTCAAATCGCAGATTAAAACACAGTGCTGACTGTTTGAGTTCTAGATTTAGTGATTGAAGGGGAGGGAGGATACGACAGAGCTCAAAGGTCTCACCTCCTGAAGTGAAAGAAGCGACAGAATACAGGTGAGTCTTTCTGCTGCTCCTTGTCCTTGCGAAGACTGTCGAGGCGGCACTCTCTGCACTTGGGCAGCTGAGCGACGATGTTCACACAGGAGTCATCCTGCACAAATGCCTCCCCACTCTGCTGGAGCTTCTTGAGTTTGGCTGGGTCTGTCAAAACAGACTTCCGGGCCGGGCCTGGGAAATATGGGCCAAGGAAGCAGACCTCAGATGTGTGAAATCTATTACTCAATACTAGATTGAGTTGTTGGGGCTTTTTTTTAAATTCTTTTTGTTTTCACAAAGTGAGCACTCCCTTTCACTCTGATTCAAGTGCAATTGCTAACAATGGCTTTAACGAAAGAAGCCTAACAGAACAGTCAATCTATTTGCCAATTTAAACCTGCAAATTCAACAGCCAGACTCATAATTTCAAGTCAGTATTCCCAAACCCAGACATATTCAATATTTGGGAAAGACTTCCTCAAATTAGCCACTTAGTTTAAACTTACTTTTAACATTAGTTATGCACAGAGACAGTTTCACCTCAGCAGAACTGATTCTGCTTCCTTCCTTTTGCTTTTAAGCAAATGGGCTGCTAGTGTTTTTTGAAGCACCGGCAAAAGCTAACCAAAGGCTTCTTTACACAAACTGTATTTAAAAAAACACATGGTGTCTTCTGAATGTCATACAACTGCGTTCCACTTGGGATTATAATAGTCCTGGAGAATGATAAGGTTCTAATTCTAATAACATGATTGGTTTGCACTTAAATTTATAATGAGCAGAAAAATAAGAGGAAAGGTTAATAAAATTTTTTGTTAAAAAATAAAGAGGAAAAGAAGGAATATAATAGTAAAGAATTATTTTTCTGTGTCAACCCAAACAGCACAGAACAGACTCATAAATCGAGAGCTTCACAGACAAAAGAGGGTTGGTTTTGTTTCTCCAAGAGAGCCAAGAGGAAAATGTACTCATAGGCAAACAATTCAACTAAGCAACTTCTAAGGAAATAATCAAGAGAAAACTAGGCGACAGACCGCAATCAAATACACATTTTCAGTAACCTCCTCAGGTGACCTCATCTTGCCTCCTTACAAAACAGGACTCAAGTGCACTGTAAAAAGGCTAAATGATGATTGCTGGCTTTTATCACCATCAACTGCCTTCCTCAGCTGGAGAAAGCAAGGGTTAAGTAAGAAAAAAATGAACAGAAAAGTAGGAGTTTCAATTACTCTGATACTGAAGAGCTGTATCAGTTTCTAGACTACAGGTAGCACCTAAAGGCTCTATCTGTTCTGCCCGAGAAAATGTTCTAGAAATAAGAAAGCGGGATTACCTGAATCTAGTTTTTCTGAGAAAAGCAATAGCTGGTCCCATCAATGATTCTCTTAATCCAGAGCAGTCAAGTAGAGAAAAATAGTGCCTGCTTCTCCTCAGAGAACATATATCCAGAAAAAAAGACTGCTTGGCTCAAGTGTGCTTTTGTCTCTAACATCTAACAGTTTTCCAGCTACGTCTCTTTGAACCCACACACAATACTAGTGCAAACAATAGAGCAGATGCTGGTGGGCTTTTGGTCACACCCCACCCTTCAGGTAAAGTTATAACAGGTGGCACACACCAGGATGCAACAAGTTTTTTAATTTCACTTAACATCATTTTAGATGGAAAATGACAGCACATATTAAGTGAGGCAAAGCTGTTCTCAGTAACGCACTTATGTACCTAGAACGTGCTTCTCAATTCACGCTTTTACTATTTCTTTGAATTAACATTGAAGTAATTGGTTTAAAATTAGTTGAATATGAAGGCTGATGACTCAAAAAGAGCAGAGACAGGGTTATAAACAGTCACTGTCTTTTGGGAAGTTACGTAGCTCTTGAAGAACACTGTAATATTAAGTAATCTATTTATTAGTTGTTATTATTATTAATTACAATGAAAATTTACAGAGACTTTGGATTTCCATTCATTCATTGTTGCACTTTTCTTCCTGCCCACCCCTCCCCACCAGAGCTCTTCTCTTTGAAAAATAATCTATTTTATATAAATGAACTAAGGAGTCTTAGGAGCCCTGGTGACAGTGAATAACCAAAACTTAAGTCTCAGGAGTGAAAAGGCTTGGGGACAATCTCAGTCATCAGCCAAACAGAAGAGCCATAAGTGGAGCAAATCTTTTGGCCCTGGGTCCGTGCACTGAGAAAAATCTTGAGCCAAGAGATGTTCATGAAAGCCCTCAGGAATTCTGGGTGCACAGATGCTGATGCACACAAGGACCTATCAAAAACCAACACTGAGAAAAAGCCCTCCCCAGAATCAGCCATTTGAATTTGGACTCTCAGCATCCTAAACAGTAGAAGAGTTAAATTTGTTTGTTAAGCCAAAAGAATGAAGGTGCTGGGTTAGAAGCGTCAGTGTGAAGGAAAAAGTTCCTCTGCCATTCCTCCAACATACACCAAAAGATCCACCACACCATCAGCCCACACATCTTGCCCTCTAGTTCAGAGACATCTGCAGCAAAAGCTGGAGTAGGGACAGATTTCTATTTTACTCATCTAAATAAAGCATTTTAAAAATTATCAAAATCCATACTATTTTTCCACTTAAAGACAATTAACAAAAGATTTTTTTCAATTGTAATAGCTATGAAAAGACTACTTTTTTATTCTAATAATAAAGCTAACTATTGGAAACAAACTTAACAGTGTTCCATTTTCCCTATAACTAGAATATTTATTTTAAAACTGTGGATACGTTATACCCACATTTAAAGTGTGGATATAATGCATCTGCATAATACAGTTTATTTATACTTCTACATGTAAGGGACCAGATGCAACAAAGCATTAACAGTAATAATTTTGAAAAATTTGGGATCTTATTTTCATCTTAAACCTTTTTTACAAGGTCATTTTCATACTTTTGCTTTTAAGTTAAGAAACAAATATACAAACACTGCTTTCTATTATCTTCCCCCAATAATGGAATGTAGACATTCTCACCATTCTGGATTTTATTGTTGCTTCTTGTACAACAGCTTTCATTATCTACCTTTAGGTTCTTCATGTCCTTTAAATTCTGTGACTGGCAGCCTAAATGTGAAGATTCTACCTTCTTTTCCACACAATTCTTAG
The DNA here is from genome assembly GCF_000299155.1 of Elephantulus edwardii. Taxonomy (NCBI): domain Eukaryota; kingdom Metazoa; phylum Chordata; class Mammalia; order Macroscelidea; family Macroscelididae; genus Elephantulus; species Elephantulus edwardii. Next base: position 234,313 of record NW_006400033.1, read on the forward strand.
GGCCATCACTGTTAACATCAGTTTTGACATCTGGCTGACTTGGAAGAGCAACACAGATATCAGATGTAGAAGGTGTATGGTCTAGATTCTTCTGCAGTTCAGGAATATTGGCAAATTCCAATTCTGTTTTAGAAGCAGCCCCTGTAGGTAAGCACTCCTTCTGAAGGCCAGCTGAAGGCTGAAGGGCGGGTTCCAATCTGTTTTCCTGATCAGCATCTGTGTTCAGCTGAGTACAGGTATTTTTTGGCTCACTCAGAATTTTCACATCTCCATTTCCCATCTGGGCCAATTGTGAAGGCAGTAACCCAGGTTTGTAGGCATCAGGCTTTGTTCTCAGGACCTCAGGATTCATATTCAGACAGGAAGAAAGTTCTTCTGGTAAACTCTGTTTATGACACCTGAAAAAGACGGTACAGATTATATGAGCACCCAGGCCTCCTTATTTCTCATCTACTTTTTAACATCAAATGTTTGGTGATTCACAAAGGCAACCAGTGTGAAAGCTGAAGAGAAATTGCTTATTTTAAAATAGGTCTCTGTGACCTAGAGTTAAAAGCAATCAGCAGTTCTGCAAAAATATCTCAATCACTCTTAGAAAGACTTATCTGTATATTCTTTAATTTTTACAAACTTCAAGCTAGTTGTACTTTTTACAAACAAATCTTTGCTTTCCTCCTAAACTATCACATGAACAGTGATTTTTTAAAAATGCAATACTTTAGTATTGCAAGTTCAAGTCTGAAAGTTTCTTTTTTTAACACCAGAAAAATTTTTATAACTTTCTTTTCTGTTAAAGATTATGTCTAATAAATCAGAAATAAATATAATCTCATGGTAGGTCAATGTGTTAAAATAAAATTAATTTTCAAAAAATTACATGTAAGTAATGTCAGAAATTCCCTCAAAGACTGCAATTTTTACAAAATGAAAATTAAAAAAAACTAGCAACCAATAAAGTGTGTGTGCACATGTATAGAGAAATATAGTATTGTGTTGTAAAGAAATATGAAATTATAGTATTTGCTTTGACATGAACCTGGAAACATTATGCTAAACAAAAGTCATCAGACACAAAAGGAGAACTAATACGCTCCCAATCATATGAATTACCTCAAAGAGAAAAGTTTACTGGTGGTCCAGGGGCTAGATCGGGAGTGTACAAGAATAAGAGTTACTGCTTAAGGGCTACATGGTTTCGGTTTGGGGTGATTAAAACTTTTTAAAATGGACTATTTAACACAATGAATGTAATTATTATCACTGAACCATGCACTTAAACATTACTAACATGGCCTTTTTATTATTATATATCTTTTACCATGATTGTATTTTAATACAAAAATACCAACCATCAGTGGTATGAAAGAAACTGTCCTACTATGAACAACATACAACCAGCCCTGACAATGGGTGTTTTTTTTTTCTTATTTGGTTAGGGATCAGACCCAAAGCAAACACAGCAGCCAATCAACTACATGTTGGTCACGCAAGAAGAACCTGGTATTTCTGCGCCACAGTGGACTTCTTGCTTCTCTGAAATTCATCTTAAGAGTTCTTTATTAGCAAAACATAGTCCTTTTTTTCTCTATTATATTTTTTTTTATCCCTACCAAAAGCAGTAAGAGTTCATTTAATAAATCTGTTTAAATGTCAATGAACTCAATATTCCTCCTTTTCCCCCTTTGACTGCTACAATGGCCATCCCTCCCCCAAGTCAGTTTCAGGGTGCCCACTTTTCTCCTCGTTGAACCAATTCTACCTGGCACCCTCACTCCTTTTGGTACTAAACTTACTTTTTTAGACTGCAATCTCTGCTATCTTAAGTCCTTAGCAACTGCCTATATACAGGCTTTCTATCACTCCACCCCAAAGATATCCTACCCCTAAAATTCATTCAACTCTGAACCCATCTGAAACCTCTGGTTAAATTTTGTCTTTCACATTAATTTTTCTCATTTGTAAGTTAATAACAATACTTCCAACTGTGACTGCTTCTTCCTTCAGTTACAATAACACCTCCTGTACTACATTTCCCATCTGGGCCTGGAGTCAACGCACGTCTATTGGTTGAGAACTGCTCACTATGCCTAACACCTCCCCTTCAACCATTCTCACTGACTTAAGTCTTCCATATGAAACGATTTGCTCCATTCTTTAAAGTGGAACTTATACCGCAAAATGTCAGACATCTTAGCATTTCAAGTGACCAGGCTCTCCTTTACACCACCGAGAGAACGTCTCCTTTCTCACAGCCTCTCACTCCTGAACCATTTTCCATAATGATTTGTCTATCAACTACACATTTTCCATGAAGTCAGCTGATCAATCTGTCCTTTATGAAAACTCTAACAGAATCTCCCTGGATTAATCTGAGGTAGATCAGCAGGCAGGCTGAAGAATCATTACACTAAATTCACATTAATTCTCTCGTTTCTGAAAACACCGAGTGCGACAAAGTACTAGCACCTGGGCAATAGCAAGTTCAGACAGGAAGAACTATGATGAACATAATTTTTCTACTTATTATAATTAAACATCAGTAACAAAGAAATACTCACCCTTGAGGAATTTTTGCACCAAGGTTAGGTGGAGAATTGGCAGCCTGGGGAGTGCTTTGCTGCCGGAGGTCCTTACTGGGTGGAGTTGCGGCTGTACAGCCGAGTAGGATCTCCTTAAAAACTGCTGTGGGAACAGACTGTACAGGACACACACTGGGGGAAGCCTGGAAGATATTATTAATTCAAAGTCTTCAGCTGGGAAAAGAAAAACTCACGATTATCTGCTTAGCTTAATATTAAACAAGTGCAATACCATAACCAATGAAGAAGAATAAAATAGAACAAGCAAGAACCATTAAATGAAGGACTCATAACCGAGAATAAAAAAGAATAAGCAAGAACCATAAAATGAAGGACTAATAACCGAAGAGAGAAGAGGAACCATTCTAGTTTTCCAAAATCTTAAGTCTTCCTACAAAGAGCATAAGCTGATCTTTTTCACAGCTCTAAGTAACTATACCAGGAAAATACAGCAATGGAGACAAGGATACATAAAAACCAGGAAACGGGACCAATATTACAATGCACAGAAATGTGCTTTAATAAACAGTCTCAAATAGGGTACAGTCTCATGTACCCATCTTAATTCTGACATGTGTTAACAAGGCACTGATGGGCAGAGGCACCTACAAGGATACCAAGCTTAGCCTATCAACACAATCAAGGCTGAGAACATACTTGTTCTCATATCGTTTATCAAGCCACCAAAGTCAGCATAGTTAGAAGAAATTTCAAGTCATGACAAGCTTCTGAGAAAAAGCCTATCATCTCATTCCCTTTTCATGTGGTTTTACCTTCATAGAAATATACACACTAGGCCTGATTCTTACCAGATAATACCACTCTTTGGGAAGAAAAGGTAGAGACAACTGCAACACCAGATGACTAGTTAAGTCTATAACTACACCACTCACTATTTTCACCAGCCTCTACACGTGTACTCAAATGTTAGGATAGTTTCTGGTCATCTCCTTTCCACCAAAACAACCTTTACAATGACTAACAAAGTCAAATAAAAACTTGAGAAATCCCAAAAGTGACTTCCTACAACTTCTACCTATTACCTTTCTAAAATTGGATTCTCTTACTTAGTAAGTTGGTTTTTTAAAATTAAATTTAATACTTAGTAAGTTTTTTAAAAACATAATTATGAGATTTTTATATTGAGCTGTGGTGCTAGAGAAGAGTACTGAATATACCATAGACTGGTAGAACAAACAGGTTCATCCTAGAAAGGGTGAAACCAGGCTACTCTTTGGAGGCAAGGATTCTGGAGCTCCATCTGATTTACTCTGGGTATGCCGCAAAGAGGGAACCAGTCCTTGGAGAGGGACATCACACTTAGGGGGGTGGAGGGACAATGCAAGAGAGGAAGACCCTCAATGAGATGGATTGACTCAATGTTGGGGGTAGGTGTGTCACAGACAATGAGGCTGGCTTAGAACAGAAGGGTTCAGAGCTGTTATACATAGGGTCCCTATAAATTACAAGTGACTCAATGGCACATAACAACAATATATATAATTTGTGTGTGTGTGTGTGTGTGTGTGTGTGTGTGTGTGTGTGTGAGTGTACCATCAAATCAGATCTGACTGGTACAGGAGGAGACTGTCCCTCCTTTTCCCGGCAGAGCATCTGGTGGATTCGAACTGTGTGCCTCTGGGATTGTAGTTGCAGCTCCTTGCCACTAGGCCACCAGAGCTCCCCTATATATGAAATTTTAAAAAATATATTTAGATCTTTTTATGAAGACATTTACTCTGGCAGCATTGAAAAAACCTGCCTAGTATTTGTTTAAAAATATTGGGGAAAATAGGAATAATTTACTTAGCTTTGGTATAGCCTGAAACTATTTTTAACATATACTAATTTATCTTATCATATATTACCAACTTTTCAGCCAAATGAATTTTTATTAGATACTAGCTTATTGAAATGTGGAGTCAGGATTGGTGGAAGGTCTATCAACAATCTGCGTTACACGGATGACACAACCCTGCTTGCTGAAACTGAGGACCTGAAGAGCTTGCTGCAGAGGGTCAAGGACTGCAGCCTTCAATATGGATTGAGACTCAATGTCAAGAAGACAAAGACTCTCACCACTGGACCAATTGGCAGCATCAGGATGGACAGTGAAGAGATTGAGATTGTCCACAGCTTTAGTTTGCTTGGCTCCACAGTCAACACTCTTGGCACCCGTAAACAGGAAATCAAAAGACGTATTGCAATGGGAAAGTGTGCTGTTAGGGACTGCTCCAAAGTACTGAAGAGCAATGATGTCTCTCTAGAGACTAAGGTGTGTCTGATACAGGCCATGGTCTTCACAATCACTTGTTATGTGTCAGAGAACTGGACAATGACTAGGAAGGATAGAAGGAGAATTGATGCCTTTGAGCTGTGGTGCTGGAGAAGAGTACTGAGGGTACCATGGACTGCTAGGAAAACAAACAGATTCATCCTGGCAAGGGTTAAACCGGGCAGCTCCTTGGAGGCAAGGATTATGAGGCTTCGTCTAACATACTTTGGACATGTAAGGAAGGACCAGCCCTTGGAGAGGGAAATCATGCTGCGTAGAGTGGAGGGACAGCACAGGAAGGGAAGGCCCTCTATGAGGTAGACTGATTCAGTGACTAGGGTAATTGGGATGGGTGTGTCGGAGACAGTGCGACTGGCACAAGACAGAGCAGAGTTTTGCGCTCTTGTACACAGGGTCGCTATGAGTCACAGGCGACTCAACGGCACATAACAACAGTTTATTGCTCCTAAAAAGGATTTTTCTCCCCTTTATCTACTCAAAACATGTCTTTTGGAGTATACATTATCACCTCCACAGACCTCAGTTTCTTAATCTTAAAAATAAGGAGATCCAGTATGCTGCTTCCTAGAGTTCCTTTCAAAATTATTCAACAGAAGGGAAGTGGGAGGCATAGCGTCCCTGACCTCAAAACCTACTACAGAGCAGTAATAACCAAAACAGCACTGTATTGGTATGACAGGTATACAGAATCGAGAACTCATAAATAGACCTATTTATCTGTGGTCAACTGATAATCAACAAGGAAAGAGAACCTACCAAATGGGGCAAGGACAATTTCTTCAACAAATGGTGCTGGCAAAACTGGACTTCCACCTGCAGAAAACTGAAACATGATCCACATCTCACACCATACACAAAAGTAAACTCAAGGTGGATGAGATCTGGGAGTAAAGCCCAAAACCATAAAATTCATCAAAGACAAACTGGGACCAAGCTTAAAAGACCTAGGCTATGGTGTAAAGAGACTGCCAAATACAGCCAGAAATGCACTATCTGGAGAGGACCAAATTGGTGAATGGCCCTTCTAAAGATTAAAATCCTTATGCACAGCAAAATTTTTTCTACAAGGTCAAAAGAAAACCTACTGACTGGGAAAAAAAACATCTGGCAGTACAGAATATTCCTATGCCTCCAGAAGGAAAAGACTGATAACCCAATTACAGAATGGGCAAAAGACTTTTCACAGAGGAAGATATCCCAGTGGCCAGCAGAAACATGAAGAAATCCTCAAAATCACTAGCAATAAGAGAGATACAAACCAAAACCACAATGAGATACATCTCACCCCAATAGCAGTGGCAGTTTAATAGGCCAGCAAGCAATAAATGTTGGAGAATATGTGGAGAGATTGGAACTCTCATACACTCTTGATGGGATTGTAAAATGGTACAATCACTTTGGAAAGCTGAACACAGAAATTCCGTATGACCCAGCTATTCCACTGCTCGGAATATACCCCAAGAAAATTAGAACTGAGGCACAAGCAGAGACCCTTGTACACCAATGTTCATGGCAGCATTATTCACCATCGCAAGAACATGGAAACAGCCCAAATGTCCAACCACAATCAAAAGGATTGAGAAATTGTAGTACAATCACATGATGGAGTACTACGCAGAAAGCAGGAGAAATGATTTTGAAAATTAATACATAATCTAAAAGACTGAGGCCTTGAACACTAATGAGCGAAGACCAGATGAGTTCTGGGAGGATGTCAAAGATATCATTCAGGAAGAGTG
>NW_006400033.1:242669-259191 GCF_000299155.1 Elephantulus edwardii
TATGAGATGGATTGATTCGGTGACTGGGGTAATCGGGATGGGTGTGTCAGAGGCGGTGCGGTTGGCGCAGGACAGAGCAGGGTTTAGGGCTGTTGTGCATAGGGTCCCTATGAGTCGGAAACGACTCGACGGCACATAACAACAACAACAAGAGACTGAAGAGTGTTATTATCCTGAGTGAACTCATTCAGTCCCACAAGGACAAATACTGTATAAAACCATTATTGTAAAAATAGAAAGATAACTAGTAAAACACATATGAGGACCCAAAGGGGAGTAGGAGCAGAAGGGTTAAGACAGGCAGGGGAGAAATCATAAGGATGTACAATGTGATGGGAAGAAGGGAGGGTAGGAAAAGGAAAAGGTAAAGATCCAACAGGGATCTGGAAAGACAGGGCATAGCGGGCATATTTCAATGTTGACTAATTTTATAAAATATAATTAATGGGAATAAATGAAAGACAATGTGAATAAAGAGTGTGAAAAACAATGTATATGAACTTTGTAGACAAATTAATATAAAATAAGATTTAATTTTAAAAAAACACACACAAACCCCACAAAACTTAACAACTTAGTTTTAAACATAGTAGTTTATCTTTATTTGCACAATAATTCAACACGTTTTCCCCCATTTCCAAGATATTTATTCCCTTCTTTCCAGGTCACCATTACATTTCTGAACATAACTGATTTCTTTCTAGTCTTGCCTCCTATCCCAAATTTATTCTAGCACAAAGAATCTTTAGAAAACACAATTTTTAAAAAAACACAACAACAAAACACAAATCAAATCAGATCATGGCACCCATCATCTAAAACAGTTGTCCAGTTTCCCATGATTCCCTCTGTTCCCCCTGCTCCACTCTCCTTGCTCATATCCAACTACACTAGCTTCCTTTCTGGTTTTTAAATATTCTAAGCCCTTTCCTCCCTGGATCTTTGTACTTGCTATTTCTTTTCTGGTCTTTAAATCTCCTAAGTCCTTTCCTGCCTGGGTCTATTCTTTCTCTGAATAATTTTCATAGGGCTGGCTTGCTTCATGCCTTCATTCACATCTGCTCAAATGCCACCCTTTCCAGAGTCTCAAATCTCATTCTGTCTAAAGAAGAATCCCTCAAGTCGTTCTTACCTTTTCTGTCACAATACCCAATTTTATCTTTCATTGCTGGCACCTACCACACACTGAAAGCCTTTATTTAATTACTTATGTATTGCCAGTCTTCCCTTAATGGAATATATATTCCTATGGGCACACAGCCTGCTCATGTCCACATCAAAAAGCCAGACACATCATAGATGCTACAGGTAGAATGGTAAGTGAATGAATACTGTCAGCACCTAGTATGTAGAAACAGAAACAGCTCTAAATTCTCAATCAGCCTCATGAGTGGTATCAAAATCCAGACAGTATTGTTCACAACTATATGTCCATACTTGGCACATAGCATATATTCAACAAATTTGTTGGAAGAGGGCAAGAAAGAACAGAAGGAAATTTGAGAATGAGGTTTTTTGTTTGTTTTTTGTTTTTTTGTTTTTTTTTTTTTGTTTGTTTGTTTTCTTTTTTTTTTTAACCAAGAGGATTCACCACACTAAAGGACTCAGAAAAGAGCAGCATTAAAAGTTACAATAATACGTTTTGGTGTTACCACTCAGTTTGAATCCCATCTCTGACATTTACCAGCACAGAAAGTTTCCATTTCCTCATTCACATAATGGGAATAATGAGACATACATCCTAGGGCTATGCTTTACCACACTGCTAAACACAAAGTAAACTTAACTTTGGCGATTAGTAGTCTTAATGAAGAAAAGCACTGTGAAAATCTCTTAAATAAAAGAATTGCCATAACTGAAGTAAATCAACCATACAACTTTTCTGAAGTTTAGCCCAATAGGGCTAAGACCCAGTGCTCAAGCCCACGTGCACATCTTTGCACTGGCTCTGGCTAGACAAAGGGTCAGTTCCTTCTTACCTGAAGAGTATTCCCTGATGGTCTTCTATACCAGTCATGGCAATAGTTCCTCCCTGCCAGCAGATGGAGACAGTATCACTGAATGTATGGTGTACGCTAAAAAGAACACTGCTGGCTCACGATCCTCTGCAGACTCTCCCACTTACTCAAGCAGCACCAGAAATCAGGAATAGTCTGCTAGGCAGAGAAGACCTTCAAGGAGCCAGATGCTGATGGCAAACAGGTTTATCTTAACCAAAATCATTTGTTAAATCCTTAGTGAGAACTCTGCTCTACCTAATCCTTCTAAACTACAATCTTCTAAAAACTACCCTAAAAGTAAACTCCACACTAAGCCAATACAAGTGTGCATATAGTAAAATGTGTGCAAGCATATTATTGTACTCACCTTTTATGCACACATATTTTTACAATGTTCTTTCTCCCACTTTCTCAAAATTTAGGTCAGGCGAGTTTTTCCAAAACGTAGTATGGTTCCAAGAATCACCCAAGATAAGAAAGAATATTTACTCATATTGAAAAATTTTCACATTATTTTAAGTGACTCTAACAGACCAGACTGTAGAAGATGATGGCTTTGTTTTGTTAAGTTTCCATGAAAACACAAGGGGGGAAAAGACAGGAGAACAGCAGGGAAGGAAATGTTTAAAACTATGCGAATACTGACAAGATACTGCAAGTTCCTGTGCTTTTCTTGTTATCCAAAATTTCTAAAATAAGAATAATTTTATAAGGAAAAGTTTCTAAAACTTTTCATGCCAAAATACCAAGGGGCACTGGTGACAAAAGATTTAAACATCTGGCCACTAACTAACCAAAATGCAGGCTGTTTAAAACCCATCTAACAAAGATCTGGCAATCTAGCTCCATGAAGACTACAGCTAAGAAAGCTTATAGTTCTAAGGTATAACTGACCCGTCACATTAGGTCATGCACAAATTTGACAGTACCTGTCAAAAACCAAACAAATTGCTCTCCGCCTTCACCACTGGACTGGCCTCTGTTTGTGACCAATCACATCATGTGGGCACTCCTCATCACACCCTCAACTATTTACACTGAGGCGGTTAATCACCTTGCTGGCAACAATGAAAGGCAGCAATTCAGTGAAAACTCTGAGAACTGGACTCAGGTAAGAACTAGACTTATTCATCCAAGTGTCAGAAGTTTTCCACCTTTGACATGGTGCAGTCTCAGCACTTTTCTATTGCTTATTTTAATGGAAAATATTTGTTTGTCTTTCCAACTTTCTTAGGTCTATACTACATTATAATTTCTATGATTATTATTCTTTTCCTCACAACTTGAGCCTCCATCTAAAGCTTGGAGAGAAGACAAGAGGGAGAGATAGGCCGAGCTTATTTCCTTCTATAACAGAGGATCCTGCTCCTAATTGCCAGTACCAACCCCTTTACACACTTGGCTCTAGACTCACAACTCCCTGGCAGCGTCCACAGCAACCTTTCTATGGAAGGAGTCGGTCTTTCTCCTTCGGAGCTTCTGGCTGATTTAAATCACTAGAGACTTGAACTTTTGTTTTAGCACTGCAACATGATGTACGCTTTGCCACCAATGCTCCTTAAAGCATCATGAATGACAGCCTGAACATGTCACAGGGAATTCTGGTGGGCATGTGGGTAAAAGCAATAAAAGCTAACTAAGTTTTCCAAGCTAAAATGATATTCTACAGCACAGATACTCCACTTGCTCTACTTATTTGACTGGTTAAATTCTTCCTTCTTCTCTAAGTACTAACCCCTAGTTTTCTTCTAAATCCAAGTGCTGTTCGTCTCCTAAACAGTATTCTACCCCTAAACTACTGTCTCATTTCAGGTTCATTATGGCAGGCAATTCTACCAACCCAACCAGTGCCTTTGTTTCTACTCTCACCTTCCTCCTTCACCTGTCATCTACAAAGCTCATGCCAGTCTCTGGAATTTAAAATCTTTGACTATCTTTCCTCCTGACTGCCTCCCTGCCCTCCTATATTCCAGTCACAATGGAAACATGCTCTTCTGTGTAGAGAACATGCTCCCATTCTGGGAGCTTCTGCACCCACCAACTGGTTCCCCCAAACACCTGCACAGCGGCTGCTCAAAGCACTCCCCCAGAGCTTATAGAGTCTTCTGGAAACCCAGGTCAGCCTGAGGGCTCAGTGACTGCAGATGTCTATCTGCATCTTGGCACTTGGTACCAACATCTTGGTACTGGCTACTTTCAAGACCAATATATAGCACACAGTAAGCACTAATTATCTCTACTATCTTGGATATGTATTTTATTTTGTACTTTTAAGGTAAAAATGAAAAGTAAAAACATGAATTTGTATAATTATATGTTTAGGTTTTTTCCTGATAATAAGAGCTTCCATACAAGACTCAGGCCTAAATATCAGTAACACAACAGAGGGGTATACCTTGGGTTTAGAGTTTCTGGTCAAGGATCAAACTTCCTATTGCATCCATGCAGCATGAGTGATGAAAGCAGATTACCCAGCTGCCCACATTCCAGCTTACACAATCCATTATCCCTCTAATTCGTACTCTAGATTCATTATTACCTGGCTCTGCTCTGTCTACACCCATACCATTCTCCTGGGTCATGCTCCCCAAGCACCCCAGTTCCTCGTGAAATGCTGGAAACAATCTTAGTAATAGTAGTAGTTTGATCAATTTAAAAAGTCTAACATCGAGGCTAGAGCTAAGCATCCTACAAGCATTTTGGAGAACTGTAATACAAAAACTATGCACATAACACCAGTGTACTCAGCTATCTAACTTGCTTGTGCTGCATCAAATACTAAGGGCTGAATCACCTAAAAGCAGTCTTTAGTTTCTTGATTCAAATACTCATCTTCAGAATAGAATTAAATCTGATATCTGAACTCACAGTGGTATATTCACATATGCCTGTACTTCTCAAAGTCAAAATAACAAATGAAAACCCAACTAATCCCTTTGGAAAACTACTTTCTTTGACTACAATAAATGTCCAACCAAACTTTCTTATTGCTAAAGAGAAAATCAACTAAAAATTCCATGGTTCCCTCCTCTTTACATTTTTAGACATCTTCTAATTCAACAAATATAACTCAATTTCCAAAAAATAACCCAAGAAATGGTGGTGAAATTGTCGAATCTATTGAGACTGCTCAGTAAACACCAAGAGATGCAATATTTCTTATAAAGAAGTTGTAAACCAAAAACTTCTATTATCTCCATCTGCTTTGAATATAGATAGAAATGAATGTCAAGATTTGAAACTAGCAGAGTAGAAAGAAAACAGTACAGAAGAGAGAAAACAGCTTGATAAATGGCCATGCACTGTCAGATTAAGGAGAGCACTGCACAAGTTGTAAGAATAGCCAAGGATACCTCTGAGCAAGACTTTGCTTGTTTAGACACCACGTTCCCATTATTCTCAGAAGACTTTCTTTTTACAGCTCCCGTTCTTGTAGAATTACCTAAAAATATTTAAAAATAAGTAAGCTAGCATCCATCACTGTTACTATAAGAAGAGAGGAGTAAGAAGAAACAATGTATCTTACCACACGTCACAAAGTTCTCATGTATAACTTCAACATGAATCAGTGATGGATCAACTATTTTCAGTGCTGGAATCTTAAACAAAACAAAATAGTGTATAATTAAAATGTGCTTAAGAATTTACTAAAATGAGGGGAGCTCTGGTGGCCTAGTGGAAAGGAGCTGCAACTACAGTCCCAGAGGCGCACGGTTCAAATCCACCAGATGCTCTGCCGGGAAAGGAGGGACAATCTCCTCCTGTACCAGTCAGATCTGATTTGACGGTACACACACACACACACACACAAGAATTTACTAAAATGTAGCTCTATAAATATAACAGTAAGGGCTTACTTTTAACAAGTGATTGATCTGTTTTTGGTTTTTTGTTGGGTTGTTTTTCTTTTTTCCATTTTACAGTGGTTTACCTACAAAGTTTATATACATTGCCCCTCACACTGGATACTTCCTACTTTCCCAACCCACCCCCTGGATCCCCCACTACTTCCTCCACCCATCAAACAATATGACCACATGATTAACCCCACCCCCAGTGATTTTTTTTTAATTAATCACTGTTCTAATATTTTAGCACAATAGGCAGTAAGAGCCTAGAAACCCTCTCCACCATTCCCTTCCCTGTCATGATGGCACATGTGCGGTCACTACTGTCAACCTTACCTCCTCACAGTTGACTTGGAGAGTTTTTGATGCTGGGTTTCCATTGACAATGGTTGCTGAAAACCACTGAGTAGATGGGTCCAAGCTATAAATTTTTACTTCTGAGCCAACTAAGTTTTTGTCACCTTTAAAAAAAAAAAAAGGTAGTCTTGAAAAAAATTGCACTGTCTCCCAACAAAGCAAAAATTATCCAGGACAATCTTGTTCCAAGTTTGTTGGAGGTTTTTTTAAGATGCTGCTACATACTTGAACTTAAGAAGACAGATCAGAAAAGGAAATTTTTTTTCCCCTTAAAGCACCAGCTTGTTATTCATTTCTCTCAAGTTGCAATGTATTTACTTATTCATTCTAGCATGCTGTATTAGGCCAAGTCCTACTAGGCAATTCATGATACCAAGCCCTTACTGTCCTGTAGACAGTTTTAGAAGGGGCAATCACAAGACCCAAAAGGACTGCTAGCTCAGAGAAAACACTGACAATGAAACTGACCAGAATGTCAATAACAGCAAACAGAAAAGTCAGAATCACCAAAATAATGCCTTATCAATTTTGTGATTCAAATTCCAAACCTAAAACATTTCAAGCATTAAAAGAACTATGAGATACCATCTCACCCCAGACAGAATAGTAAAATTTAACAGAACAGCAAGCAACAAATGCTGGCGAGGTTATGGAGAGACTGGAACCCTTATTCACTGTTGGTGGGAGTATAAAATGGTGCAACCACTGTGGAAAGGTGGTATCATGCTTTCTCAAAAAGTTGCAAATAAAGATACGATTTGACCCAGCAATTCCACTACTGGGAATACACCCCTAAGAGACCATAACTGACATACAAGCAGATATATGCACACCCATGTTTACCGTGGCTTTGTTCACAATAGCAAGGAGTTGGAAACAACCTAAGTGCCCATCAACAAACGAATGGATTGAGAAGCTGTGGTATATTCACACAATGGAATACTATGCTGCGTTGAAAAAGAAGGAACTAGTGCAATATTATTCAAAATGGGTGACCCTGGAGAACATGATGCTGAGTGAAATATCTCAGTCACAGGACTGACCTTGGGGTTGGGAGAAACTGAGAAAGATGGGTTCAATAATTTACACTGCATTGAAACAGATGAGGGAGAAAACGGTTTAAAAGGAATATGTGATTAGGTATTTTTGTCATGACAGGACTCTAGAGCGAAAACTACATGATGGAGTGGACCTGAGGGAGGGTTTGTAAAACAATGAAAGAATTTGTCTTTTACTTTTCCAAGAGGGTAGCGTACTAGGAGGGAGGGATGGGAGGGGAGAAAAGTGGAACAATGAGTGAATGGAAATCCAGTGTCTCTGTAAATTTTTACTGAAATTAATAATAAATTTAATAAAACAAAAAAAAGAAAAAATTTCAAGCAAAGATATAGCTCAACTTTAAAATATATGTATTATTCATCATTTGATAGAATTCCTAACTTCCACAGTTCAGAGGCTTGAGAATTAAGAAAGTTCTTCAATCATCTAGCCACATGAGGACAACATGAAAGGCATGACCCCCCCGAATCACACATTTTGATGAGAAAATGAGAGAGAAGGGCTAAAACGTAAACAAGCTCGTCACTGGTCAATCGCTAAGTGTCACCAGTAGGTAATTCACATACCTTGTAAAAGATGACTTTCATCCAAATGTTTCACAATCAAAGATTGAAATTCTTTACTAACATTCTGATTATCCGTAAGGGAAAGTCTGAGACTATTCACATCCTGAAAAAGGGAAAAAATTCTTTTAAGTCTTAACACAGTAAATTTAAGATTTATTCAAATGTCAGTGGATTTCAATCTGTTTGATCAGAAGAATTAAAGTAGTTAAGTCAGCCATTTGATGGTAACAGACTACTGGCAACACCAAAAAACTGGGACCGGTCAAAGAGTAAGAAATCACCAAATGATCAGAGCATGGCAGAATAAAGTGAAACTAACCAAGGAGAAGCATTAGGAGAATAAAACCAAACTACTGCCGTCAAGCTTGTTCTTATGCATTGTGGCCCTCCACTGGGTCTCCTTACACTCGAAATCTTTACGAGTAAAGGTTTCTCATCACTCATCCCTCCACTAGTAATGTAATAGCAAAAGTAGCTTAAAGTACAATTTTAACATGACAGAACTACGGCTATGAGAAATAGTAAGCAAACTAACAATTCTAGTCTAAACTGCTCTATTCCAACCTGAGACAGAGGAAATAGTGGATTCAAATCTAAAGGAATCGAAGACATACGGAAACACACATAAGAGATTAATTAATATAGCCAATGACTGAAACTGTTAAGGCTGTACAAAACAAATTATTTCACTAAGATGCATTTAATCTAAACAAGATCACAAAGGCATTCATCTTTACAAAAAAGATAAGGGACCAATCAGAAAATAGGACTGCACAGCCTCAGACTTCAGTATGCCACTCAATTCTTGTCAGTGACTCCGTTCTTGGCATTAGTCCATCTGCTGGCTTTGTGCACAGTCAGTAATGACAAACAGAGTGTCAATAGAACAACCTGCCAAACCCAAACTCTAGGAGATGAAGGTAAAATCAGTACTAAAAACAGTTATCCTAATTCCAGAAGCCACACTTTCCTGCCATGATCAAACAGGCAGAGCAGAGCTCAGAGCATTTCACCTGTTCTTCTCTTGGTTAAGGACAATCAGTCTCTTAGAGAGGGAATGTACTGGAAAAATACATCCTCTCCCCTAAGTTAACAAGACGAACTCCAGTGGGAAAATCTGCTGTCAGGGACACCTCACCAGAGTGCTGAAAAGCAATGTCAGTCTAGAGATTAAGGTGTGCCTAATCCAGGCCATGGTCTTTGGAATTACTTGTTAAGCTTCAGAGAGCTGGATAAGGACTAAGAATGGATGACAGGATAAGGACTAAGAATGGATGACAGAAGAAGAATCGATGACTTTTGAGTTGTGATACTGGAGAAGAGTCTTGAACATTACCATAGACCGCAAAGAAAACAAATAGGCCTGTCTTGGTAAGGTGAAACCAAGTTTCACCTTAGACGCAAGGATTTTGAAGCTCCATCTCACAAACTCTGGATACATGGCCAGGAAGAGACCAACCAGTCCTTAGAGAAGGACGTCATGCTTGGGCGGTTGGTGGGACAGCTCAGGAGAGACCCCAGATGAAAATTACACAGCACATAATGGAAATAGCCACAAAGAGCTTTTCAGCAAAGTGTGGGCTAATTCTTGTCTGCCTAAAGGAGTGTTCACTGATTGCTACTGAGTCAGAACCAACTCACATCTGACTGTCCAGCGGGTTTCCAAAGCCATCTAGCACACGGTAAGAGATCGCCCATCTTTCTCCCAAGAAGCCACTGGTAGATTCTACTTGCCAGAATGGTACCACTTTTGGTTAGAAGCACAGCTCCTGGGAAAGGGCCAGAGAGTTGACCTATGCCTTGTCTTTGTTTAAGCACATAAATAACTGAGCTACACTTAACACCAAAGGTAGACTTTAATTTTCAATCTCAACTGCACTCACCTGTGTCCCAAGGTTTTCAGAGAAGCCTGAGATATCAAATGCATCTTTAAGAGAAGACTCCAAGAGTAGTGCTTTAAGAAAGAAATAAATACCTGACCAGTACTATTATCATTAGCGAAAGTCAAGAGCACACATCATATCCCTCGTCAATTATTATTACTATTATCATCCTATTAATAAGACGTTGGTAGGTAGTGCTGAGACAAGGATGACTTATCACGACCCCTGACAATAGACCTGAACTGTGTCCTATCCTGTGCCATCCTAATCATGTGACTTGACTGATAATTGACTGATATTTGAGCACAATGCTGTAGTCACTGAATTAATACATCTCATTGGGGGTCCTCCTCTCTTTCGATGACCCTCCGCCTCTCCCAGCATGATGTCAGCCTCCCCAAGCAACATGTCCAAAGTATGTGGGATGAAGCTTCATCATCCTTGACTCCAAGGAGCACTCTGACTGCACTTTTACCAATATATATTTGTTTGCGCTTTTGGTTGTCCCCAGGATGTTCAGGGTTCTTCTCCTACACCACAGAGCTAGAGGTATCACTTTTTTTTCTGTCATCCTTACTCACTGTCCAACTTTCAGATGCATAACAAGTGATGAGAAAGACCGACATTGCTCTTTAAGTATTTTGGAGAGATCAATGACAGTGGATTTTCCCAATGCAATAATGTCTCCAGATCTCCTGACTGCTGGTACCAAGGGTGTTGATTGTGGACCCAAGACACCTTAAGAGACAGTTGCTGACAATTTCAATCTTTCCCCCATCTATCAATGATGTTACTTTTCAGTCTACTGATGAGGATTATATTAAAAAGATAGCAAGTAAGGATATATAGATGAATAAGACAGCAAGCTTTTATAGTTTGTTACCATTTGTTGGCTCCCACTCCTAGTTACTCTTTGTAAACAGAACAAAACACTGCCCGATCCTAAACCACTCTTTTAATTGCTGCAGCCATTGTGCCTATCTCACTTATCATGATGTCTGTGCTTTACCTAGCATGATGTCAACTTCTCGATCTGAAAGACCTACATCTTTCTGATAAAAACCAAATTATATAAAACAAGGGCTGCCATCCTCACTTCTAAGGACAATCATAGCTGTATTTCTTCCACGCCAGAGCTGCTCGTTGTGCTGGCACATATATTCAAGGTATGTATATTCAATGATCTCTGCCATCATCACCATTTAAAGGCATCAATCCACATGCATAATTCAAAATACCACAGTCTGGTCAGGTGTAGCTCAGCCCTAAAACTGGCAAAACAAAATGTAGAAGATGTGTCCAGTCTTTTAACTTTCTGACTATTTCTTCCCTGGACACCGATTACGGATCCAGATAAAATGGGCTTTATCACATTAATATCCCACAGTGCACCAGTTTTATGTCAAACAGGCCTTCTCTGAGAACAAATAAAAACTGATCTAGGTTAGCCACCCCCCATTCTTAAGAAACTAAAGATTGTATCTTAACTAAAAAACTCAAGACATGGGAACTACTGCAAATTTAGAAAATAACTGCTTAGAAGGATGGAGAAAGAGACAGAGGAATTTATCTCCACAGACCCCCGACTCTGGGAATAATGCTGGTTTTACAATGGCCATTAGGCAGAGAGGAGAGTCTATGTCATGGCCAATGGGAGAGGAAAGTT
Organism: Elephantulus edwardii; assembly: GCF_000299155.1. Taxonomy (NCBI): domain Eukaryota; kingdom Metazoa; phylum Chordata; class Mammalia; order Macroscelidea; family Macroscelididae; genus Elephantulus; species Elephantulus edwardii. The sequence goes on from NW_006400033.1 coordinate 254,049, forward strand.
TTGTGGGCTATGAGGGTGGAACTATGAGTGGTAGATAGAAGTTGAGGCTGAGTTGGGTGCTCAACAGACCAGGGGACAGTCTGATGACTAGCAATGCCCACAAGAGTAGGGGGAAGTGACTCCATGAGTTAATGCACTGAGTGACACCAACTCTACTGCTGCTACTTCTTAAAGTTTAACTTTTTAAAGGTGGGTGAACTGTCAAGATGCCTAACACATGAAGGGAAAATGAACTTAAAACTAACTTAAGTGAAAGCGTCCTCCTTCATTGCATTTATTTCTCACTCTTATCACATACCACTGATCTGGTACTGACTCACAGCTGATTCCGAGAAGGCTTTCAGAGACAGCAGATGGCATGAGGAGACTGCCTATCTTCATCCTGTGGAGCAGCTGGTGGATTCAAACTGCATGTCTTTGGCAGCAACACCTGTACACTCAGCCATTAGCATTCCCTTCTAATCACTTACACATTATAAAGTTCAGACTGAGAACCTGTTTTCACTCGAAAATAAAAGTGGGTCTTTGTAACAAGTCAGTGCTTCAGATTTTTCCAATAAAAAGCCCAGTACTGCAATGACCACTGACCTTTTACCAAATCTATACACCATGGAAATAAACCAGTCAATCTCCAAAAAGTCCTAAAACAAAGGCAGGTAGAGAGAGATCATTAAGCTTCACAAATGACATCTAAAAGATGAATCTATTTTAGGACTAAAATTATTCCCAGGGTAGTGATCTGTGGAGTTAAATTCATCTGTGTCGTCTCTTCCCCCTTTCTCCTCTCAGTATAATAATAATCACTGCTGATAGCTCAATTCTTACTTACAGCAACCCTAAAAGATGGGAGGAAATGCTCTTTAGGGTTTCTAACACTGTAAATCTTTACAGGAGGAGACTCTCATATTTCCCTCAGAAAGTGGCTGAGGACAGTAATCACTGACCTTTTAGTTAAGAGAATAATCTTAAATCTACTATGTCACCAGAGCCAAGATGAATGAGCAAGAGCCAGGAGACTAAATGTTATGAAGAAGGTGGCAAGAGTAACACAAGCTGGTTGGAAAGGATAATACATCAATACAGACACACAAGCAGATGGTGTTGCTGTCGTTAATGAGTAGATTCCCACTCCCAGGCCCACAGGGTCTCCTGATCTGCAAACCTTAGGAAAGGAAACCACTGCATCTTCCCTCTGCACAGCTGCTGGCAACTTTATATTGCAAACATTCTGGTGAGTAATCAAGCAGCTAACCACTGCACCCTCAGGACTCTATGCAGACACTGCTATCAACATAAACACATAAAGTTAAGTTTGTTGCTTTACCTGGATCGGCTTCAAAAGATCTTTTGAGAGAAATACTCTTTGTTGTTCTCCGAGAAAGCGAACAGAAGTTATAGATCCCAAACCAGCTTTGTCCAACAGAGACTTGTACATCTGAAAGATTCAAAAGAAAATGTTGTCAACGACTTCATTTTGCTTACATCCACAGTAAATAACCATGGCAGCAGCTATCAAGAAATCAGGAGATGGTAAACAACCCATTAGCAAAGAGGGCACAGGATATGAACAGACACTTCACCAAAGAAGACATTCAGATAGTGAACAAACACATGAAGAAATGTTTAAAATCCTTAAGCTCTAAGAGAGATGCAAATCAAAACAACTATGAGATGCCATCTCACCCCAGTAACAATTAACAAAGTTCAACAGACCAGCAAAACAACAAATGCTGGCGAGGCAGTTGAGAAATTGGAACCCTTTTACACTGTTGGTAGAAGTGTAAAATGGTGTAACCATTATGGAAGGCAGTATGATACTTACTCAAAAAGCTGGAAAAAGAAATATCATTTGACCCAACAGATGCACTACTGGGAATATACCCTAAAGAAACCAGAACTGCCACCCAAACAGATATATGCACACCCATGTTTATTGCTATGCTGTACACAAAGAGTTGGAAACAACCCAAGTGCCCATCCACAAATAAATGGATAAGGAAGCTGTGTTATATTCACATAATGGAACACTATGCAGCCCTGAAAAAAAACAAGGAACTAAAAAACTGCAAAATGGGTGATCCTGGAGGACAATATACTGAGTGAAATATCTCAGTCACAAAAGGACAAATACAGGGCTGACATGGGCTCTGGGGGGAAACTAAGAAAAGAGGGTATAAATAATCAAAACTCCATTTAAATTGATGAGGGAAAGAACTGTCTAAAAGAAATGTATGATTAGGTATTATCTACATGACAACAGTCCAGAATAAGAGGTGCATAGCAAAGTGGACTAGGGGGCAGGAAGGAGGGAGGAAATTGTGCAACAATGAAAGAATCTTGTTAAAGAGAAAAGTGAACTGGTAGGGGAAGGATGTAAATGTGCAACAATGAATGAATGGAAATCCAAGTTTTCTGTAAACTTTCTTTAAAATATCAATTACTGAGAATTGACACTCCAAAGACTAGAGTAGGCCTGATTCAAGTGATGATATTTTCAAATGCTTCCTATGCAATAAAAAAAGATGACCAAAGATGAAGTGATACATTTGAGCTGTGGTGCTGGAGCACTGAATGTCTCATATACCGTCAAAAGACCAAGCAAGTCTGTCTTGGGAGAAGGGAAACCAGGGTGCTCCTTAGAGGAAAGAATGATAAAGCCTAGTTGCATATACTTTGGTCATGCTTTCAGGAGGATAAGTATAAGAAAAAGACATCATGCTGGGAAAGATAGATGGTCAGCAAAAGAGAAGAAGATCCTCAACAAGATGAATGGACACAGTGACTTTAACAGTGAGTTCAAGCACTGGCAGAGACTGTGAGGGACAGGACAAGGTTCCAACCCGCTGTTGCTATGAGTTGCAATCAACAGTGAGTTCAAGCACTGGCAGAGACTGTGAGGGACAGGACAAGGTTCCAAACCGCTGTTGCCAAGAGTTGGAATCAACTGCACTGTACCTTCCAAGCTGCAAGTTGCACAGGTCCTTTTATTTCCACTTCCTCAAAAGGCTAGGTACTGAACTTTAGTCTCCATTCCCCCCACGCCCTATTTCTAGGACTGAAAACTAGGGCTTCAAACTGCTTAAGCCATGGCTGATCCAGTAAAGTCAGAAGGAAGCAAATCTGTAAAATAGGGATATACTAGGATTATTTAAAAAATTTTTTTAAATTATTAAGAAAAATTACAGGTCAAAGCCTTGGAATGGGAGACTGAAAAGAGGTATGTTGTTCATTATCGCCATAGTGTGCAGTAGAATCAGAATCAACTCATAACTGATCCTCCAGGTTTTCAAAAGCAGTTAAAACCCACGGCACGAGACTGTCCATCCTGAATAGCTGGTGGATTTGAACTACGTGCCTCTGGGATCACAGCACAGCTTGTTACCACTAGACCACCAGAGCCTGCTTAAAAGAGATGTAAGAAGCCATTTTAGGAGTCCAATGCAGAAGGATCAATTATTTCTAGGACTCTGGTGAGTGACATACCTTCACTGGCACCACTGTTTCACTTCTGCCATTCAAAAAATGTGGCTGCTATGCAATGTGCATGCTGCCTTTGTTTTCTAAGCAAGACAATGCCTTGTAATTTTTCTCACTTGATTATAATTCTAATATATTCAAACTTTATAAATTCAGGTCTGTTCCAGTTTCATTTCAGTGGCCATAACTGAACCCGTAAGGACTGATTCTAAGCCTGCTGATAATCACTGTTTCTACCCTACATCAACAGAAACATTACTAAGCATCTTTATTTTCCTCTAACTGGACCACCATCACCCCAAATCTAAGCTTTATCAAGTCATCTAAACTTTATCAAGTCATCCCTTTTAGATGACTTGATGAAGCACTCTTATTTAAACCTGAAGTGAAGAGATTATAGTTCTTATCTTCAGGATTAGTGCACTGAAAGAGACTAAAATAAAATTATGACACAATGTTACAAAGTAATGATAAAAATGTATTACATATTATGAGAACAAAGAGAAGGGCATCCACTTATGAGAAGAGAAGCATGGTAAGAAAAGCTCAATCACATACAGCAGCAGGAGGATGAAGGAAGTATTAGAAGCAGGAGGAAATGACAACACAAATGTATAAAGCAGAAAAACAGCCTGATGTTTGCCGGAGAATAAATAATCTGGTATTACAGCAACTTAAAAAAAGCAAGATGAAACTACAACTAGGAGAGAACAAAACAGATGAATGGGACCTTTGAAGAATCAAATCCCAACAAATATAAAAAAACTTCTCCAACAGGGTAAAAAGGAAACACACAGACTGGGTAAAAAATATTTGGTAAAGACAAACCTGTTAAGGGACTCTTGTCTAAAATTTATAGAATACTCCAGCACAAGATCTCAACAAGTAAAAGATAAACCACTCATTCGCAAAATGGGTACAGGATTTGACTAGAAAGTTCAGGAAAGAGGACATTCAGATGCAAACACGCACATGAAAAAACTGTTCAAAATCCCTACCTATCAGAGAGATGTAAATCAAAACAACTATGAGATATAATCTCAGCCCAGTAACAATAGGGCAATAAACAGGGTAGCAAATAACAAATGCTGGTGAGGCTGTAGAGAGGTTGGAACCCTTATCCACTGCTGAGGGAAGTGTAAAATGGGGCAACCACTATGGAAGACGGTTTGGCACTGTCTCAAAAAATTGGAAATAGAAATGTCATTTGACCCAGCAATTAGACTACTGGTAATATACAGAACTGCCATCCAAAGAGATGTATGCACATCTATGTTTACTGCTCATTAATCAAAATAGCAAACAGATGGAAGCAACCCAAATGCCCATCAACAAACAAATGGATAAAAAAACTATGGTATATCCACAGTGGAATACTACACAGCACTGAAAAACAATAAACTCGTAAAACATTACAGAACATGAGTGTCCTAAAGGACATTATGGCGAGTGAAATATTTTAGTCACAAAAGGTCAAATACCGCTTAACACCACTGTTGTAGAGCAGAATTGACATGCGGGGTTGAGAGAATAGAAAAATAGTGGCTAATGGACATTGTGTTGGAACAGATGAACGAAAGAATTGTTTGAAAGGAATATATGATTAGGTATGCTATATAAAACAGTCCAGAAAAAGAGGTACACTGCAAGGGAGGGGTGGGTGAAA
>NW_006400033.1:259306-260653 GCF_000299155.1 Elephantulus edwardii
AACTGTGCAACAATAAATGAGTATTAATAAAGTGAACTAGGGGAGCTCTGGTGGCCTAGTGGCAAGAAGCTGCACTGCAATCCCAGAGGTGCGCAGTTCGAATCCACCAGATGCTCTGCTGGAGAAGGAGGGACAATCTCCTGTACCAGTCAGATCAGATTTGACAGTACATGCAAAAGTAAACTAGGGGAGAGGGGAGGAGGAAAATGAGCAACAATGAATGGATGAAAATCCAACTTTTCTATAAACTTTCATTCAAATCAAAATTAGTATTATGAGAAATAGTATTTTCTAAATGAAAGAATTTCTAAAATAAAGAAAGTTTAAGCATTAAGAAAAAATTAAGCAAGATGAAGTAACTGGTGAGAGATGAGCCAACTGATGAACGGAATCAACTTCTCAAATGACTTCCTATTCTGCACTGTATTCTCCAAGCATGAGAAACAGATACGCTGGGACCAAGACTTGACTGGAAAACTAGAGGCAAAAGTTGAGAGTTTGCTGGTGCACTGAAGACGGAATACGTAAGAATAAAAAATATTTAGGAAATCGAAACCATTTTAAGACTTTATGACATACACAGGATAAAGAATGGTGATCAACAGGGAAAGTATGTTATTATCAACCAAGAGAATACAGCACTAATTACAGGCCAAGTACCCCTCTAAGGGTAGAACACAAGTAAGTCAATGAGACATTCTGAGGAAGTTGGTTATGGCAGTCAGAAGGGCAGGGCTCAGGGACAGTCGAAGAAAAACATTTTGGGACTTATTAATATGTAGATTTTAAGTACATGGATGCATGGTAAAAATTTATGCAAAAAAGTATTTGTGCATGTGTGCATTTTTCTGAATAGCTAGGGGGAAAAAAATATAAACACATAAAGATTTGGCCATTACTTAAAATTTTCCATTACTCAAAAACCTTACCCATATCTAACATCTTAACTTGGACTGTACAGTGTTTAACTTGGACTATACAGTGTTTAAGGCCCTTCACAATCTGGTCAGCCTTTCAATCACTTTTTTGGGCTTCCCAACTCTTCCCGCTTGACTCTTCCTTCTTCGAACTCCTGCTCAAATGTCTCCAGATACAGTAACTGCACTTACATGACTTTCTCTATTTCTAAAGCCAGAGAATCTTAAGAGTTTACAGGGAAACTCCAAATACCCAAGACGCAAACCAGAAGCCCTTATAGGGGCCAAGCAACAGGTGACACTTATTTCCAGCAAACTGTTGTCACAAAGAGACACTGAAAACTCAGTATTTTTGGGGTAATCATCACAGTTGTAGAAGCTGGCAACTGATTCATGTTTTTCTAAAACACTGTGTACACAAAAACCAACT
>NW_006400033.1:262743-286614 GCF_000299155.1 Elephantulus edwardii
AAAAAAAAAAAACAGATCTCTGTGTTTGTATGTATTAATTTTTTTAATTGTGACACAGACATCTTCATTCTACAAGTACTTAAGTAAGTACAAAGAACATCAAGGAATTGGCCAAGTGTAACAGAACTGCTAGCAGGATTGGCAAGGCATCCCAGCACTCTTCTGAGCAGCTCACATTCTCACACATGTGGTACTATTATTTCTCAGTGGGATGGCTATAGGCATAACATAGATATAGTTCCTTGTTTCTACTCATAATGGATGAAAAACCCTCCTTATCATGAATAGACCTTTAGGAGTTATACTCACAATTGCAGGCCACTGAATAGTTTGTTCGGAAATTTCAGGAGACTTCCGTTCGGCCAAAACCAAGTTATGCTCCACTAAAAATGCTTTCCTCAGAGGGCTGTAGACATCTATCCATCTTCTTTTCCTCCAAGATTCTCCATCAAACTCTACACATACCTAAATAGAATAAAAAAAGTCAATTAACAAGAATGAATTCTAAAAATGCTCAAGGTGATTTATACTCTTAGTATTCTACTAGGTTGTTTTTTTTCCCCTTGACTCTTCTGCTTTTCCCCCTAATCCCTTACTTACCTTCACAACTCATAAAAAATAGAGCCCTATGACAGGTCTTTGGAGAGGGACATCATGCTGGGTAGAGTGGAGGGACAGCGCAGGAGGGGAAGACCCTCTATGAGGTGGATTGATTCAGTGACGGGGGTACTTGGGATGGGATTGTCAGGGGCAATGAGATTGGCACAGGATCGAGCACGGTTTAGGGCTGTTGTACATAGGGTCGCTATGAGTCGCAAACGACTAGACGGCACATAACAACAACATATAGATCTACCTTCAGTTTCCAATCACTTTAGGGAGAAAGAGCCAGGGGCTCTGAGGGCCAGTCTCTGTCCCCAAAGTAACCTCTGGGGAAGCCCATAATCCAAACTCGTAAGATTTCCAAACACTTAATTAGACATCTGAGCTCTGGGAGTTGGGAAGCACAGATTTAAAACTTAATAGTAGTACTTACTCATCACAATATACTGTACTGCAATTCTATGTTGTGGATACTGTCTTTTATTTATTTTTTTAAAAAATTTTATTATTTTTGAGTGTGTGCTATTAAATCGGATCTGACTGGTACTGGAGGAGACGGTCTCTCCTTCACTAGATGGTGGATTCGAACCATATACCTCTGGGATTGCAGTGCAGATTCTTGCCACTAGGCCACCAAAGCTCCCTGACACTGTCTTTTTTAAGATGACCCTGTCCCAACCACCTCCCTTTGGATTCCACTCCTATAAGGAATCTGGATGTAGCACAAAGGGTACTACATCCTCAGTATTCCTATGAAGGGATTGAATTGAAAGTTTCCTTAGTTTGGTGTTTACTCAACACAGAAACTAACCCTAGTTTCCAGAACTAACTTTAGCTTCTTATGTGCCAAAAAAAAAAAAAAAAAAATAAAAAATTAAACTACATCCCCTCAGTATTCCTATGAAGGGATTGAATTGAAAGTTTCCTTAGTTTGGTGTTTACTCAACACAGAAACTAACCCTAGTTTCCAGAACTAACTTTAGCTTCTTATGTGCCAAAAAAAAAAATAAAAAATAAAAAATTAAACTACATCCCCTCAGTATTCCTATGAAGGGATTGAATTGAAAGTTTCCTTAGTTTGGTGTTTACTCAACACAGAAACTAACCCTAGTTTCCAGAACTAACTTTAGCTTCTTATGTGCCAAAAAAAAAAAAAAATTAAACTACCTTTGGATTACACTTTTTAAATGATGTTTAAATAAATTTTGTTTTTAGAACAAAATATCTTTTAAACTTAAGGTTACAATCCTAGTTAGAAGGTAAAGTTAAAAGTATTTAAAACACAACATTTCAGTGTGAAAAGTGTTAAAATCTTTCACAGTGACTTAGTCAGAATTGTTCACAAACTGAGTACACTAAAATACCCTCAATTCTTTACCTCAATATGCTACCACCAATTTCTTCTAAATCCTTTTTCTTTTAACCATTGTGTATCACTGATACAGAGACCATGTTATTGTTAGGTGCTAGCAAGTGAACTACAATTCCTAACACCCCTATGAACAGAGGTGAACCTTGCCCTATACTGCACCATTGTCCTGATCTTTGGTAAATTTAATCTCATTATTGCAGTCACAGTGTCACTCCAGTTTTTTGAGAGTTTTCCTCAGAGTAATGATTTTTTTCAAAGAACAGGCTCATCCTGAAAGCCTGCTCAAAGCATGTGACACAATTTCACCATCCTTGCCTCTAAGGGGCACTCTAGTTGCACTTCATCTAAGATCCGTTTGTTCTTTTGGCAATACGTGGAATACTGAACACTACTCACCAACATCACAATTCAAAGGTATCAATTCTTTTTTGGTCTTACTTATTCACTGTCCAACTTTCAGACGCATACAAAACAAGTAAAAATACTCTGGCTTGGATCAGGCCCAGTATTTTAGTGTACTCAGTTGACTTTCAACTAGTATTTTTGCTCTTTTAGTGTTATAGAGATCATAGGTAATAGTAAAAAACTTACTGAAAGACTAAATAACCATATTTCTTTACAAATTAAGCTTTCTTCTAGTTCTCTCATGCACACTGAAGTTCCTGGTTCATAAATCACTAGCTCCACTGCCAAAACTTCTCTCATTTTACTATTACAGATTATCATTCAAAAAATTCAATGGAATTCAGGATCCATCCAACTCTTTAACAACAAAATGTACACCCCTGACTTCCTAGACAAGATCCCTAAGCGGTACAGTCTATCAGGATGGTAGGATTTTAAACTTGCAATTATCACTAAATACTTGCCAAATCAGAATAAATGCAAATATGTGAGCACAGAGTAGGTGCCCAGGCTCTGTACAGTCTTCCTTTGTTGCTATTAGGTACCAATGAGTCACTTCTAATTCAAACAATCCTAAGGACAACAGAATTAAACACTGCCTGACCCTGAAACACCCTCACTATCACCATCGTCGTCCATTTTTCACTACCTGTCTTCCAAGCATGATGCTCTCCTCCAGGCGTTGGTCCTTCCTGATCAAATTGAGACTAAATCTCATCAGCTTCACTTCTAAGTAGCATGCTGGTTGTACTTCCAAGGCGGACTTGTTCATTCTTCTGACAGTGCACAGTACTTCACCACCACCATAATACTAAGACATCAATAATTCTTTGGACTACATTATTCACTGTCCATCTTTCTCACACACACGTTGTTGCTGAGTACCACTGAGTGACAACAAACTCACAGGTGATCCTCTAGCAGGTTTTCAGAGGCAGTTAATGGCACAGAAGGAGAGTGCCCATCTTTTTCTCATGGAACAGTGAACCAGGCAACTCATGGTTTGAGTCAGGAACACTGTTTTTGCTTTAACACTTTTTTTTTGGTCTTTTGCCAAATGCAAAGGTGTAATTCATACAGAAGGCAAAAATCTTTTAATGACTTGATTTCTTGACTGTTGCTCCCATGGATGTTGATTGTTAATCTGAATAAAATTAAGTCCTTGACAACATCAATCTTTTCTCTATCTGGCACAGTCCTTAAGATTTTAGTTTCACATTGCAGTATCTCAGACAAAAGACAAGTCTTTTCAGTGCTCCAGGAACTCATCAATTCCAGGAAGCAAGTTTGTGTCCGTTAATCACAGGTGTTAATGAATCCCCCTTCCCTCAACCCTGATGCCATGTTCTTCAGACTATCTGCTCCGCACAAATACTAAGTACGGTAAAAGGACACAGACCTGACCCCTACTTTTCCTGATTCAAGTAATCTAGTATTTCCTTGTCTGTTCAAAATACTAACTTGTGCTCTACATACAAACTACATGAATACAACTAAGTGTCTGGAATTATGATTCTTTGCAATGTTATCTATAATGTATTATGGACACATTAAGTTGAATGCCTTTGCATAGTCAGTAACACAGAGACAGACACCTTTGCCTTGAGCAAAAAAATCCAATGACATAATCAGTGATATCCTTATTCCACATCCTCTGAATCAAGCTTGAATTTCTGGCAGCTTCCTGTTAACACGTTGCTGCAAATGACGGCAAATGTGTTTCTTTTTTTCTTAATTACTTATAACGAACATTTAAAGAGATTTTGGATTTCCATTCATTCATTCATTGTTGCCCTTTTCTCCCCACCCACTCCTCCCACCCCCAGTTCACTCTTCTCTTTGAAAAGTAAAAGAAAAATTCCTTCATTGGTTATACAATTCCCTCCTCCGCCCCCCACCCCCCACCCCGACTCCAAGTATACTCCACTCTGTAACCTTCATTTCGGACTCTTAGAATAATCTTGATACCCTATAATATGTTGCTTTTAAACTGTTCTCTCCCTCATCCGTTTCAATCCAGTATACATAATTTATCCAGTTTTTCTCATTCTTACCCCAACCTTGATGTCAGTCCCATTCTACAGCAGTGGCACTATGCAGTGTTTGTCCTTTTGTGACTGAGATATTTCACTCAGCATAATGTCCTCGAGGGTTACCCATTTTGAATAATATTGCATGAGTTCCTTGTTTTTCAATGCAGCGTAGTATTCCATTGTGTGAATATACCACAGCTTCTCTACTCATTGATTTGTTGATGGGTACTGAGGTTATTTCCAACTCCTTGCTATAGTGAACAAAGCCATGATAAACATGGGAAAAAACATCTGCTTGGAGGGTGGTTATGGTCTCTTTAGGGTATATTCCCAGTAGTGGAATTGCTGGTTCATTTGCAACTTTTTGAGAACACGCCACACCACTTTCCACAGTGGTTATACCTTTTACACTTCCACCAATGTGTTTCTAAGCACAGTGGTCAATTTCAAAGTGTGCAGCATTGTGTTAATGTACTACTGGTATCATTTTAGTTTACTTGCATGTGATATTGTCAGAAAATGTCCTCATTCTGTGCAATTTTTTTATTTTGGAACAAGAACAAAGTTGGCTCTCTTCCAGTTAGTTGGACATGTAGGTACTGGTTTTTAAACTTCTTCACACAAATAAATGCTTTGGCATTGTATCCATTTGTTAAAATATCTGAACTGGTATTCTACCCATTCCTACAGACTTGTTTTGGTCCAAGATTGGAATTTTTTTTCAGTACAATTAAGTGATTAATCAAATGCTAACTCTTGAAATGGTTGAACCTCCACAGCCCATTCTTTTTGGTACAGTGATTCTGTATAGGCCTTCCATCTTTTTTTGATGCTTCCTGTGTTGTCCAATATTTTGCCAACAGACTCCTTCATTATTGCAACTCTAGGCTTAACTTTCGGATCTCTTGTTTCTATTTAGTCTTCTTACAACCAAGCAAAATGAGCGTCTAGTATACCAGTCTTGCATTTAATTACAAATGGCATATCATTCTTATTACTGCCCTATTCTAGGAGTTCCTCCTTTTCCTTGAATGATAGCACAATTCACCAACATCCAAGCTCCAACTTTATGCAAAGATTAAAAACCTAGGTCAAAGCACCCAAAATTTAAATATTTTCCCCCTAAAATAAAAAGGTTCTATTGGACAATGACCAAAGAGGGTAGAAGGAGAATTGATGCCTTTGAGCTGTGGTGCTGGAGAAGACTATTGAGAATACCATGGGCTGCTAGGAAAACAAACAGATTCATCCTGGAAAGGGTTAAACCGGGTGGCTCCTTGGAGGCAAGGATTCTGAGGCTCTGTGTAACATACTTTGGACATGCTGTGAGGAGAGACCGGTCCTTGGAGAAGGACATCATGCTTGGGAGGGTGGAGGGACGGTGCAGGAGGGGAAGGCCCTCTACGAGGTGGATTGATTCAGTGACTGGGATAATCGGGATGGGAGTGTCGGAGACAGTGCAATTGGCACAGGACAGTGCAGAGTTTAGGGCTGTTGTACATAGGGTTGCTATGAGTCGCAAGCGACTCGATGGCACATAACAACAACAACCTCTAAAGACTAAGACAGAGTAGAAGACTCAAAGAAAGAAGCTGGGTTCAAATAAAGGGAAAGACTTAAATAGAAAAGTAGGGAAGAGGAAATTTCCAGCCAGCTGGGAAAAAATTTGCCTCATAGACACAAATAGGGAAGGTAGATATAAAGTTAAAGAGGTCTATATAGCCACATTTGATCAAGTTCTGTTGTGCTTCTAAAAGAAAAGAATGCCACTGCCCCACTGGATTCTTTCTAAGCTAATTTTTAATGTTGTTATGTGCTTGCGACTCAGCAACCTATGTACAACAGCTCTGAACCCTGCTCTATCCTGTGCCAATCTTATTGTCTCTGACACACCTACCCCCTTTAACCCAAGTCAGTGAGTCAATCCATCTCATCAAGGGTCTTCCTTATGTTGTCCCTTCACCCTCCCAAGCATGATGTTCCTAAGGACTGGTCACTCCTTGCAACATGTCCCAAGTATGTCAGACAAAGCTTCAGAATCCTTGCCTCAAAGGAGCAGCCTGGTTTCACCCTCTTCAGGACAAACCCGTTTGTGTTTCTAGCAGTCCATGATATACTGAACACTATTCTCCAGAACCAGACCTTAAAGGCATAAATTCTCCTAGCATTCCTAGTCACTGACCAGCTTTCTGACACATAGCAAGTGACTGCAAAGACTATGGCCTGAATCAGACACACCTTAGTCTCCAGACTAAGTCTCCACACTGCTCTTCAGTACTTTGGAGGGTCCATGACAGCAGATTTTCCCAATGCCATCCGTCTTTTGATATCCTAGCTGCTGGTGCCATGAGTGTTGATTGTGGAGTTAACCAAACTAAAGCTATTAAAAATCGCAATGTCTTCACCATTTTTCATGATGCTGCCAACTGGCCCAGTAGTAAGAATCTTTGTTTTTCTTGATGTTGAGCTTCAATCCTTATTAATGCTGACAGTCCTTGACCTTCTGAAGCAAGTGCTTCAGGTCCTCCTCAGTTTCAGCAAGCAACAATGTGTGATCTGCATAACACAAGTCGTTGAATGAGTATTCCTCCAATCTTGATGCAACATTCCTCCTCAGAGAGCCCAATTTCCCAGATGATGTTCTGCCAACAGACTGAAAAGATATGGAGATAAAACATATCCCTGGTGTGCACCCTTTCCATTTTTGAACCATGCAGTGTTTCCTTGCTCTGTTCTGATGACTGCCTCCTGGTCCAAGTATAGGTTTCACATAAGTGGAATCAAATGTTCTGGGATTCTCATTCTTCTCAGAGTCAGCCACAGTTTGTTGTGATCCACACAGTCGAATGCCTTTGCATAGCCAATGAAACACAGACATTCCTCTGGTACGCTCTGCTTTCACCCAAGATCCACCTAATATTAGCTATAATAGCCCTAATACCACAGCCTCTTCTAAACCTAAACAGCACATCTGGCAGTTGTTTCATTCCAGTGTTTATGTTGTGTTGATCCACTTGGTTTGGGATAATCTTCAGCAGAATCTTACTTGCATTTGATTTTTAATGTAGAGGTAATAATTTTATGATTCCTTTTTACATTTACTCAAGTAGCATACATTATAGGTCAAGCACTATTTTCGGCAGTAGGAATATGTGATTGTTAGGTGCCATCAAGACAACTATAACTCAGAGCAACACTATGAACAAAAGATCTGAACCTTGGCCTGTCCTGTGCCACCCTCACCATCTCTGATATTCTCAAGCTCACTGTCACAGTCACCATGTTAAACCATCTTGTTAAGGGTCTCCCTCTCTTTCACGGACTTTCCACCTTTCCAACATGTCTTTTAACAAAGACTGGTCCCTCCCAACAACATGCCCAAAGAACATGAGACACAGCTTCACTATAATTAAGTGCCCTGGTTGCACTTCCTTCAAGACAGACTTGTTTTCTTTTGGCAGCCCATGTGATATTCAGTAATCTTCTTTAACACCAGAATTCAAAAGCACTGATCACATTGCTAGTTACTATCCAACTTTCAGATGCATAGGAAGTAACTGAAAAATCATGGCTTAGGTTAGGTAGGCGCACTTTAATCTTTAAACTGAAGATAGTGTTCTTTAGCATTTTGGAGAGATCCTTGACATCAAGTTGTTTAGCAACCCGTCTTCTGGCTTCTTGACTGCTCTTACCCTTGGTGTCAACTGTAGATCTAGGTAAAATGAAATCGTTGACAACTTCAATTTTTTCCCCCATCTATCATGATGTTGCCTTCTGGTCCAAAGATAATGATTTTTGCCTTCTTGATGTTGAGATTTAAACCATCCTGAAAGCTGTAGACTTTGATATTATGCAGTGAGTGCTTCAAGTGTTCCTCACGTTTAGTAAGCAAGGTTGTGTCATCTACACAGTGCAGGCTGTTGAGTCTTCCACCAATCCTGATTCCACATTCTTCTTCATACAGTTCAGCTTCTCAAATTATTTTGCTCAGGATACAGATGAAATAGGTATAAGAGAAAAGATATAGCCCTGACGCTCACCTTTCTGGATTTTAAACCCCTCAGTGTTCCCTTGTTACTGTTAAGAGGACAGATTCTTGATTCAAGTATAGGTTTCACATGAACACAATTAAGTGTTTTGGGAGTCTCATTCTTCCTATGATCCACATTACAAAGGTGGGAGCATAGATACCGCATAAAGTCTCAAATCTCACTGATGGGTCAGGGTTCATTTCCATCCAACACAGCTCAAGTGCAGCCAGTAGAGAAGTTTGTGTGTTGCTGTGATGCTGCAGATGTTTTAACACAGCTTTCAGGTTAAGAGAGACTGGAAAGAAAGAACTAGTGATCGACCTGCAAAACCCTCTACAATCAGTCTTGAGAATTGGGGTAAGGATCCCTAGTAGTGTGATGGTTTAAATTTCCAATTTCCAACACAGAAAACAGCAATCCAAACCCATCAGCAACTACAAGGCTGCTATAAGTCAGAAACTATACAACAGAAGCTGACAGAACTTATTTACATGTCCATTTCGGACACTAAAAAAAAAATGTAGTCTACTTTCTAGGATATGTGTAAAGATTAAATGAAGTACCTGCTACACAATAAAAATTTAATGGTTACTCTCTACTGCTATGGTATCTTCTAACTTTTTAAATTATCTACTGAACACCCATTGCCTTTTTATCAGCCAAAGTGACTACTTCCCACCCCCCTTCCCCCAACCACACCCCCAGCCCCAATCTGAGTAAAACAGAGTAGTTTTCGCCTCATTAACGTCATGGTGGTTCAGTGGTAAAATTCTTGCCATCCACAAAGACCTAGGTTTGGGTTCTACCCAATACAACTCAGGTGCAGACATCAGTCTTCTGTCAGTGGAGGCTTGCATGTTGTATCATGTCTGAACATGTTTCAGTAGTGTGTTCAGCCAAATACAGCCTGGAAACAAAGGAATAACATTCTATTCCATAGCATTTACTCAATGAAAACCCCCTAAGTTATTACAACAGTTTTGGGTTCTTATAGTCAAAGTCAACTCTGAGTGTAGCTAAAAACTAAGCAACCCCCTCTCTATAGGGTTGCACTAAAAGAACAGCTGCATACTACACTCTAACATTTCATTTTTCATATTCAAATCAGCCCTCAAACTCACCTCCCCAAAACTTCCAAAACAAACACTCTATTGCCAAAAACCTAAGAGACTTAATTCTTCCTGAAACTTATCAGGCGCAATTTTCTTCTACTACTTAAAATCTTATTTCCCTGTTAACAGAACATGGATGGGCCTTAAACTTAAATTACTGTGTTACTCAACTGGTGAATGTAGCAATAAATCACAATTCTCGTTCTGTTGTTAGGTGCTGTTTAGTTGGCTCCAATTAGAAAAAAGAAATTCATAAACTTGCACCGTACAATGAGGGTGTGTTGTTGAAGTGCGCAGGTAAAACAAAATCAAATAGTCAAAATTGTTTTTAACGGAAATCTCCATTATCTCCAGCTTAGAAATCATAGTGCTATAGAAAAGCCAAAACTAGCTTCAAATTCCACCTTGTCACTTAGTAGCTAATTATGCAATTCTGAACAAGACTCTTCTTCCTAAATTTAGTTCCTCATTCTAAAACCACCACCACTACCACCTCAAAGGTTGTGGGGAGGCAAGGAGAGAACCTGACAACTAAAAGAAGGACCTATTACCTAACTCAACAGGTCTTCAATCATTGTGAGAGATGGACACCTAGTCTCTCATCATCTGCCAAAGAAATAAAGATTGGAAGGTTTAAACTGCATTTTGTTTCCTTTCAAATCAGGTAAAAACAGATATATTAGAGAAAATTTTACTTGACATGGGAAATAAACCATAACTAGTACTAAAATCTACCAAAGCCCATTTTATGTAGAAAGGTTATTCATTACACAGTCTCTCTAAGCATTCAAAGTGATCTGATAGAAAAATAAATGGTATGTTAAAAGGAAAAATCAAACCTAGTCTTCTTTTGGCACATTCTTCAATGGGGAAGAATAGTCAACATGATGGCTTGTGGAAATGAGCCTTCTGGGGATATTAGCACATAGGCTACACTAATGCTATGAATGTGACCTTTGGCACATGTCTTCATGTCTCTGGTCTCTACCTTTTCATCTGTAAATACAGCCAATACCACCAAAGAAATGCCAGGAATATTAAATATGATCATTGCTGTGAAGTGCTAAGCAAAATGACTAAGTAATCAATGGTTACAACTCCATTTATACATTAAGACTAGTTTTCCACATCATGTCAATGTAAAATTACACAGCCCCATTCTCACAAGATGCAGCTGACAAATACTGACTTACGCATGCACTGTCACCCTAAGAGTCTTCAAATGAACAGTTTCAGAAATGAACATGATGTTTAACTACAAATACAAAAGCTTGCTTCCTTTACTTGAGCAAAGTTTTAAAAAAAAAATAAAGAAAAGATGATGATGATCACATGAAAATACTAGTGCCCAGGGTGGAAATGTCTTCTGTTCTGACAAACTCACTCCAAGTTATCACCACTTCCAACTCTTTGTTAGGGACTTTTTTGGGGTTCTTTTTGCACAAAGGAGTCTTTGTTGGTACAATGGCTTCCTCACTGTTGGCTGTGCCCAGGCAATCCTTTCAAACCATGCTTCTTTGAGAGAATACAATCAGAAGACATCTTTCTTTGGGAGAAAAAAAAATCTAACTGAAAAAGGTTAAGAGTGTCATTCAGATTGGAAATTACTTGCTGCACTTGCTCCCAATCCCTTCCCTCCCTGGAAACACTCAAGTGCAAGAATTGCAAGCCATTCCTCCAACACACCATATATAGGGCAGCTCCACCCCGTCCTTCCATATATGGTCGTATCACACACCCACTCTCGGACTCCACTCCTGCAAACAGGAACTTTCTCCAGCCTTGACCCACCATATAAGGATAATTACCCACCTTACCATGCCAAACAAAACTAAGCTCCTCCTACACTTCACTGTATTTCTAACAAGTCTGTAGGCTTAAAAAGTTGAAAGAACCATATAAGGGGCACAAACAAACCAACAGAAAGCACTTTTAAGTCATCAGCCCTCAAGTCTTAGTATGATGGCCCACATCAAGCACTTGCCCAACTTAAGGCCACGGCTTTGGGGAAATCACAGTCCTGGTGAGGCAGTAACTAGGGACGCCTGCACAACCCTAGGTTCATCATCCAACACAACAGTAAGAGAATCTAGACCAAACACACGTCGGCCCGACACAATCAGCTCCGAGACTTTCAAGGTCCAGCTTTTACTGCGCCCACTGATCAATGTCAACTTTCCCATCGCAGTTTACCGAGGGGGGCGGAGGGCAAGGGGGGCGGAGGGCGGCGGGGCTGACTGTCGCGTTACCAAGGTAACTGCCAACCGGCCCACCGCCTGAGCCCGCAGCCCCCACAGCCCGTTTTACCTTCAGATCCTTCTTGGTCACGTCGATGTGGGACACGGCTCGGATGGTCCCGGCCAGCCAGGGCCACTCGGCGATGCGCTCCACGTCCCAGCTGTCGGGGCGGCCGTCGCTGCCTTCGGCGGTGGACAGGCTCAGGAACCTCTTCCCCACCAGGACCGGCCAACTTTCTCCGAGCGTGAGCACCATGCTTTCTACACCCGCAGGAAGGGCTCCTCCCTGCGAAAACAACACGCCGTCGGTGGGGGCGGCCGAGACGGTCCGCCCGCCCGCAGACCGAGCCCCCCGCGCCGCCGCCCCCGCCCCGGCTTCGGGGACCGCGACCCTGCACCGCCGCGCTCCGCGCCTTCCCCGCCCCCGGCTCCCCCCGCCGCGCACAGGCCCCGACGCCGCGTCACCCGCCTGCTCCCCAAGTTTCGCTTTTCTGAAACCTTAAACCTAAAGGCAGGAGCAGGAAAGGGAGTATCCGCGGCGTGAGTGAATCTGAGTGTCTGCCCCTCACCCCAGGAAAGAAAGGGTTCTCAGCGCTGAAGGCTCATCCCGGCCGCCAGGCCCCCGCCAGGGGCGGCCCCTCAGGGAAGGGGCGGATCGGCCGGCGGGCCCCGCACTTGCCTGACGTCCCTTCGATCCGGCCCACCCCTCGCTAAGGCAGCCGGGCCGCAGACCCCGCAGCCATCGCTTCGGCTGCCTTGCGCCCCTGCCTCCCTGCCGGTCCTTTCACCTTTCTTCCTCCTCTCCACCCAGAGGAGGCCGCGGCGCGCCCACCCCGCCTCCCGACAGCCTGAGTCACCAGGCGGCCACAGCTTCAGCCGCCGAGCGACTCCGGCCCTGACTTGGTTCAAGAGCTCTCACAAGACACGCACGGCCTCCCGAGCCCACCCTCTCGGAGCCGCTTCCGCAGCTCATTGGCAGAGTTAAAGGAATGGGGCGGGGCTCGTAGGGAAACAGGCCATCTCTACTGGCAGGCCTAGGGAAGGCGGGGCTAGAGAAAAAAAACAATTCTCTGCCTGTCCCCGCCCTTTCCCCCTCCCTCTTCCGACTCTAGGGCGACCCCCTCCTCCATTAAATTACAGTACACAGAGTGAAAGCGAGAGATCCCTCCGCCGCAGCTCCATTCTTTACATTCGGTGCCACACGGTGTGCAAAAAGTCCCAAGAAATCGGTTATCAACTCCAGGGTACGGAAGGAAAATACCTTGGCACACAGAAAAAACTCAGGGGCGGAACCTACGGATGCATGTGCCTATTGGATTGCTCCGTAAGTGCGTAGGTGTCAAACGAAGATAGGCCCTCACTTGGCGGAAGAATCTCACAGGAAAGGGGTAAGGGCGGTGAAGGGAGTGGGGGAGGGAAGGAAAGGGAACGTGCGGTTTCAGGCGTACTCAGCTAGAGGGAGGAGAAAACGGGCGCCGGGCGTTTGCGCAGACGCAGAGCTGGGCCTGCTGGGCGAAATGGCCGCGGGAGGCGCAGGCGCACATGCACGTGGTGCGGTTCAGCAAAGTCTGAAGTCCGCCATTTTGAAAGAAAAATGAAGAAAGGCGTGGAGTTCCAGAGAACGTACAGTATGGAATTATTGTTGAGGTTATTTTTCCCCTTCAGTGTGAAGAAAGAATTATACGACATCTTGAGATATCAAAGAAATTGAGAAACTAAATGAGGGCAATAATGATGCAAGGGACATGAATGGTAAAAGGTGACTTTGAAGGACAAAAGAAGAGATAATTGTTGTCGTTGGACCGAAAGTTTCTTGGCTTAAAAATGAAGAATTGGAATGAGGAATTGAAGACCTTATACAATATTGATCTAGTGGTTGACATATTACGGTTAATCCTCAGTGTAGCTGGTGAAGTATTCATGGTCCCTATTATACAAGAATGGAAACAGAATCTGAAAAATTCAGAAAATTATTCCAAAGATGATAGATGCAAGTTAATGTCAAGCGTTTGTTTTATGTATCTGTTCTGAAGAATAATAAAATTTTAAAGTTGAGAAGAAACAATAGAAGAATGAAATTAGACCAAAGAATTAGAGAGGTTGAAAATGAAACAAAGAAAACCTAGCTAGTCGAGTACAACAAAAGATAGAAAGGAAACTAGAATTAAGGGAAACGGGTAGGGAGAGGGAATTAAGAATAAAATAGTAAATCAAAACAGCATTTACAATAAATATAAATGAGTTAATTTTACTCATAAATTTAACATTAAAAACCAAACCCATCAATGCAACATTCCTGCAACACAGCTTGAAAATAGGACATAAGAAGCTTTGCTAATCAAATGATAATCAAAGGAAAACAATAATTATAACAATGTTACCAAACTGAAGAAACTAAAGGCATCAAAAGACTACAAGATTTTATATTAATAAAGGATAAAGTCCATAAATAGAAAATAAACTCCTAAACTGGTATGATACTTTGTTGTTGATTGCTTTGGAGTTATGTGCCATTGAGTACAGCTGCTCTGAACCCTTCCCTGTCCTGAGCCAGTCTCACTCATTCCAACACTGTCAAAACTCTGAAGGTCATGGCAAATTTATAATCATAGTAGAAGTTTTAAATACATTTGTTTCAGCATCAAAGACCTCAAACTCTGGAAAATAAGTGAAAACATGAAAGTCTTAGGCTACATAATTATTAATTTGAAAAGCCATCGCTAAGGGATAAATTGTACCAAATGTTTGTTGTTGTTAGGTGCTGTCAAATACAAGTCATAGTGACCCTATGAACAAAAGATCTGAACCCTATCCTGTGCCATCCTCACACTTTCTTACACACAAGAACCCATGTAGCATTCACTGTCAATCCACCTAGTAGAGGGTATTCCTCCTTCACCGACCCTCCACCCTTCCCAGCATCATGTCCTTCTACAAGGAATAGCACCTTCTAGCAACATGTCCAAAGTATGTGAGGTGAAGCCTCATCATTCATGCCCCCAAAGAGCACTCAGGTTGCACATTCTTCACAATATATGTTTATTCTCTTGGCAGTCTAAATGTTTAAAACCAAATGTTTTGGAGCATGTAATTCCTATGCAAACCATACTTCCATAATTTAGAAGAGATGGAAAGATTTATGCAACTAGCATAACATATGAATCATAGATATGTTTATAAATTTACATGAAAAAATCTTATAGAAAATAGACAACAGGACATTAAATCCTGTAGGTGTATTTTGTGAGAGTTGTTTCACATCATAGACCTCACATATTAGGGTATCTGAAATGTAAAAACACTCAATTTCAATGGGAAGTGAATAGATTGTGACATAATTTAAAACTTGATATGGCAGCATGTCTGTCTACTTGACTTGGTACTTTGCTAATGAATGTATGCAACTCCTTAGAGAACCAGCTTGGTTCTCCAATGTCTTGATGTTGTACCTGATTTTATTGCCAGTTTTTATTCTAATCCATTGTTGAATGAAATGGTTCTGCTTTGTTTCTTGGCCAGTACCTTCTTGATCCTGAAAGTCTTATGAGAAGACATAGTGAAGACAGAACAGGGCCACACTGCACAGGTGATGTGAATAGGAGAGAGCCATCAGTCATATATATTTTTTTAAAACATAATCACCATGACTAATTGTAGTTAATCTACAAATAAAAGTATAAAACTTCAAGATTCATAAGTATGATTTACTACTTAACATACTAATTGACCTTCTATTCATAAACTTCCATTTTGTGATGAAGTATTTATAGTTGTAAGGAGATAGGATTAGGGTGGTGTACAAGCCCTTTCCTGCACATTGTTAAGTGCTGTTGTTATGTGCTGTCCAGTCACTACGACACATAGTGACACTCTGAACCCTGCTTTATCCTGAGCCAGTCTCACCATCAATCCATCTAATCTGGAGTCTTCCTCTCCTGTGCTATCCCTCCACCTTTCCAAGCATGATATCCTATAAGAATGGTCTCTCCTGCTACATGCCTAAAATATGCCAGACAGAGCCCCAAAATCCTTGTCTCCAAGGAACAGCCTGGTTTCACCTTATCCAAGACATATCTGTTAGTTCTCTTGCCAGTCCATGGTATTTTCAATACTCTTCTCCAGCACCAAGACTCAAAAGACATCAATTCTTCTTTTGTCATCTTTGATCATTGTCCAGCTCTCTAATGCATAGCAATTAATTGCAAAGATCATAGCCTGGACCAGACATCACGTAGTCTCTAGACTGACTTTGTTGCTCTTCAGTACTCTGGAGAGGTCTCTGACAGCAGACTTTTCCAATGCAATTTGTCTTTTGATTTCCTGACTACTGGTGCTAAGAGTGTTGGTTGTGGAATATAGTAAGCTGAAATTCTTAACAATCTCAATCTCTTCTCCATCTATCATGATACTGCCAGTTGGCCCAGTGGTGAGAACTTCGTTTTCTTTTCTTTTTTTATTTCAATGAAAATTTATAAAGAACTTGGATTTCCATTCATTCACTGTTACACATTTTCCTCCCTACCACTTACCCCCCGAGTTTCTTTGGGAAAAAAGTTCTTCCATTGTTTATACAGAACCCGCTCCCCACCACCACCACTTTACTACGCAGCTCTTATTCTGGACTCTTGTCATGCCAACAATACCTAATGATATCCTTTTATACAGTTCTCTCCCTTATCTGTTTCAATGCCATGTGTGTTACATATCCCCTCTTTTCTTAGAGTCTCCCACCACCCCATATCAGTTCTGTTCTATAACAGTGGCATTATGCAGTATTTGTCTTCTTGTGACTGAGAATTTCACTCAACAGTGAAAAAGGGTTCCAGTTTTTCCACAACCTCACCAATGTTTGTTGTTTGCTGCTCTGTTAAAATTTGTTATTCTTACTGGGGTCAGATAATATCTCATAGTTGTTTTGGAGAACTTCGTTTTCTTGACATTAAGCTTGAAGCCATATTGAAGAGTATAGTCCTTAACCTTCTGCAGCAAATGCTTCAGGCCCTCCTCAGTTTTCAGCAAGTAAGGGTGTGTCATCTGTATAATGCAGGTTGTTAATGGGTCTTCCTCCAATCCTGAAGGAATGAGTAGGACTCTATCAACCCTGTGAACAATGGATCTGAACCCTGCCGTACCCTGTGCCAGACTGACCATCTCTGACATACTCGAGCCCATGGTTAAGTCATATGCCTTTGAGCTGTTGTGTTGGACAAAAGTACCAGATATCCTATGGACTGCCAAAAGGACAGATGTATCCTGGAGAAAGTGCAGCCAGAATGCTCCTTGGAGGCAAAGATGAGGAAGCCTCATCTCACTTACTTTGGGAATGTTTTTAGGAGAGTCTATCCTGTGGAGAAGGAAAGGACATCGTGCTTGGAAAGGTGGAAGATCAGCAATAGAAAGGAAGAAGTCCCTCAATGAGATGGGTTGACAAGTGACAGTAGCCATGGACTCAAGAGTGTTAGAGATGGTGAGGATGACACAGGATAGGATATCCAGATCGGTTGTTTATAAGGTTGTTAAGAGTCATACTCAATGGTGCCTAACAACAACAATAATGAAGGGAGCTCCAGTGGCTTAGCAGTAGGGAGTTGTGCTGCCAACCTAAAGTCATGCAGTTCAAATATATAGACGAGAATGCAGCTCTTCTGCAGAAAATAAGCTTTCTCCTCCTGTGTAAGTTATTGCCTCTGACAGCTCACTCGGGGATCAGCGATACATTGGTTCTCACTCATTGGTACACAAAGCAAAATTAATAATATGGAAAATTGCACTAAAACTGTAAAAAAGGCAAGTGTAGTCATTATGAAAAGTTGTCTACTTGGCAAGGGAACCTGAGTCTGGGGAAGTATTCATATCAGTGGCTAGCTGATGAGAAAGATTCACTCTCCCCTCTAATTCCTGGTACCTTTCAGATTAGAAAAAGTGACTTCCTTCCCCACCACCATCAACCACCAGGTGAATGGCAGTGTTCCCCTGTCCAATCCCAGCTCCACTTGAGGCCAGGCCACTGCTATTTTTATCTGGTACTGGCAATTTGTGAACTATTGTACATTCAGAGGCTCCAGGAGCCAGCAAACTGTGCCATGCCTGGTCAGTTTCTGGATTATGAGGGACAGCACTTCTGACAGGGATCATTGCCTCTCACTGGAAACCCTTGACAGGTAGGCATATACCATGGCCACATTTGGTGCAGTTCATCATCCATGGAATGTGACACCTCCTCTCTAGGACAGAACAGGCGTGGGGCACCCAGTCAAGGACAGAATTTCTGCTGACCTCGAAGGAGCTTAGAATAGTCTGCCTAGTTGGGACAGTATCTTTGCCATTCTAGGGAATGGGCATAGGTAGGGTGCCTGGCAGCATCACTCCTGATCTGAAATGAGCAACAATGGCACACTCCATAGAGGGTGAACTGCTGAAAATGTGGCCATGGGTGATGGTGGTGGTGAAGGAAGTCACCATCCTAACGTACATGACAATGTCATTCAGAAGCTATTCCAGACACAGAAATAAAATAAAATTAAAAGACGAATTGCATTGGGGAAAGTCTGTTGTCAGAGACCTCTCCAAAGAACTGAAGAGCAACAATGTCAATTTGGAGACTAAGGTGCCCCGGATTCAGGTCATAGTCTTTGCAATTACTTGCTATGCATCAGAAAACTGGACAATGACTAGGGATGATAGAAGGAGAATTGACGCCTTTGAGCGGTGGTGCTGGAGAAGGGTAGAGAAGGGGAGACCAGGCTGCTCCTTGGAGGCAAGGATTCTGAGGCTTTGTCTGACATACTTTGGACATGTTGCAAGGAGGGGCCAGTCCTTGGAGAGGGACATCATGCTTGGGAGGGTGAAGGGGCAGCACAAGAGAGGAAAACCCTCAATGAGATGGATTGACACAGTGACTGCAGCAATGAGCCCAAGTATGTCAGAGACGATGTTATTGGGTGTGGAGCTATTCATTATAGTTACAACCTCTTGTACAATTGACCCTTTGGTCATTATATGATGCCCTTCTTGTCTCTTATGTTGGTTTTTGTCATCAAATCTATTTTACCAGATATTAATATTGCCATTCCTGCTCATTTTTATTGCAGTTTGCTTAATACCTTTTTTCCATTCTTGATTTTTAATCTATATCTGTCTTGATGTCTAAAGTGTGTCTCTTGCAGACAGCACATTGATAGGCCATTTTTTTCTTATCCACTCTCCTACTGTTTCTCTCTTGACTGGAACATATAATCCATTCACATTCTGTGTAATGAAAAATAAGGTTTTACAGCTGTCATTTTAGTGTATTTCCCTGCTTTTGCCCACCAAATGTTAATATTTTTTCCCATCTACTTTTCTGTGTTGATTTCATTTTATTTATGACTTTTCTTATAATTTCTTCCTTTTATATTATTTTTGTGTTTACTGAGTTTACTAAGGCTCTAGTTGTCTAATGAGAAAGGAATTGTGCTTCCAACTGAAAGGCAGGTTGTTGGAATGAATTAGCTGCTCTGAGGGAGAAAGATGAGCAATCTCTGTATGATTTACAGCCTCTGAAAACCTGTTGGAGCATCAGTTATGAGTTGGTTCCAACACAACAACAATGAGGTCGAGGTGAAATAGCTTGTACATTTTCCTCTTTTTTTTATTTTTATGACAAGTCTTATTTATTTTCATGGAGGTTATGCTATAAGTTATTACTATATTCGTAAGTCTAAAATAGTTTACTGTTTATCTTGAACTAGAAGTTCCCTAGCAACATTTCCTGTTGCTTCATTTTGTATTGTGGCTGTCCTCATTTGGGGACTGTCATCTAGTTCCCTACTTTCAGTGTCGAAGGTTTATTATGTTGTTGTTGTTGTTGTTGTTGTTGTTGTGTGTCATTGAGTCACCTGTGACTCAGTGATCCTGTTGTACAAGAACCCTACACCCTGCTCTATCCTGTGCCAATTTTATTGTCTCTGATACACCTACTCCCACTACCCCAGTCACTGAATCAATCCATCTCATTGAGGGTCTTCCTGTCTTTTGACCAAGCATTATGTTCTCTTCCAAGAAATATCCCCTTCTAGCAATATACCCAAAGTAGCGAGATGAAGCTTCACCTTGCCTCAAAGAAGCATTCTGGATGCCCCTTTTCCAAGATATATCTGTTTTTTTGACAGTCCATGGGGTATTCGGTATTTTTCTCCAACACCTCAACTCAAAGGCATCAATTTTTTTTTCTTTTGTCATTCTTATTCATTGTCCAGTTCACAGATGCAAAGCAAGTGATTGAAAAGACCATCATGACCTGAATCAGGCATACTTCAGTCTTCAAAATAATTTGGAGAGGTTCCTGACAGCAGATTTCCCCAATGCATTTCATTTCTTGACCATTGTGGGTCTATGCAAGAAGCCGTAATTGACAATTTCATTTTTTTTCTCCATCTGTTATGATGTGTAGCCTCTCAGCCCAGTGGTGAGGATTTTTGTCTTCTTGATGTTGAGCTATAATCCATATTGAAGGCTGTAGTCTTTGATCTTCTGTAGCAACATATCAAATCTTCCTCACTTTCAGTAAGCAAGGTTGTGTCACATACATAATGCAAGTTGTTGATGAGTCTTCCTCCAATCCTGTTGCCACATTCTTCTTCATAGAGGCCAGCTTCTCAAATTATTTGTTCAACATACAAACTGAATAGGTATGGAGAAAGAATGCAACCCTGATGCACACCTTTTTTAATTTAAACTACGCAGTGTTCTCTTGCTTTGTTTGAACAATAGTATATTGATTTAGATATAGGCTTCAGGTGAGCATGATTAAATGTTCTGTGATTTCCATTCTTCTGAATGTTAGCCATAGATTGTTATGATCTACACGCTCTCTGCCAAGAGCCATCTGTCATCAGCAATTATATCTCTGATGCCTCTTATAGACCCAGCTTGAACTTTTGACAGTTCTCTATGTACCATTCAAGCTGGTTTGAGATGGTCTTCAGCAATATTTTGTTTGCATGTGATATCAATAATATTGTTTGATAACTTCCACAGTCTGTGGGATCAACTTTCTTTGTCATCAAGACAAATACGGATCTCTTCCAGTCTTTTGGCTTGGTAGCTGTCTTCCAAATTTATTGGCACAGACTGTTGTGATCACTGCATTTGAAGTCGCCGGAACCTGCTGCCCTAGAAAGTGGTTGGGATGTCAATCCACGCTGAAGACCGTGGAGCAGATGGGCTTCTTCATGTGCTTGCTGACCCACCAGTTGGTTTTGGACTTGAAGAAGCAGACGGAGATGAGCCGTGCCCCGCTGCCCAAGAGGAACTTGCTCTCCAGCGGGGACCACTTCACGAACGTGGCTGCCCTGCTGATACACCGGATCACCAGGGTGGGCTTCCAGATGCCACCCTTCTGCCTCCAGACGGAGGCATTGCAGTCTCGCTCTTGGGAGCCCAGTCAATGCCTGTGGGGTGCCCATTGTGTTCCTTGAGCTCATGAGCTTTCACTCACTGGCTCCTGTTCTTCTTGTAGATGTGGACTTCGTGATTACTTGGGCTCAGGGCAATCTGGGTGCGATCCTGATTCCAGGCATGGCAGGTGATTGGCTCGAGTAAAAACTGAGGCAGGGACATTCTTCTCAGTGTTCTCAGAGGATCAAAAGTTGGGATTCGTGGACTCTGGTCAGTTGACGCAAACCTCTCTTTTATTTCTTAACCTGAAAGGACTGAGAAACAAATTTAGGCTTGAAGTTGCAATACTGAGAGATGCCACAGGCAAAACCTTTCATGATCCAGGAAGTATTAAAGAAGATGGAAGGACTACACAGAGTCACTGTACCAAAACGACACGGACATGCAGAAAAATTTCAGCAAGTATCAGATGAATAAAAACCAATGGAAACAAAGGAAGAAGTTCAAGCTGAGTTGAAGGCATTGACAAAAAATAAAGCCTCAGGAACTGATGGGATACAGATTGACATGTTACAACTAACCAGTGCAGAAGCTGGTAGAAATCCTCAATCTCCTCTCTGTCTTGAACTGTTGTGCATATATTTGAATAGTAGTACTATTGACAAGTCTTCTTTGTATGCACATGGATAGTCTGTTGCTCACAGCATTGTACCTCAGGATAAATCGTCAAATGGTCTTTTTAACTATGAACGCAACACTATTCTTCCTCAATTTTTCCATTCCTGAAATAGTAACTCATGTGGTTGTCTGACTCAGAGTAACCAATGCTACTCCATTTCAGTTTGCTATTGCCTAATATGTTAATCTTTAAATGTGCCATTTCTCTTTTGATGATGTTCAATTTTCCTAGATTCCTACTGCAGCCTTCAATATGTATTGAAGCTCAGTGTAAAAAAAAACCCCAAAGATTCTTACCACTGGGCTGATTGGCAGCATCGGGATGGATGGTGAAGAGATTGAATTGACATTGTAAACAGCTTTAGTTTGCTTGGCTCCACAATCAACACTCTTGGCACCAGCATCCAGGAAATTAAAAGACTTATTGCATTGGAAAAGTCTGCTGTTAGGGACCTTGCCAGAGTTATGAAGAGCAATGGTGTCACTCTGGAGACTAAGGAGGGCCTGATACAAGTCATGATCTTTGCAATCACTTGCTATGTGTCAGAGAGCTGGATAATGACTAGGTGACACTATGGTTTGTCACTTATTTAGAAAGTTGAGAATAGAAATATAGAAATACTATTTGCTCCAGCAATTTCAAGCCCTCAATCTCATTGCTGTCGAGTATTGCTGTAGAGTCAGGGTTAACTCATAGCTGACCCTTCAGCAGATTTTTAGAGTCTGTAATCCTCACAGGAGGAAATTGCCCATCTTTCTCCTACAGAGCGGCTGGTGGATTTTGAACAGCTTGTCTTTGGGTTGGTAGCGCAATTTGGAGTAATCCCACTACTAAGTATATATTCCTAAGAAATAAGAGCAGTAACATAAACTGACATACACGCTTCTATGTTCATGGTAACATTTTTTTACAATAGCAAAGAGCTGTGAAGAATCCAAGGGTCTTTCAATGAATGAATGGATATAGAAACCATGGAACATTCACATAATGGAGTATGTGGATCATGACTAAAACATGACCATGAATTCATTAAATACTCCTCAATATAGATGATTTTATAATAAATTCTTCTCAGTGACATGAGTCAGTCCTAAAAAACAATGGTGGTATGTTGTTGTACATCATCAAGTCAGAACCAACCCATAGCTGACCCTCCAGTGGGTTTTCAGACGCTCGAGAGAAGGTTGCCCTTCCTTCTCCCGTGGAGCAGCTGGTGTATTTGAACTGTGTGCCTTTGGGATTTCAGGTTTACTTACAGACAGAATAAATCTTGAATGTTAGCAGGGATAAGAAGGGAGAGAAAAATGAGTAAAAATTAGTTAATTTGTAAGGTAGATGAAGGTAGCTGTACTGAGGTAACCTGGTGTTGTTGTGATACTGAACGCTGTGCCACTGGTGTGTCAAATGCCGTATAGTTACCCATGGTGGACAGGGTTTGATGGAGCTCCAGATTAAGAAAGGCTTGGAAGCAGTAATGGCATCCACGCATGCCTCTGAAAACTCTATGAACTTAGAGAAACAACAATAGTTATAGAATCAGGTTCAGGTGTTATGTTCATAGGATCACTATGAGTCATGTTTGACTTGATGGAACTTAACAACAATAGGTGAAGGGAGAGGCAATAGACAAGACTGAGTCAATCAGTGACTCTATGAGGAACAGATCTGAACCTTACACTATCCTGCCCCAACCTCACAATCTCTGTCATACTCAAGCCTATAGTCACTATGTCATTCCATCTAATTTCTTTTCAATCCATCTTATTGAGAGTCTTTCTCTCTTTCTCTGGCCCACCATTTTTCCTAGCATGATATAATTAATTACATTAATCAATTTTAATCAATGCTATAAAACAAAATGTCTATGAATAATTGAATGAAAACACAAAATGATTAAAAACTCTGGCTCAAATTTTTTTTTAAAAGTTCATAACTATTGGATTATTTACCTTTATCTTGTTGTGGTGCTCAAGTATTTCATATATTCTGAATATAAGTCCCTTATCTGATATGTTATTACT
>NW_006400033.1:288084-296140 GCF_000299155.1 Elephantulus edwardii
AGAATAGTGCAACAATGAATGAGTGGAAGCCCAAAATCTCTGTAAATGTTTATGAAAATTAATAAAATATAATTATAGAAAAAAAAAGTTCATAACTGACCCCTTGATGGTCTATTATGAACACACACACACACACACACACACACACACACACACACACACTTGGGATGTTCTTTTGAGTCAAAACCAACCCACGGCTGGCCCTCCAGAAAGGTAGTAAATCATCACTCAGGTGGAGATTGCCTATATTTCTACTTTGGAGCAGATGGTGGATTCGAACCACTGCCTATCTTAAGGTTGACAACACAATTCCTTACCACTAGGCCACAAAGCTCCCTTTCCAAAGATTTTGATTCCTGTGTAGTCTAACAAGTAAAGTTCATGTGTATAGTTATCCTCTATAAATTTTTAAAAATTTTCTTTTTTATACTTTTTTGTCATTAATTTTAATGAAAGTTTACAGAGACTTTGGATTTCCATTCATTCACTGTTGCACCCTTTATGAATTTTTAAAAAGATATTTTCAATGATTTCAAGGATATTTCATTGATTATACAAAATTCTATCATTTGATCTCCAGTCTCATTTCTCTCACCAAGTTCCTATTTTCCAACTATCAATGCTCCTTTCCCTTAAAACTTTCAGAAACCAATTATTAGTTATTATCAATGCATTTTGATTGCATGTTCAGTCAATTTCAAACTGCAGAAGTTCGTAGAAGTCCTCAATTTCTACATCTTTGGCTTTAATGATTGGTATATATTTGAGTAATAGTTGGATTTATAGATCTTTCTTGTTAAATCAATGATGTTAATTTAGTTCTACATACAGCAGAACGAAACACTACCTGGTACTGTGTTATCCTCACAGCCACTACTGTTTGACCCTATTGTTGCAAGTACTATGTCATTCCATCTCACTGAAGACGGTCCTCTCTTTCATTGACCCTCTAATTTACCAAGCAGGATGTCCTTTTCTAGAGATTTTTCTTTATTTTTTAAAAAACATTATTTTATTATTTTTTTTGTGTGTACTAGCAAATCAGATCTGACTGGTACAGGAGGAGATTGTCCCTCCTTCTCCAGCGGAGCATCTGGTGGATTTGGACTGCACACCTCTGGGATTGCAGTGCAGCTTTTTGCCAGTAGG
The DNA here is from genome assembly GCF_000299155.1 of Elephantulus edwardii. Taxonomy (NCBI): domain Eukaryota; kingdom Metazoa; phylum Chordata; class Mammalia; order Macroscelidea; family Macroscelididae; genus Elephantulus; species Elephantulus edwardii. The sequence goes on from NW_006400033.1 coordinate 289,234, forward strand.
CCACCAGAGCTCCCTAGATATTTGTCCTTCTTACTATGTTTAAAATGCTAGATGAAATCTGATCAATCTTTGCTTCTAAGGAGAATTCTAGTTTCACTTTTTTCAAGACAAATTTGTTCTCATGGTGTATTAAATATTTTCCACCAACATCATAATTTAAAGACACCCATTTTTCTTCAGCTTTCTTTATTCATTGTCCAAATCTCACATACAAATAAGGCCACTGAAAATACCATGGCATAAGTTAGGTATACCTTGGTGCTCACAGTAACACCACTGCTTGTCAATACTTTAAAGAGGTCTTTGGAGGCAGTTTTGCCCAATGCAATATGTTAGTTTGTTGCTTCCATGACCATTGATTGTGGATCCAAGAACAATTAAATTAAATTCTTGACAACTACACTATTTTCTTCATTTACCATGGCATTGCATATGCTATCAGGTCAGAACTAACAGGTGACTCTCCAATAAGTTTTCAGAGGCTAGAAACTACACAAGAGGAGATTGCCCATCTTTCTCCCATAAAGTAGCTGGTGGATCTGAACCATGTGCCTTTGAGTTGGCAGTGCAGTTCATTACCACTAGGCCGCATGAGCTCCGTTACTGGCACAGTTGTGAAGATTTTTATTTTCTTTATGTTAAGGAGTAATCTATACTGAAGTCTAAAGTCTTTTTGTTTTGTCAGTAAATGTTTCACATCCTCTTCATATTCAGTAGGAAAGGCTGTGTCTTGATTAATGAGTTGCTTCTTTCTGATACAATGTTCTTCCCTCAGTATTCAGAGACAGAATGTAACTTTATGAACACAATTTCCTTATTTTAAAACCTATATGTATCCCCTTGTTCTTTTTTAATGACTAAATCTCAGTCCATAAGCAGATGACTCAATTGAATATTCTGAAATCCCCCTTCTTTGCAATACTATCCATAATTTGTTATGATGACAGAGTTTAGTGTATTTTCATAGTAAAAAAAAATACAGGTAAAGGTTTTTCTGATATTCTCTGTTGTCAATTATGATAAATGTAATGTTAGAAATTAAATCTTTTGTTTCACAAAATCTTGTTTGAATTTCTTGCAGTTCCTTGTTGAGGTGTATTTCTGAAATCATATTTCAATTGTCTTCAGGAAAATTTTATTTGCATGTGATACTAATGATCTTGTTATATACTCTTTTTATATTTACTTTGATCTCTCTCAAATGAATGCAAATATGATTTTCTTTCAGTTGATTGGAAAGTACTGTGGCTTGGCTCAGTCTCACCTCAGTTTTAAAGTTACATCCTTTCTCTTTAATGCTTTAAAGAGGGCCTTTATTCAGATAGCCAACAGATACATGAGGAAATATATAAAACCACAAGCAGTCAGAGAGATGAACATCAAAACAATAATGAAATACCATCTCACTTTAGTAGCAATAGCAAAGTTTAACAGCACAGCAAACCAATGTTGAAAAGGATGAGGAGAGATTGGAACTCTCTTGCACTGCTGGTAAGATTGTAAAATGGCACAATCACTATAAAAGCAGTTTGGTTGTTTCCCCCAAAAGCTGAACATATAAATCTCATATGACTCAGCTATTCCACTGTTAGGAATATATAGGAAAAGATTAGAACTGAGACATGAGTAGAGGTATGCACACCTATGCTCATAGCAGCATTATTCACAATAGCAAGAAGAAATGGAAACAGCCCAAATCCCCATCAACAAAAGAATGGCTCAAGAAAGTGTGGCACATTCACACAACGGAATACTATGCAGCGCTAAGCAATAATGACTTTGTAAAATACTACTTAACTTGGGAGAGATTAGAAAGATTGTAAAGTTGGTATCAGTTGCCTCCAGCCTGCAAAACTGGTTGTTTGCCCTAGCACTTTATTTTTCTTTCTTTAGTCATGTAAAGTACTTTAAACTGTTTATTTATCAGAAAAGAAAATGCATCTTTGAAACTGTTTTTCTCAATTGTATGTAATCCTTTTCTGAATTAGCACTTATCTCTTGGAAGATTTTCTTTTACAGTTATATATAATTGAATTAGCATACATCTTCTTGAAGAGGTTTTTCTCAGTCCTGTTGTTGTTGTTTGTTGTTATGTGCCTTCTAGTCACCTGTGACTCATAGCGACCCCATGTACAACAGCTCTAAACCCTGCTCTGTCCTGTGCCAATCTCCCTGTCTCTGACACACCTACCCCTATTACCCCAGTCACTGAATCAATCCACCTCATAGAGAGTCTTCCTCTCCTGCACTGTCCCTCCACACTCCCAAGCATGACATCCCTCTCCAAGGATTGGTCCTGACTTACAATATGTCCAAAGTATGTCAGACAAAGCTTCAGAATCCTTACCTCCAAGGAGCAGACTGGTTTAACCCTCTCCAGGTTGAACCTGTTTGTTTTCTTAGCAGTCCTTGGTATATTTAATACTCTTCTCCAACAACACAGCTCGAAGTCATCAATTCTCCTTCTATCATCCCTAGTCATTGTCTAGCTCTCTGACACATAGCAAGTGATTGCAAAGACCATGGCCTGAATCAGATGTACCTTAGTCTCCAGAATAAAATCATTGCTCTTCAGTACTTTGGAGAGGTCTCTAACAGCAGACTTTCCCACCATCTTTTGATCTCCTGGCTGCTGGTGCCAACAGTGTTGACTGTGGAGCCAAGCAAACTATAGCTGTTAACAGTCTCAATCTCTTCACCATCTATCATGATGCTTCCGATTGGCCCAGTGGTGAGAATCTTTGTTTTCTTGATATTGACCCTCAATCCATATTGAAGGCTGCAGTCCTTGACATTCTGCAGCAAGTGCTTCATGTCCTCCTCAGTTTCAGCAAGCAGGGATGTGTCATCTGCATAAAACAGCTTGTTGATGAATCTTCCTCCAATCCTGATGCCACATTTCTCCTCATACAGCCTAGCCTCCTGTATAATATGTTCTGCATATAGATTGAAAAGGTATGGAGATAGGAAACACCCTAGCATACACCCTTCCTGATTTTGAACCATGCAGTGTTATATTATCCAATAATTTGCACACTCTGTTGGGTTACCTTTTTTGGGAATGGAATAAATATGAATTTCTTTTAGTCAGTTGGTCAAGTCGTTTCCACCGGATTTCTTGCCACAACTTGGTGAGCATATTTAGGACAGCATCTGTTTGTTGAAATACGTCAATTTTGGGAAAGTATATTCAGTCTCAAACCTGCGCCTGGGTCTATGTTTCAAATTTGGCCTCCTAACACAGCATAAGGAACTCCACAGAGTTGCACAAGACAGAATCTGAGACCACCCTATAATTTTCTTAATCAGGTAACACCATTAACCCAGGAATCTGTTGGCTTCCTTAACATCATCTCTCGGGAATATCCCAAAGCTGTATATCACAAACAAACACGTCTTGGAGAAAACACAGCCAAAGTGTTACTTGGAGGCAAAGATGACAAAGCTTCACCTCATATACTTTGGGCATATTGTTAGAAGAGGTTATTCCTTGGAGAGACACATCATGCTTGGAAATGTGGAGAATCAGTGAAAGAGAGGAAGACTATCAATTAGATTAATATAGTAATAGCAGCGATGATCTCATGTATGTCAGAAATAATGAGGACAAGGTTCAGATTTGTTGTCCATAGGGTCACTATGGACCATACTCAACAGCACCTAACAACAGCAACAATATTCATAGTTGGTGAGATTGTAAAAATCACATAGTCACTGTTGAAAACAATTTATAACTCTTCAAAAAGTTAAGCATAAGAGTTATCATATGACCCCAAATATATGCTCAAAATAATTGGAAACAATAGATATTTATACACCATTGTTCATTCCAACACTCTGTACAATAGCCAAAAGGTGGGCAAATCTCAAATGTTCATTAATAGATGAATTGAGAAATAAAATATTTATACTTTACAAATATAAAATCAATTATTACTCAACCATAAATAGGAATGAAGTCATAATATTTGCAGATAACCTTGAAAACATAATATTAAGTTAGGTACAAAAAGAAAAAAAGCTGAGGAAATTATATGAAATACCTCAACGAGGCAAGGAATCTATAGAGACTAAGTTTTATTAATAGTTAAAATAGATGGAAAGGAGGAAACAAAAAAGGGAAATTTGTTGCTTAGAGGAGTTTCTGTTAATAATAAACAAGTTAGAAACAAATCGTAGTGAAGATTGAATATGTTGATGAATATGTGTCTCTGAATTGTACTTGTGAAATTCAAAATTCTGCCTCATAGCTGATCCTCCAGCGGGTTTTCAGAGCCTGTACATTGCAGGAGAGAAATACTCTCTTTCTCTTATGAAGCAGGTGGATTTGAACCACCTGTCTTCATGTTGGTAGTGCAAAACAAGTGCTTTGTTACATCTGACATAAATATAATAAAATATATTGTGTATAAATGCATTTCAAATAAATGAAAAGAGGGTCAAAAGAGTTTACTATAAAATCAACTAAATGCAAAACAGAATAATAGAGGAACTAAAAAAAGTTCAATACATTTAGAAAACAAATAGTAAACCCATAAAATTATTTATCCATAATTATTCTAAATTTAAATAGATAAACTCTGTATTCAAAAGAGGGGTGTTGACAAAATTTCTTTTTAACTATATGCCTTGTGCAAGAATTAACTTTAGCCATTAGTAATTAGAATGTGAGAATATAGAAAAATATATTTCATGCAAAACAAAACCAAAAGAGAGGGCTATGCAAACATCAAACAAAATGCACTTTAAATTCAAATCTTCTCTGGTGGCCTGTGACAAGAAGTTGTGCTGCAACCCTAAAGGCACATGGTTGGAATCCACAGGACAGGGATGGAAATCTCCTGAGCAAGTTACTGCCTCTGAAAACCTGCTGGATTGTCAGCTATGGGTCGGTTCTGACACACAACAACAAGATTAAAATATCACAGACTGCTCCTGAGAGGCAAGGATTCTGAAGCTGCATCCGACGTATTTTGGGGACATGGCCAGCAGGGACCAATCCTTGGAAAAGGACATAATGCTAGGGAAGGTGGTGGGACAGCACATGAGAGGAAGACCCTGGATGAGATAGTTTGACATAGTGACTGGAGTAACAGGGGTCAATGTGTCAGAGACAATAAGGTTGGCTCATGATAGAAGAGTTCAGAACTGGGGAGCTCTGGTGGCCTAGTGGCAAGAAACTGTACTGCAATCCCAGAGGAACATGGTTCGAATCCACCAGACGCTCTGCCGGAGAAGGAGGCGCAATATCCTCCTGTACCAGTCAGATCTGATTTGACGGTACACGCACACAAAATAAAAAAAAAAAAAGAGTTCAGAACTGTTGTACATAGGTTTGATATGAGTCACAAGCAACTTGATGGTATATAACAACAAACAACAGTACAGATAATAGAATTTATAATTTACCAATTGCCTAAAGTTTAGACATAGAGTTTCTAATTTATTAATTGTCTAAAATTTAGGATGGTGTCATTGAAAGAACAGATGTCTGTTTCTTAAAAAATAAATAAATAAAGTTATAAGATGTCCAAAATTGGTAACTTGGAGCATCCAGCTAAGTTAGGTCATCCCTCTGGGCAGTGGTGGGTAGTGATCTGGCTGTCTCAGCATGGTGCCTGTGGTCTGCACTGCTGGGCAGTGAGCAGTGTTTCTGGGCACCAGCAGCACAGACGCCCTGAGGCCCACCCCAGACCCTGTGAGCACCCCTTTTCCCCTCTGGCCGCTGCAGCCGAAGCCTTTCTCTGTTTCACACTCTTATCTCGCCTCTTCTCCCTGCCCTGTGTCCCTGGAACCTTCAAGGTTGAAGGGTGTTGGTGAGTGGAAGCCAGGTGCTCTGCGAACACCCTCTTAGCGCCAGTTTTCTATCCCCTAAAGGCCTTGACCAGGTGATCTGGCCTCCCTTCTGTCCATCTGTCCCACCAAGGCCCCAGATGCCACAGCCAACTCCACCACGGATGTGGCCTCTGCTCCCCACGCACCTATATGTCTTTCCATTCATCAGGAATAATACTGGGAACATTTTTAAGGGGAGGAAGCAGCTTTTTTCCCCTTGTTTTGAAAAAATATATAGAACAAGTAGGACATTATATATTGATAAACCACTTGACTCATAATATGTAATAATTACATACATGAAAATAAAATTAAAATTAATTAAAATGCCATAATTTTTGTTGTTGTTTTCAACCCTTTTCCCTCACACTTTCAGTTACTCGATCATATTTGAGACCATGTGAAGTTGTTTCACAGTTCACTCATATACTTTTATTTTCTTTCAGCCTTTTTTCTCTGTGCATTTTAATTTGGTCAGCTTCTATTACTGTCTTCAAGTTTAATATTTTTTTCCTTCTACAGTGTCCACTATTATTGTGTACCATGGAGTTATATCCTGCAGTGAATTTTCAAAAGCTGTAAATTGCAGGAGGGGAGATTGTCCTCCTTTCTCTCTCAGGCCACCTGGTGGATTTGAAATAAATGCCTTTGACTTGGCAGCACAGCTACTTACCGCTAGGGCACCAGTGCTCCCCTTCTATAGGGTATGTTATTGTTGTTGTTGATTGCTGTCAAGTTGATCACGACTCATAGCAACCCTATGAACAAAAGACCTGAAGCCTTTCTGTAACTAGTATAGTCTGTTGTTAATTCTCATCTTTTTTGAAGAAAAAAAAAGTGTTGGTTTGTTGTTTCTTTGTGTTTTGTTTCCAGTATTGGTTTGTTTTTCATCTCTAGGAGTTAAGTTTGAAAACATTTTTTCTTATTTATTCTTCACATATATATGCTTTACCTCTTCAGTAGATAAAATGTTTATGAAAACTACTATTTTAATGTCCGTGTCTGCTAATGCTGTCATCTACCATATTTCTTGGCCTATCACATTTCAGTTGGGGTTGTGTCATCTGCATAA
>NW_006400033.1:297045-309685 GCF_000299155.1 Elephantulus edwardii
AAATAATGAAAAGCAATTAGAACTTGATGATACTTGAGAGGTGCTAAAGGTACAGGAGGAAAAATGTGATCTGAAGTTTTCTGGGTGGTGATATTATTCACAAGATTGGAGACAGGTGAGAATGAGCCATTTTGGTGCAAATATAAGTTGGTCCAATGCTCTCTCTCTCTCTCTCTCTGCTGTTGAGTCAGAACCTATTCATAGCTGATCCTCCAGTGAGTTATCTTTTTTTTTTTAACATTCTTTGGCTCTGTGAATACTTTCCCCCTTTAAAAATTTTTTTAAAGTTAATTTTAGTGAACATTTACAGAGATTTTGGATTTCCATACATTCATTGTTGCTTTTTTCCCCTGCCCACCCCTCCCCTCAGTTTGCTCTTCTCTTTGAAAAGTAAAATTCTTTCATTGCTGTATAATCCCCCCTCCCACCCTGAGTACACTCCACTATGCAACTCTCATTCTGGACTCCTGTCATAACCATAATACCCAATCATATATCACTTTCAAACAGTTCTCTCCCTCATCTGTTTCAATGAAGTATACATCATTTATCCAATTTTTCTCAGTTTCACTCCAACCCTGATGTCAGTCCCATTCTACAGTAGTGACACCATACAGCACCTGTCTTTTTTTTAAAATTAATTTCAGTGAACATCTACAACAGCGCCTGTCATTTTGCGACTGAGATATTTCACTCAGCATAATGTCCTCCAAGGTCACCCATTTTGAATAATATTACATGAGTTCCTTGTTTTCCAATGCAGCATAGTATTCCATTATGTGAATATACCACAGCTTCTCTATCCATTTGTTTGTTGATGGCCACTTAGATTGTTTCTAACTCTTTGCTATTGTGAACAAGGCACCAATAAACATAGGTGTGCATAAATCTGCCTGGGTGGCAGTTATGGTTTCTTTAGGGTATATTCCCAGTAATGGAATTTCTGGGTCAAATTTCTATTTGCTACTTTTTGAGAGAGTGCCATACAGCCTTCCATAGCGGTTGCACCATTTTACACTCCCACCAACAGTGAATAAGGATTCCAGTTTCTCCACAACCTTGCCAGCATTTGTTGTTTGCTGCTCTGTTAAATTTTGCTATTTTTAAAGGAGTGAGATGAGATCTCATAGTTGTTTTGATTTGCATCTCTTTTAGAGCTAGGGATTTTTAACATTTCTTCATATATTTGTTGGCCATTTGAATGTATTCTTTGGTGAAGTATCTGTTCATATCCTGTGCCCATTTTTCAGTTGGGTTACTTACCTTTATCTTTTTGTGGTGCCAATGAGTTCTTAAACATTGTAAATCACATATTTTTCCTGTGGAGCAGTTGGTGGATTTGAACTGCCACATCTGGGTTGGCACTGCAGCTCTCTAACCACTAGACCACCAGAGCTCCCTTGGTCCAAGTATATTTGCAGTTTATTTTGCATTTCTCACCTATGGTGGAAGAGTAATTTAATATTTAACTAAGATTTCCAGAAATGACTGGAACAGTACATTGACAGAGAACTAGCAGAAATACAAGCTGGATTTAGAAGAGGTCTTGACACTAGAGACATTATTGCCAATGTCAGATGGATCTTGGCAGAAAGTAAGGAATGTCTATCTGTGTTTCATTGACAATGCAAAGGCATTTGACTGTGTGAATCACAACAAATTGTGGCTAACCTTGAGGAAAATGGGAATCCCAGAACACTTAGTTGTGCTTATATGAAAGCTGTACTTGGACCAGGAAGCAGTCCTCAGAACAGAGCAGGGAAACTGCATGGTTCAAAAGCAGGAAAGGAGTACGTTAGGGATGAATCTTGTCTCCATACTTTTTCAATCTATATGTGGAACAGATCATTAAGGAAGCAGGGCTTTATGAGGAGGAATGTGGCATCAGGATTGGAGGTAGACTCATCAGCAACCTATGATATGCACATGAAACAAACTTGTTTGCTGAAACTTAGGAGAACATGAAGCACTTGTTGCAGAGGGTCAAGGACTATAGTCTTCAACATGAATTGAAGCTCAACATCAAGAAGACAAAGATTCTCACCATTGGGCCAATTGGTAGCACCATGACAGGGAGAAGAGATTGAGATTGTTAACAATTACAACTTGGTTGGCTCCACAATCAACACTCTTGGCACCAGTAGTCAGGAAATCAAAAGACATATTGCACTGGAAAAATCTGCTGTCAGGGAGCCTCTCCAGAGTACTGAAAAACAACAATGTCAGTCTAGAGATTAAGGTACACCTGATCCAGGCCATTGGTCTTCACAGTTACTTGCTATGCATCAGAGAGCTGGAAAATGATGAAGGATGATAGAAGAAGAATTGATAACTGTCAGTTGTAGTGCTGGAGAAGAGTTTTGAACATACCATAAACCTTCAAAAAAACAAGTAGGTCTGTCTTGGAGATAGTGAAGTCAAGTTTCTCCATGGAGGCTAGGATTTTGAAAGTCCGTCTCACATACTTTGGACAGCCAGGAGGGACAAGTCCTTGGAGAAGGACATCAAGCTCAGGGGGGTGGAAGGATGGCACAGGAAAGGAAGACTATAGATGAGATGGTTTGATAAAATAATTGACGCAATGGAGGTTGGTGTGTTGGAATCAGTAAGACTGGCTAAGGATAGAGCAGGGTTCAGAGCTATTGTACATAGGGCTGCTAAGGCTTGCAGGCATCTTGACAGAACATAATGACAACACAACAAGATTTACAGATTCATTGCTGACCTTCCAGCAGGTTTTCAGAGGCAGTAAATAACATGGGATGAGATTGCCTATCTTTCTCCCTCAGAGCAGCTGGTGGATTTGAACCATTGCCTTTTGGTTAGCAGTTCAACTCTTTACCCACTAGACCATGAAGAAGTCTTTGATAGTAAGGTGTTGGGGGGGAAACCCAAACAAGTTAGTATATTGTACAGAAGAACATCATGAAATAAATCTATGAAGTAAAAAAAAAATGTGTTTAGAAGGGAGTCATAACTGGGGCAATGCTAGGCAAAGACCAGGAGGATAAAAGGGAACTGGTTATGTGGTTACCTCAGGCAAGAATGCTCTGGGGAGGGAACAGAGAGTCCCAGAGGCTAGAGCAGAAGCAGGATCATGTGTCCCATGGGGGCCAGAGCCAGCGAAGGCAGATGAAGTCAGAGATGGCAGGTGGCCAGTGGCCATTTTTGCAGACCTTGCAAATACATTGGATTTTATTCTAATTGAAGTGGAAAATATTGGCAGATTCCAGGCAAAACAAAAGAGACACAGTATGACATAAGTTTTACTAGGGTCCTCCTTGGAGCAAGGGCAAAAATGAGGGTTCTACCTGGGGAAGAAATTACTGTGGTCCACGTGGGGCATGGTGGCAGTAGTGGGGATCACTAGTGATGGTTAGATTTCAGATGCATTTTGGAAGATCTGCCAGCAGATTGTGTGGTGGTTAGTATTATAAATCAACTTGGTCTGACCAAACACTAACCTCATTGCTGTTCAGTAATTTCTCCTGAGTATAACAGAAGTACCTTCTGTAATATAATGTGATATATCAGTCTGTTGGAAAAGGACATCCTTTCAAATGTGTTCTGCCTCCAATAGTTTGGCAAAACATCATATCTCTCTTCACTCTCTGCTCTTTCTGTTGCCTGGCCACAAATTTTGGAGTACAAACCTACAGGAGGCTCCAGGCGGCTGCTTTACCCATAGATTTTAGTTCACCAGCCCCACAGTCATCTCACTGGATTTCTCAAAGAACCCTGACTTGGAAGACTGGACGTGGGATGTGAGAGACTGAGAAGAGTCACAGGTACAACGTGCTGACACACTGCCTCAGTTGGGCACACAGTGGCCTTACTCATAGAGGCATTCCCTGAATGGTTGTGCTTACCTCTGTGCTCACCACACAGTCTATTTCCATAACCATTTGAGCTCGACAATGCCAATTACAGAGTGCTCAACATCACCACAGAATCATTTCTTCCAGCTACTGTGACCTCTTAGCATGACCTACAAGAAGAAGTTTTGCACTTCTTGGGCCTTGGGTACTGTATTTTCAGATACTAACCCATTCTTCTATTCTCCCTAAATATTCTCCTCACGCTTTCATCTATTAAAATAGAAAAAGCCTTGATATTCACTTCTCACCCCCTCCTGAGTCTCACAGTACCTCTTCATGTAGAAGGACTTTATGTCCTCCACTGTTGAATTCAAGAGTATCATGATTTGTTAGAAGAAGTGAAGTGCATCACTCTGGAGCAGAAACATTATAAACTAGAACAAAGCTTTCTGTATTTCCTTTCCCTCTGCTACAATGTCTAGCAATAGTCCATATTCAGGCTGTTGTTGTTGTTGTTGTGTATTGTAGAGTCAGAACCAACCCATTGCTGGCCCTCTGGTGGGTTTTCAGAGGCAGTTAATCCACATGGGAGGAGATTGTCCATTCTTCTCTCGTTGAGCAGCTGGTGGCCTAGAACTGTGTGCCTTTGGGATTGCAGCACAATTTCTTGCCACAAGGCCAACTTTCTGGTATTCTCTACTTTTAGCCAAGATTCATTTGACATTAACAATGATATCCCTTATGCCATGTCCTCTTCTGAATCCAGTTTGAATTTCTTAAAGTTCTCTGAGGATGTACTGTTCTAGCTGTTTTTTAATAATCTTCAACAAGATTTCACTTGCATATTAAGGATATTCTGACCTTCCACTGGGTTTTTAGAGGTTATAATTGTGTTGGAGGGGATTGCTCCCTGGTTCTCTATAACAACTTAAAGGCAACACTGTCCTTCCTTGGCCTGCCTGACATTTATAATCTGCTTTCAACTACTTTCTTCCTAAAGGCAAACTGCTGTTCCGTGGACAAACGTGTCACCTGATTGGTTTAATGGTCAGAAAGGGCTCAGAATTTATGTCAAGGTTGAAAATGGTGTTAAGACTCCCACTGTAGGCTACAACTTTTCACAAACTAGGTGCTTCAGAATTTAACCTCTAATACACACAGTTATTATTGTTATTGGGTGCCAGGAAGTTGACTATGACTCATAGCGACTCGATGAACAACTGATTGGAACTTTGCCTTATCCTGTGCCACCCTCATTGTAAAAAGAGAAAGGCCCACTTGGGGACAGCCATATCTGAGCTTTACCAGGTTCACAAAGGGAAATGATTCCATCAACAGCAACAGTAGCAGAAAAAAATCAATTCCCATGAAGTCAGACATGTCCTCCCACACTTATAAACCTCTTTCTACTTATCTCAACACCAATCGTAGTGATTTTCTGGGTACAAAATCATATGCAATAGCTCACAGACCATACAGAACCATATTTGAGAAGTAAAAAAGTTATAATCCAGATTAATAACAGAATACAGTTAAGATAGCTCCTGAAATGTGTACACAGGCACCTCATCCTCGAGCCTCACAGCTCTAGGCCAGTCAGTGTTCTCAAATTCTCAGTCCTGCCAATATTGGCTTCTCACCCCCACTTGTCGAACAAAGGCCTCAGTTCTACCAGTTTTGACTCTCTTTCTCCCTGCCCCCCAGTGTCCCATCTCATGTCAGGTCTTCAGTTCGGCCATTGGCATTGCTTCCATAGGTGTTCCTGCTCTAGGTATAGTTGGAGTAAGAAGGGAGTCCTACATTCTCTTGCTTCTTTGATGCCAGAACGAGACCTGTCTTTGCAGCTAGAGTTATTCAATTTATTGGCTAGACTAGCCAATTTCTTTGTAGATTGTTGAGACCATCAACTCTGATATTCTTGAGTTCATTGTTACGGTCACTGCGTCATTTGTTTGAGGGTCTGCCTCTCTTTAGCTGACCTTCTTCTGTTTTCAGCATGATGTCTATTTTCAAGGACTGGCCCCTCCTTACAACATACCCAAAGGATGTGAGACAAAGTTTCATCATCCTTGCCTGCAAGGAGCATCCTTGTTGAAGTTTCTCCAAGGCAGATTTGTTTGTTCTTTTGGCAGTCCATGGTATACCAACACCACAATTTAAAGACCTTCTTCTTCTGTCATCCTTATTCATTATCCAACTTTCCAATGCATAAGAAACAATTGAAAATACCATGGCTTGGATCAGACATACTTTTGCTTTTAAACTGATGTCCTTACTGTTCAGTGTTTTGAAGAGGGATTTGACAGCAGATTTTCCTAGTCAGTTTGCTATACTGCAGTGTCCTGTGTGGTACTGTGATGCTGGAAGTTAAGCCACTGATATTTAAAATACCAGCAGGGTCACACACGGTGGACAGATGTAAGTAGAGTTTCCAGACTAAGAAAAGTAGGATTGGTCATCAATTTTTGAAATACCAGGTTTTCAAAAGTCCTATACACATACTGTTGCTGTTTTGTACCATGGAATCAGAACCAACAAAGGCAGTTAAACTTCTTCTGTGGAGCAACTCCTGGATTTGAACCACATGCTTTTGAGATCGCAGTGCATCAGAGCTTCCACGGCCTAGTAGTAAGAAACTGCACTGCAAACCTGAAGCCACATGGTTCTAATCTCCACAAGCAGCTCTGTGGAAGAAGGATGGGCATATGTTATTATGTGCCTTCGAGTTGCTTGAGACTCATAGCGACCCTATGTACAACAGCCCTAAACTCTGCTCTGTCCTGTGTCAATCGCACTGTCTCTGACACTCCCATCCCAATTATCCCAGTCACTAAATCAATCCACCTCACAGAGGGCCTTCCCCTCCTGTGCTGTCCCTCCACCCTCCCAAGCATGATGTCCTTCTCTAAGGGCAGGTCTCTCCTCACAACATGTCCAGAGTATGTTAGACAGAGCCTCAAAATCCTTGCCTCCAAGGAGCCACCTGGTTTAACCCTTTCCAGGATGAATCTGTTTGTTTTCCTAGCAGCCCATGGTATTCTCAATAGTCTTCTCCAGCACCACAGCTCAAAGGCATCAATTCTCCTTCTATCCTCGTTAGTCATTGTCCAACTCTCTGATGCATAACAAGTGATTGTGAAGATCATGGCCTGTATCAGATGCACCTTAGTCTCCAGAGAGACACCGTATTTGTTCCCATCCCAAAGAAAGGTGACCCAACAGAGTGTGGAAAATATAGAACAAGCTCATGATTTCATCTCTTGATTTCACATGCAAGCAAGATACTACCGAAGATTATCCAAAAACGACTGGAATAGCACATCAGCAGAGAACTGCCAGAAGTCCAGGCTGTGTTTAGAAGAGATCGTGGTACTAGGGATATTGTAGCTGATGTTAGGTGGATCTTAGCTGAAAGCAGAGAATACCACAGGAATGTCTATCTGTGTTTCATTGACTATGCAAAGGCGTTTGACTGTGTGGATCATAACAAACTGTGGCTGACTCTGAGAAGAATGGGAATCCCAGAACACTTGATCGTGCTAATGCAAAACCAATTCTTGGACCAGGAGGCAGTCAGAACAGAACAAGGAAACATTGCATGGTTCAAAATTGGGAAAGGCGTATGCCAGGGATGCATCCTATCTCCATACCTTTTCAACCTGTATGCAGAACAGATTATCTGGGAGGCTGGGCTCTATGAGGAGAAATGTGGGGTCAAGATTGGTGGACAATTTATCAACAATCTGTGTTATGCAGATGACACAACCCTGCTTGCTGAAACTGAAGACCGGAAGCACCTGCTGCAGAGGGTCAAGGACTGCAGCCTCCAATATGGATTGAGGCTCAATGTCAAGAAGTCAAAGATTCTCACCACTGTACCAATTGGCAGCATCAGGATGGATGATGAAGAGATTGAGATTGTTCACAGCTTTAGTTTGCTTTGCTGCACAGTCAACACTCTTGGCACCAGTAGCCAGGAAATTAAAAGGCGCATTGCCATGGGAAAGTCTGCTGTTAGGGACCTCTCCAAAGTACTGAAGAAGATACATATACTAGAGAGAGAAGAAAAAAAAATGTATGAGGTAAACGTGTGCCCTATTTACCACAGAGAATCTGATGCTTAGGAAGAGTCTAGCACATGAGGAATGCTGGTTTTTTTGAAATATTATGACTGCTGCAGAAAATCTTGATAGATATTTTCAAAATGCTCATAAGAATATTAGACAACTTGCATACTTTCGATGTTCCTGTGGTAGCATTGGATAATATTTATTAGTTTTTTAGTTAATCTTTTAGTAAATATATTTTTATATCTGGTTGTTTTAATGTCCTTTCTAGAAAGGTTGAGTATTTTTTAACATTATATATATAATTTATTCATCATTCATTGTTCAGCTAGTGACTTATCTTCCTATTTTATAAACCTCTTTTTTACTGAAAAGCAGAATTTCTAAGATTAATAACCTACTGGGAGTTTGAAATCTATTTCAAAACATATCGCTGGAAATGTAGAACACATATAGGCTCAAAAATAGGTTTGTTTTGGCTTTGATTGTGTCTAGAGACAAGTGTGTGTTCTCAGGTAATGATTTCAGGAGTGATTGGCTGCAGAGTGGTTTGTCACAATATGTCCCTATTGAAAACAGAGACAGAAACCCACAGAGTCAGCCTGGTGTACGAACTTCAAAATGACATTCAGGGTATTTTCAAAGGGAATGGCAAACGAAGGCCTCAGGGTGAGATCAGGATTTGATGGAGAGGTACAATACACAAGTGGAAACTTTGCTTGATCCTACAATCAGTGTTGTGCTTACGTTTTTTCCTGTGGAGCAACTTGTGGATTTGAACTGCTGACCTTCGGGTTAGGAATGTAATATGTAATGCACCACAGCACCAAAGGTCCTTATAACTATATAATGAAGTAGTAGTGCTTGTAGATACGTATATGCCAATAAAGCAAGGGCACCCTGGGGCAACCGAGTCTGACCTCTACTAATACCACAAGAGAGAACTGTCCCCATCAACAACATCTACAATACAAAACCAATTTCCATATGGTCAGACAGGTAATGCTCCCACATCCATTGCTATTAATTTCTGATAGCAATTGTACTGCTCTTCTGGGTCTGAAGTCTATTGAAATGACTATATAGACTTTGCAGAACTATGGTTATGGAGCTTATCAGGGACGTTGTGGGCTTTAATTCAAGCGAGCAACAGGTTAGAACACTTTAGTGCAGGCAGCTTCTCAGTAGTAGTCACAGGCCCTTACACCTTCAGCCTCATGGCTTAGCTCAGTGTTACAAAGTTCCCTTAGTCCTATGAGTTATGGGGTCCTCTCTTAGTCCTCCAGCAAGTTTGGGTGAAGACCTCTGGCTCTGGGTCTGTGGGGCAGCAATTCTAAATCAGCTCTGTATGAAGCTGGTCTCTAGTTCTCTGCTCAGTCCCCTGTGGCTCTTGTGTAGATCTTGGTCTGACTGGCACAGAAATGTCTGACCCTAAAGGACACACCACTGCTATGCTTCTTCTTATTGGTTGTGATTCCCATTTCTGCTACTGAAACTGCTCCATTTAAACCTGGGGATTTATGTGGGATGGTAAGACCAGCCAATTCCCTTGTGGTTAAATTAGCATGCAATATTTGTGTGATCTCACCTAGCTATGTAGCAAAACCAAATTCAATGGCCAGGAAAGCTGCTTTGAACAATTAACCTTGACACCACAATGTCCAAAAGAACTGAAAACAAATGCTCACACAAAAACTTGTACATGAGTATTGGCAGCAGCAAAAGGTAGAAATAATCTAAGTGTCCACTTAGTGATAAACAAATAAACACAATGTGGTGGTGTGCACCAAATCCATAACCCAATCCACTGCCTTTGAATTAATTCTAACTCACAATAACACTATAGGACTGAGGAGAACTGCCCCTACAGGGTCTCCAAAGCTACAAATTGTTATCAAGCAAACTGTGTTATTTCTCTCACAGGGCAGCTGGTTCCTTTGAACCATCAACCTTTTGATTAGCACGTTGGGGCTTTAACCATCATACTACTAATACTCTTCACATACTCATTCAGGAGGGTATTATTCAGCCTTAAAAAGGAAATAAAAATGGACCTCAGGAATATATTACTAGTGATTATTAGGGATTGGGAGTAGTGGTACAAAATACCTGGGGTGGTGCGACCACTAACTATAAGGTTAGAAGTTTGATTCCACACAGGTACCTCCTTCCAAAAATATCAGCCACTGAAATCTTATGGAGCACAGTTCTTCTCTGACACACACGGACTCTCCATGTGCCTGGGTTAACTCAATAGCAAGTAAAACAAAACAAAATCCATTGCCATCGACCATCCAGAGGGCTTTTGAGGCTGTAAATCACACTACAGGAATCTGCTCATTATTCTCCCTCAGAGTTACTAGTGGATTTCCCCCCCCACCCCGACTAGTGGATTTGAACTGCCAGAATACTACCTACCACCTTGGGATAGCAGTGAAAACACTCTGTGGCCTACAACACTGGAGCTCCTCTCCACAGCAGCAGCTGGAAACTAGTAAATACTCTGTGAGACCCATTGTGTAAAAAGGTACTCATCTATTTTATAGAACTCCTGAATGCTGCAACTGTCACAGGCACCTAGAAGAGGCAGTGTGGCTGACAGACTTGGGCTATCTGCTGCTTTCAATTGCAGAATGATGTGTTGCCCCCTGTCCCTTGAGTCATCATCAAGGGAATTGCACTGGTGGGAAGGTGGGTTGGGGTCCCATTGCCTCCCTGTGTCTTCCATGGCTTTCTTTCACCTCTCACGGGGTTGTATGAGCCCTAAAGTCTCTGGATTGTTCTCTGTGTATCACATCTCATTAGAGTTGAGCCTAAAGTATTGTTTCTTTGTATTTACATTAATATGTTTTTTTAATATTTTTACTCATGAGCCTTTGAATAATAAACTATTTTGTTTTTTCAAGACTTTAAATTGTCTGCTCTTATTTTCATTATCATTTCCTATTTCTCTTAGCTTTGGCATTTTCTTTTAAAATTTTAATTTGTATGAAATTTCAATTTTTCTGTTTTAATAATTTTTGCTGCTGTTTTTCTTCCCTAAAGGGGAAGAAAAGAATCTTTTAATCTTTTGCTTTTTTTTAAAATAAAAAGTATTTTGCTTTTTTCATTCTGCCATAATTTTGGTTTTCAGCATATGACCAAGAAATAATGTTAATAAAAGAAGTTCAAGCTTTACTTAAGGAATTGGTAAAAATACAGCCCAGGAGTCTATGGAATACCAATTGACATGTTTCAATAAACAAATGCAAAAAAAAAAAATGCAGTCCTACACATATTCATCGAGCAGTGTCAAGAAATCTGGAGGACAACTGCCTGAAGAAATTCATGTTTGTTCACACACAGACACAGATGCACACACACGGAGTGATCCAAGAGAACCTGGAAATTATCAAACAAGATCATAAATAGAACAATACATCAACAGAAAGCTGCTGGAAGTTCAATTTGGATTCAGAAAGGGCTGTGGCATTAGCAATAATCATTGCTGAAGCCATAGGAATCTTGGCTGAGAGCAGAGAATGTCAGAAAGATATATATGTTTGTGTTTTATTGGCTATGCAAAGACATTTGACTGTGAGGATCATATAACACATTATAGTTAAAGTTGAAGAGTATAGGAATCTCAGAATATTTCAGTGGGCTCATGTGAAACATATACATAAGCTAAGAAGTTGTCCAAACAGAACAAGGGAACACTGCATGGCTTAAAATCAGAAAAGGTGGGCCTCAGGGTTGTATACTTATATCTATTCAATCTGTATGCTGAGCAAGTAATTCAAGAAGCTGGACCACCAGTTGGGCCTCAATCTGCTTTCACCAGAGCATGGATTTAAATAAAACACATATGCTATTAAAAAAAGAAGAAGCTGGAATATATGAAGCAGAATGTAATGTTGGGATTTGAGCAAGACCTGTCAACAACCTATTATGAAGATAACACAATCTTGCTGGCAGAAAGTGAGTACTTGAATCACTTGCTGCAGAAGATCAAAGACTACAGCCTTCAATATGGATTATGTCTCAACATCAAGAAAACAAAAATCCCCATTACTGGGCCAATAGGCAACATTATGATAGATGGAGAAAAGACAAAATTGTAGATGACTTCATCTTACTTGAATTCAAATCGTACTTGGATCCACAATCAACACTCCAACAATCACTGGTACCAGAAGTAAAAAAATCAAAAGACAAAAACAACAAATACTGATGAGGTTGTGGAGAGATTGGAATCTTATTAACTGCTGGTTAGTATAAAACAATGCAACAACTATGGAAGGCAGTCTGGAACTTTCTCATAAAGTTGGAAATAGAAATACTGTTTGACTTAGCTATTCCACTACTGGGAATTTACCCTAAAGAAACTAGAGCAGCCACTCAAATAGATGTATGCACATTCATGTTTACTGCTGTGTTATTCACAACAGCAAAGTGATGAAAGCAGCCCAAGTGCCCATTAACAAATGAGAGAATAGAAAAACAATCGTACAGGGAGCTCTGGTGGCCTAGTGGCAGGAAGCTGCACTGCAATCCCAAAGGTGCATGGTTCAAATCCACCAGATGCACTGCTGGAGAAGGAGGGGCAATCTCTTCCTGCACGAGTCAGATCTGATTTGACAGTTGTTGTTGTTGTTGTTTGATGCCATCAAGTCGTAGACGACTCATAGTGACCCTATGAACAAACAGCCTGAACACTGTTCGTACATAGTTTCTGGAGGCAAGCCATTTCGGAAGTGGATGCCGCTCCTGCTT
>NW_006400033.1:315928-319636 GCF_000299155.1 Elephantulus edwardii
AAATGAAAAAAAAAAAAATCCCAGCCACAAAAGGATAAATACGAGAACTGAAATGGAGGGTTGGTAGGAGATTAGGGAAAGAGTGGTTAGATAATGAATACAGCATTAGAACAGATAAAAGAAAGAATTATTTAAAAGGAATATATGATTAGGCATTATATTTATGTCAACAATTCAGAATAAGCAGTGCATTGCAAAGTGGTTTGTCGAAAAGAGAAGGGAGAGGAAGGGAGGACTCTGTGCTACAGTGAATGAATGAAAATCCAAATTTTCTATAAATTTTCATTAAAATCACAATAAAACATATTTCTTTTAAAAAAATCAAAAGACATGTTGCAATGTGAAAATCTATTGTCAAGAACCTCTCCAAAAGTACTAAAGAGCAAGGATATCAATTTAAAGACTAAAGTGTTTCATACACAAGAATAGAAAGCAATTAATTAATGGGTACATGCCAAAATCATTATGCTGAACCAAACAATTATAAAAAGCACATACTGATAGGAAGCTCTGGTGACCTAGTGCTGCAATTCCAAAGGTGAGCCCTTCAAATCTACCAGATGCTCTGCTGGAGAAGGAGGGGTAATCTCCTGTGCTAGTCGGATCCGATTTGACAACACACAGCAAGTTGGGGGGGGGTGGGGAAGCACATACTGTCTGATTTAATTTATATAAGATTCTAGGAAATGCACACTAATACAGTTATAGAAAACTGCCTTTAGAGGAAGAAGAAATAAAGAGGAAAGGAACACAGAAAAAAGTACTGAGTGCACAGGAACTTTTTAGTATTGTATATGAGAGCAGTATGTCTGTTGTACAGACATCTCTGATTCACCAAACTTGTAACTTAAAAATGTGCAGTTATTAAATATCAGTTATATTCCAATAAACTTAGTTGTTTTTTTTTTTTAAAAAAAAGACTAAGGTATACCTGATGCAAGCCAAGATTTTTTTCAATTATTTACTATGCATATAAAAGATGGACACTGAATAAGGAGGACAGAAGAAGAATGGATGCATTTGAATAACGTGGCTGGAGAATACCGAATATGTCATAAACTCATGAACTACCAAGAGAACAAGCAAGTTTATCTTGGAGGAAGTGCAACTAAACGTGCTCCTCAGAGGCAAGGCTGGTGAAATTTGGTCTCATACACTTTAATCATCATGTTGCCAGTCCTTGGGAAAAAGAAGTCATGCTGGCAAAGGTGGAGGGTCAAAGAAAGAGTGGAAGATAAGATGATTGACATAGTGACTGTAACAATGGACTTGAGTGTATCAGAGATAGAGAAGATGGTGTAGGATAGGGCAAGGCTCAGAATTATTGTTCTTGGGTCACTATGAGTCTTAGTTGACTTGATGGCACCTGACAACCCCAAGTTAGGACACCTGGAGATTCTCAGACACTCATGTACGATGTGTTTCTGGCTTTTGCAATGCCTGCATTAGGTAAATGCTGGCCTTGTTGGTCTGAACCACCAACAGGGAGAAGAAAACAAAACTGGAAAATAGGAAAGTTTGTGATTCAGAACAAACTTAGAAGTAATTCAGTTAAAATTAACAGTTAACGTTCTCTTTTCAATTTACTGAAAATGTGATTTTTAACAGAATGTTATCATAAGGTATGTTATTAAAAAAGGGAGTAACCCTTATCTACAGATTGGGGAGGTGACTATCAACAAAGCATTTCAACCTGATAAGGAAGTCTTCCTCAAAACCGCCACTCTAAGCTAAGAGGTTGATGGCCTTCAATATGGATTGCATCAAGAAAACATTCCTCACTACTGTGCCAACAAGCAGCATCAGGATAGAAGGATAAATGATTAAAGTATACACAGTTTCTTCTTACTTGGATCCACAGTTAACACCTGAGGCACCAGCAGTCAAGAAATCAAAAGATGGGTTATTTTAGGAAAATCTGCTCTCCCAGAGTGCTGAAGAGCAGTGATGTCACTCCAAGGAATAAGGTGCACCTGATTCAAGTTAACATCTTTTCAATTGTTTGTTAGACATCTGAAAGCTGGAAGATGACTAAGGATGACAGAAGAATAATGCCGTCAAGTTGTGATGCTGGAGAAGAGATTGAATATCCCATGCACAGTCAAGAGAATAAACAGGTCAATACTAAAGAAAGTAAAACCAAGTGCTACTTGAAGGCAAGAATGTGAAACTCTGTCTTACATATTTTGGGCATGTTGTCAGGAGAGGTCAATCCTTAGAGAAGGACATCATGCTTGGAAAGGTGGAGAGTCAATACAAGACAAGCAAGACCCTTGACGAGACAGATGGACAAAGTAACTGTAGTGATGAGGTGAAGTGTGTCAGAGATGGTGAGGCTGGCTCAGGATAGGGCAAGGTCCAGAGTCATTGTTCATAAGGGTCACTATGAGTCGTAGACAACTGGACTCCTTGGCACCTAACAGGGCTAAGAGGACGAAGGAGTACAACTTGATGAGGTCACATTCAACTGCATTTCTAAACTTTAAAAAGGCTTCTATCTTTTAAATTTTAAAGACATGTCTGCTTAATATTGCTTTCTTGCTGTTGCAATTGCTTGAGTTTAAGCCATGGTTCTTTCCCCTTTTTAAAAAATTTTATTCCTTTTCTCCTAAAAAATATAACTTTTTTTTTAAAAAGACCATTTCAAACTTTATTCTGAAGCACAATATTGTGAGTGATAAGATGTTACATAAGCATATAAAGAAGATCTGTTACCTCTATTATTCAAATATATGGAACAATAGCTAAAGCCAAATAGGAGAAAATTGAAGAATTTTTACTAAATTTTATAATCCAAAATTGACCAAACATGAAAATATAACTTTTTAAGTTAAAAAGTTTTTAAGTTTTTTTAAGGATAAACATTATTCTATTCACACAATGGAATACTATGCTGCACTGAAAAACAAGGAACTCGTGGACAGTGTTAGCTGGAGCTTCCTGATTAAAACAAGCCTGGAAGCAGGAGGGGCATCCACTTCTGAAATGGCTTGCCTCTGGAAACCCTATGAACAGTGGCCAGGCCTTTCATTCACAGGGTTGCTATGAGTCATCTACGACTCGACGGCACCTAACAACAATAACAATTAAGACATAGAGCTACGTTGGCCTATGGACAGAAAGTTATGCTACCAAGCCAAAGGTGGGTGATTTTAATCTGTGGCCCCTGGGCCAGGTTCAAATTGTTTTTCTGTCAAACATTCTTCTAGGTGGTATAGCAGTGGTCTGTGCATTGCTGTACAGAGGTAACTTGTGGTTGCTGAGATGCTGACCACTGTGACACTGATGTGCCAAATGTGCTAGTGGTTACCCATGGTGTTTGCGGGAGATTCCCAATTAAAACAAACCTGGAAGCAGGAGTGGCATTCAGTTCTGAAATGACTTGCCTCCAGAAACTCTATGAACAGTGCTCAGGCCTTTCACTCATAGGGTCGCTATGAGTCGTCTATGACTCGACAACACCTAACAACAACAACAACAGCATGCAATATTACTCAAAATAAGTGACCCTGGAGGACATTATGCTAAGTGGAATATCTCAGTCACAAAAGGACAAATACTGCATAGTGCCACTGTTGTGGAACAGGACTGACATCAGGGTTGGGGTGAGACTGAGAAAAATTGGATAAATAATGTATACTGCATTGAAACAGATGAGGGAGAGAACAGTTTAAAAGCTATATATGATTGGGTATTATGGTTATCACA
>NW_006400033.1:324336-327203 GCF_000299155.1 Elephantulus edwardii
AATTTCTCAGTCCATTTGATTGTGGTTTGACATTTGGGCTGCTTCCACATTCTTGTGATGGTGAATAACACTGCTATGAACATTGTGTACAAGTCTCCATTTGTGCCTCAGTCCACATTCTCCTTCCTACTTTTTAAATGATTATTCTCGTTGATTAGGACGGAAATACTGGATAAATGTTGTCCTCCATCTCATTAACTCTATCTTTCATTGCTCTATTCCTGTTCTTTTCTTCTTCCAGTGGATTTCTGAAAAATCTAGTCTTAATATTCTAAATTTCAATTTTTTATGGGTTTGTTTCAATTGCTTTTAATTTTCCATTTATTTTGTCTACTTGGTCTTGGCTGTTTTGAGTCTGTTTTCCTGCATTTTATCTGTGGTTTCTTCAAACTTTTTCTCAGTTTAGTGGAGACACTTAGTGATCATTCTCTTTATTTCTTTATTAGGAAGTTCTAGTAATATTTCTTCCTCTGAAAGATTTTCTGGTTCTGAATTTTGGTAATTTTAAAAAATTCCATCTTGTCCTTTTTTTTTTTAACTCTTTAAATTATCTGCTGCCTTTGAGACACTGTGGTGGTGTTCTCTTGTTTTACTATGGGGTGTTTTTTCCCCCTGTTTGTTTTGTTCTTGTTGTGTACCATCAAATCAGATCTGACTGGCACAGAAGGATATTGCCTCTCCTTCTCCAGCAGAGCATCTGATATTACTGTTTGTTGTATCTGACGACAGTATGTTATACTCTTTATGAGTCTGGCAATTCTTACATTTCACGTCCTATTTTCTAGCAGGCTTGATAGAGGATTGAGGTGTTTCTGAGGAACAGTGGAGGACAGAGTGGGCCTCTGCTCGCTGAAGTCTTTTCATTCAGTCTCTAGTCTCACCATAGGACTGAAGCTGCAGGAAGGGCACCTGAGGCTGAATTCAGTTAGCTGCAGGAAGGGCACCTGAGGCTGAATTCAGTTACTGCCTATTGTCAGATGAGTCAATGAAAAATGGTAACAAAACCAAAACACCCCCAAACCAAGATTGAATATTAAAAGAAAATAAAGAACCAGAAGTGAGAGGGGTACAAAAGAAAGGAGAATCAGGACAGAAAGACAAAAACAAAGAAAAGGGGAAAGAGAGAGAAGACTGACAGGAGAAGGGAAAAGTTAGTGAGAAGAAGTGAAGAAAGATGATATAAAAAACAATAACAACCAAAACAACCTCACAAGAACAACAACAAAAACCCCCAAGCCATCAAAAAGAAAAAAAGTGGTTGTTATGTGTCATTTAGTCACCTGTGACTCATAGCAACCCTATGTACATTAGCTCTGAAATCTGCCCTATCCTGAGCCAACCTCATCATCTCCACCAGACCTAATCCTATTTCCCCAGTGACTGAGTCAATCCATTTCATCCTCGGTCTTCCTCTCCCGCATTTTCCCTCCACCCTTCCAAGCATGTGCCCAAAGTATGTGAGACTCAAAATCCTTGCCTCCAGGGAGCAGCTTGATTTCACACTCTCTAGAACAGACCTGTTTGTTCTCCTGGCAGTCCACGGTATATTCAACATTTTACTCCAGTACCACAGTTCAAAGGCATCAATCCTTCTTTTTTTTTTTTAAATTTTTTTTATTCTTGTGTACCATCAAATTGTATCTGACTGGTACAGGAGGAGATTGTCTCTCCTTCCCCAGCAGAGCATCTGGTGGATTCGAACCGTGCGCCTCTGGGATTGCAGTGTAACTTCTTGTTGCTAGGCCACCAGAGCTCCCCTAATCCTTCTTTCATCCTTATTTACTGACCAGCTTTCAGATGAGTAGCAAGTAATTGCGAAGACCATGGCCTGGATCAGGCACACCTTAGTTTCCAGACTGACACTTTTGCTCTTCAGTAGTTTAGAGAGGTGTCTGACCACAAATTTTTCCAATGTAATTAATCTTTTGATTTCCTGACTGCTAGTGTCAAGAGTGTTGATTGTGAAATCAAGCAGGCTGTATTTATCAACAATCTTAATCTCTTCTCCATGCATCACAAAGCTGCCAATTGGCCCAGTGGTGAGAATCTTTGTTTTCTTGATGTTGAACTTCAATCCATATTGAATACTATAATACTTGACCCTCTGCCGTGGTAGCAGTGCAAAAAATGGTTGTTGTTGTTGTTATGTGCTGTCGAGTTATTTGCTACTCATAGCGATGCTATGTAAACAGCCCTAAACTCTGCTCTATCCTGTGCCAATCTCACTGTCTCTGACACGCTCATCCCGATTACCCCAATCACTGAATCAATCCACCTCATAGAGGGCCTTCCCCTCTTGTGCCTGCTCTCCACCCTCCCAAGCATGATGTCCTTCTCCAAGGACCAGTCCCTCCTTACAACATGACCAAAATACATCAGACGAAGCCCCAGAATCTTTGCCTCCAAAAAGCAGCCCGGTTTAACCCTCTCCAGGATGAATCTATTTGTTTTCTTAGCAATCCACGGTACCCTCAATATTCTTCTCCAACACCAAAGCTCAAAGGCATCAATTCTCCTTCTATCCTCCGTAGTCATTGTCCAACTTATTGATTATGCAAAGGCATTTGACTGTGTAGATCATAACAAACTGGCTGACTCTGAGAAGAATGAAAATACAAGAATACTTGATCGTGCTAATGCAAAACCTATACTTGGACCAAGAGGCGGTCGTCAGAACAGAGCAAGGAAACACTGCATGGTTCAAAATTGGGAAGGGTGTATGCCAGGGATGTGTCCTATTTCCATACCTTTTCAACCTGTATGCAGAACAGATCATCCGGGGGGCTGGGCTCTATGAGAAGAAGTGTGGCATCAGGATTGGTAGAAGATTGATCAACAAACTGCTTTATGCAGATGACACAACCCTG
>NW_006400033.1:327303-340452 GCF_000299155.1 Elephantulus edwardii
AATCCAAAATCTCTGTAAACATTCATTAAAATTCATAAAATAAAATTTTTTTAAATGTTCTGTTTTAGGACAATGAGAACTTGAAAGGCAGGGTAATAATAGGCATAGATTAATGGTAATTAATTATATAAAACATAGTGTATATGAATGATTGTACAAAACATAAAGTATGAAACAATGATGAGTATGATTATATGCAAACCAATAAACATTTTTTAAAATAACTTTTTTATCCTAACACGTAGCTCTGGTGGCCTAGTCTGCAGGGATTTAAGCTAGAACCCAAAGTTAGCACCTCTCTATTGGTTTGGACACCTCCCCTTTGGCGCTGAGGGGAAAAGATGCAATTCTTCTCTTGTTAATTTACAGTAGTCTTTGCACATTGTTTGGAGCATCAGCTCTGAATCAGTTGTGACTCAATGAGAATGAAAAATCATCTCCTTACAAAACCCGACACCTATTGTATGATAGTTTGTGTAAATACCCCAAAATTGCCACACCTGAACTGACCAACTTAAATTCTTCTTAGATTTATTTTTCTAGTTCTTTGTTTTAGTGAATAGCTTCAGGGACAGATTAATCCTTGCCCTACTTGTTTCTATTCATTTTTTTTTAAAAAAAAATAACATGTTTTTTTCAGAAAGAGATAAAGATCAAGCAGACAGTGGTTTCTCCTTAAGCTGTGCATTCTATCAGCCTATACATACCTTTTTTTGCATCTCAACTTCCAGAAAGCAAAAATTTTTGTCAAGGAACAATAGACAACATCTTGATGGGCAGAGAAAGGATTGACAATGTCAATGACTTAATCTTAGTTGGATCCACAATCAGTACACCAAAAGTCAGGTAATCGGGAGATGTATTGCACTGGGAAAGTCTGTAGTCAGGGACCTCTCACAATTACAGAGAAGTAATACCAGAATGTGGACTAAAGTGTGCCTCGTTCAGGTCACGGTCTTTTCACTTGCTATGCATCTGAGTGCTGGACAGTGACTAAGGATGACAGAAGAGAAATTGATGCCTTGGAGCTGTGACATTGGAGAAGAGCATTGAACATTCCATGAACTGCCAAAAGAACAAACAGATATGTCTTGGAGAAAGTGCAACCAGAGTTCTTGTTGGAGACAAAGAGGATAAAGCTTCTCTAACATTGGATATGTTGCTAGAAGAGATTATTACTTGGAGAGGGACATCATGTTTGGAAAGGTAGAGGATCAGCAAAAGAGAGGAAGAAGACCCTTGACAAAGTGGATTGACACAGTGATTGCAGCAATGGGCTCAAATGTGTCAGAGATTATGAGGGATGGCAACAGGATAGTACAGGGTTCAGATCTGTTGTTCATAAGATTGCCATGAAAAAAAAAAAAATAAGATTGCCATGAGTCATACTAGACTTGATGGCACTGAAAACAACTACAAGTTATGTAGTAGTGCCTTTCCTCTTTCTCATTGTCACTCATCCACCGACAGTGAAGACTTTGGCTTCTGCCTCACAGTCTTAATCACTCCAGATTATTTTGGTGTCCATGAAGGTAATTTTAATGGCCAATTCCACATGGATCATCTCCATTTCTCTGGTAAACTCTCAGACTGGTTAAATAGCCCAAAACTGGCTTTTGTAACTTACTTTTGTTAGGAGTCATCGAGTCTGTTCCAATTCATAGCAAGCTTGTGTGCAACAGAAGGAAGCACTGAACAATCCTGCACAATCCTCGCGACTGTCA
This sequence comes from Elephantulus edwardii, assembly GCF_000299155.1. Taxonomy (NCBI): domain Eukaryota; kingdom Metazoa; phylum Chordata; class Mammalia; order Macroscelidea; family Macroscelididae; genus Elephantulus; species Elephantulus edwardii. Next base: position 329,028 of record NW_006400033.1, read on the forward strand.
TATTTGAGCCTGTTGCAGACGCCACGATGTCAGTCTCCTGTGCTGAGGGTCTTCTTTAGTAGAGGGGTTCTCTACCAAGCCTGTTGTCCTTTCCCAAGTACCAGTCCCTTCTGACCGCATGTTTAAAGTATGTGAGATGAAGTCTCACCACCCTTGCTTCTAACAAACAATCTGGTTGCACTTTTTCCAAGACAGAGTAGGATATCAAAAGATTTGCCTTCTGGAAGCCCATGGTACATTCAGTATTCCTTTGCCAACAGTGTATTTCAAATACGTACATTTTTTTCAGTCTCTCTTGGTCATTGTCTGGCTTTTGCATGCATATAAGGCAACTGAAAGCACTATTACTTCAGTCACATCTTAGGCACATCTTAGGGCTCAAGGTGACACCTGTGACTTTAAAAATTTTTTTTATGAATGTCTTTATCATTCATATGCATTGTGTTTCACGCATGTACATTGTTTCATACAGTCCTTTATTTACATTATATTTGTTCATCTATACTGTGGGATTTTCTCACCTCTCTTAAAATCATCCCACCAACCACTTTCATGAAAGTATGTAAGCCAGCTATTTCATGCCTCGTGCCCTGATAGCTCCATTTTAGATAACCAGTTGCTAATTTACCCGTCCTTTTCAAACCAATAATCTGGGGAAGCAAGCAGGTCCCTTTAGCTGAAGAATTCTCTGTTCAGTTGGGAAACTTTAAGCATCTGCATCTGTCAGCAAAGTCCAGTCCAGAGCAAACCATTAGCTTGCAGCACTCAACCCTAGTTCACAGTATGGATCATCTTTTCATCTAGTTGGGTTTTGGTCAACTCATCCCCAGCCATCTGTGGCTAGGTTTAAATGGTCATCCTTAGCAAGCTCAGGAGTCCACGCTCTCCCTGCGCTCCAGATAAAGAGGACTTTTGACATGGATTTGCCCAATGTAGCATGTTTTATTTCTGCTTCCACAAATACTTATTGCCAATTAAAGTAAAGTGAAATCTTTGACAGCTTAAATCCCTTCTCTGCTTATCATGATGATGCATATTGGTATAGTTAGGATCTTTGCTTTCTTTACATTGAGGTGTAACCTGTGGTGGGAGCAGTAGTCTCTGATCTTCATCAGCAGGAGCTTCAAGGGATCACCCACCAAGGAAGGCTGTGTCATCTGCATATTGCAGGTTCTTAAGGAGTCTTCTTCCTTCTTCATGCAGTTCAGCTTCTCCCAGTCATTCTCTTTCTCTTTCTGTCATTACTGATAAGTTGGCACCAACTCATAGCTGACCCTCCAATGGGTTTCTGAGGCTACAAATCAGCCAGAAGGAGATTCCCCACCTTTCTCCTTTGGACTTGCTGGTTCCGGGAACAAATGCTTGGTCGTAGAACTCAATACAGGAATTCTGTTTATTTTCACGTGTTCAGTTGTCGTGACATATCAGCGTAAACTCCTAGCTGGGGTGCTTCATTTGTGCGATATATGATTCAACAGATCCTGTTGCTGAGCTCAGGGACGCATCTCAGGGTGAAGCCAAGGGGACAGGACCAGAACTGCAGAGGCAAATGGCAGCAGTGCTCTGGGAACTAATTTTTTCAGTGCTTATGTTCATGTTTTTTTATATAATGCTTCTGAGGAAAGGTCTTGAAGAAGAGGGCCTCCACAGTTGGTTTTTCAGGAGTGGATCATCAGAACTTTTCTTCAGGGTGCCTCTAGGTAACTCAAATCCCCTGTAACTCACTTTGGCTTTTGTCTCAGACCCAGCAGGAGAATCTAACTTGAGTCCTCATTTGTTTTTTTTTTTGAGTCCTCATTTGTAAGGACGTGGAGACATTTCACTGGTCTAAGAATTAAGTGTGCAGGGATGGCTGTCTAGTCACCAGTTAGAGACATCAATGGCCCCACCTTGCCTCTGAGCCCATAGCTCTCAGCTCTACTGCTGCACATGGGAATTCTTTTTTGAAGCTGTCAAAAATGAAGACCCTTTTACTCATTCCTTCAAACCCCACAACCCCATCTTCCTTCCTGGCTCACTCTCTTCTCTTCTTTTGGTTCTTTGGAAGATCCTTCTTATGGCATTGTTTTCAAAACCTTTGTTTGTGCCCAGGATTTACATTTGAATTAAAATTCATGACAGTCTGGGAAGAAGTTGCACTGTCAACCCAAAGGCAGGCAATTTGAATCCACCTACTGCTGAGAGGGAGAAAAATAGGCAATCTCCTCTTATGCGATTTACAATCTTTGAAAACACTGAAGGGCTATGAGCCGGTTCTGAGCCAATAATGCACAACAATATTAATATGTGTTTTCCTTAAAACAGTGGGGTAAGGTACTTGATAGTAAGTTGTTTAATCTCTTTATGCCTTGATTTCTTCATCTCTGAAATGGGAATTGCAAGAGTACCTATCTGAAAGTATTGGTAGTAGAATAAAACAAACACGTAGGTTAGGGCAATTTCTGGCACATACATAGCAAACTCTTAGTTCATGGGCTAATAGTGGCTTGTGTATTTTGAAAGCATTGGAAAATGTGAAAGGAAGAATCACATTTATGACATATGAAAGTTATATGAAATTCCAATTTCGATGTTAATTAATTAAGTTTTATTGACACATGTAAATGCTTCTTAGTTTATCTATTCTTTTTTTTTCCTATCAAGCCTCGACTTTATTGAAATCATACAGATATATATATAGGAGAGTTTATCTATCCTTTATGGCTGCTGTATCATGACAAGAGCAGAGTCCAGTTGTGACAGAGATGGCTAAGAGTGGAAAGCCTAACATATTTGCTCCTTAGCCTTTTGTAGAAAAGGTTTGCTGACCTCTGTATAGTCTAAGGGGCCTCTGAGTGATGTAAATGATTAATGTGCTAGGGAGCTCTCGTGGCCTAGTGGGTAAGGAGCTGTGCTTTACATTGAAGTGTAACCCATAGTGGGAGCAGTAATCTCTGATCTTCATCAGCAGGAGCTTCAAGGCAAACCCAAAGGCAGGCAGCTCGAATCTCCTCTCTGATCCATGGAAGGGAAATGAGCCATCTCCTCCTGTGAGATTTTATAACCTCTGAAAACTCGCTGGAGGGTCAACTATGAGTCATTTCTGACAGTAACAACAACAACAACAGCTAATCAAAAAAAAGCACAAGTTCACAGAGAGGTCTCTCAGAAGAATGTCTTGGTGACCTACTTCCAAAACAAAAAGAGATGCTGAAAACCCTAGGGAGAACAGGTCTGTTACTGAATGCAAGAGTTTCTTTCTGTAGTCAATTGGTGATAAGACAAATGGATTGCAATATTCAGAGCACTTTATTTCAGATCTGGGAAAGCAGTGAACTTCTTCTCAAAAACTGCTTCCTCATCTAAGAGTACTCCGTTAGTTTTTATACTTGAGTTAGGTGTTACAATTCTTAGTAAACAAACAGCTTGTGATATAGTTTACATATGAATGAGAATGACATTGTCAAAGAGATAAAAACGAATTCAATTACATATAACTTGAGAAAAACATTTTCAACAAGACAAATACTAGTTCAATGACAAGTAACTGAGAAAAATCTCTTCTAGAGGTAAATGCTGATTTAATGATATATTGTTCTTGTTGTTGTTATGTGCAGTTGAGTCCCCTGTGATTCATAGCAACCCCATGTACACAGTCCTATACCATGCTCTATCCTCTGCCAACCTTATTGTCTCTGACACACCTACTCCCATTACCACAGTCACTGAATCAATTCATCACATTGAGATTCTTCCTCTCTTGCACTGTTTCTCCACCATTCCCAGCATGATGTCCCTCTCCAAGTACTGGTCTCTCCTTGCAACATGTCCAAAGTATGTCAGGTAAAGCTTCAGAATCCTTGTCTCCAAGGAACAGCCTGGTTTCATCCTCTCCAGGATGAACCTGTTTGTTCTCCTAGCAGTCCATAGTATATTCAATACTCTTCTCCAGCACCACAGTTGAAAGGCATCAAATCTCCTTCTATATAGCTGCAAAAAAATATCTTAAAAAATAAATGATAATCCAGAAGAAGATTACATACAACTGAGAAAAACTGTTCCGAAGAGGTGAATACTAATCCGGGATAGATGCATTTTCTTTCCTGGTAAACAGTTTAAAGTACTTTACATGATTAAAGAAAGAAAAATAGAGTTCTAGGGCAAACAATCAGTTTTGCAGGCTGGAGACAACTGATTTCAGCTTTACATCTAGATCATGTGTGAGAACAATCCCGAATTCATCAGTACCACCCCATCAGTTCCATGCTAACATAGCCTGAGGTAACCGTGGCTTGAGATTGACTCAACAGTAGTTTAGTTTTAAAGTACACTGAAGCCAGGTGGAACAATGCTTACTGTGTAAGTTCAACAGGAAACTACAGGGAATTCCATTGTGGGGGCCTGAGGGCCAGAGGGATGGCTCTGAAAGGCCATGTCATTCTGAGATTAGACCATGGAGCAGATTCCAAGAGTGACTGAGCACCCCAGCACACCAAAGCTTCTCAGCTCAGAACCCCTCAGGCTTGGACTCTGGGAGCTTAGAACTGTTTGCTCTGCCAGAAAGTAGCTGGCTGTTTGGTGGCCTGTCAGCAGTACCAAATCAACTCATCATTAACCAAAAACCAAAGCAAGATTATTCATTAATATTCTGGAATTTTAATACTATGTTTCCCTTGGGTTCTTTAAAAACCAAAACCAAACTCATTGCTGTTGATTCTGACTCCTAGTGACCCCATGGGGTAGAGTAGGGGTGCTCCACAGGATTTCCAAAGATTTAGGAGATTTGTACCCTGTGGAGTCTAAACTGCTTTTCTACTCTGTAGGAGTGGCTGGTGGTCCAACTTTTGCTCAAGTTAGATACTTAATCACTGCACATCTAAGGTTCCTTCTCTAATTGCTAAGTATATTTATTAAAGAAGTTTTCTTTTTACCCTTCAAGGTTACAATTGGCCTTTTGAGAGGTCTAATTCTTTGATGTACAGGGCTGTCCATGCCTACTAAACACGAGCGGGCTTCTCAGTCATTCTGACAAGCAAATCAAACCATCACAAAGCAACAGGAAAACCCTTAACTCTTCCATGTGCCCCATCGCCTCCTAAAAAGGAGGTGCCTTCCCCTGAAGAATCAGAGTGTCCAAATATCAATCCAGAAGAGGGGAGAGATGGTGTCCTTGTGCTGCATTTGGTCAGTTCTGCTGGTAGCTGGTGACGCCTATTAAGAGCTTGCACTGAAGGACGAAGTATAGAGAAGGGATGATGCTTCTCTGACGTGTGACATGCTTTCATCAGTAGAATGCACTGAGGGTGAGAGACTGTGTGGCTTCTGCGGTTATAGAAGGTCATGCAGCTTTTATGTCCATGCTGTTAGGCTGCTCCCTTGGAATGTTATCTTGAATCCACCATGCTCTGAGGAAGGCAAGGTCTGGAAAGACCCCCTGGAGAACTGAGATACCCTGGCCAACAACTCTAGCTGAGTTCAGCTCCAGGCTGACCCACCAGCTGAATACAGACAACTGACACCATGTGGAGCAGAAGAAACACACAGCCAAGTCACAGAACTGTCAGAAATAATAGTGTTGCTTCCAGTTAATATTTATTGTTTATTGTTGTTGTTACATGCCATCGAGTCACCTGCAACTCAGAGCAACCCCATGCACAGTAGCTCTGAAGCTTGCTCTATCCTGAGCCAGTCTCACTGCTCTGATACACCAACATTCATCTCCCAGGTACTGTCAGTCCCTCTCATCTGGGATCTTCCTCTCCTGTGCTGCCTCTACACTCTTCCAAACATAATGTCCTTCTCCAAGGACTGGGTCCTCCTGGCAACAAGTATGTGAGATGGAGCCTCAAAATCCTTGACTCCAGGGAGCAACTTTTATTTGTAAACAGTAGTAAATACTCAATAACCCCTATAACTCTCAAGCTCCATGTTATAAAAGCCTGTGCACTCCAGCTACATAGCCCATTTTTCTTTATCACAATTAATGTTGTAACAATTCTCATCCTTAGAGACTGTTTCCTAGAACCATGTTGATACCAGTCATTACTTGTCAGATGTTCTTGCTCACCAGTGAGGCACAACACAGAAAGCGTTCAACGACAGAAATCAGGGACGGGGAGGGCTGCAGCCTGACACCACAAATAATGAGGATGGAGGATCTACTGTTGCTGCTCAGTGAAGATGGTGGGCTTGCTCAGGCAGAAAGGACGGATTCTTCCTCAGGGCAATGCTCTTTTCTCCACCACACCACTGCCTTTCCAGGCGTACCTCCTGACTGCAGCCAGACAGCACACCACAGCCTGGCCTAGCTTGTAGAGTCATTTTCTAGGACTAACTGTGAACCTTATTTGTCCCTTAGGCCAGGAGATTCTGCTCCAGGAGAGATGAGGAGGGAGGAGCTAGTTTGCTCTAAGTGCCTGGTGCATGCTGGCTGCCCTCACCTTGCTAATTGACCCTAGCCACAGCTCAGGCTTGCAGTACTGACCCATGGTACCAACCCAAAGCCATGGTACCAACCCAAGGCCAAGGTACTGACCCAAAGCCATCGTATCAAACTAAGCCACACTCACACCAAAATCACCTCGTGGTGACCTCCCCTGGATTTCTGGGGCTGTGTTTTAACAGGAGCTTTGTCTTCCTCTCCAGGTCTGGTGGATTTGAACTGTGTGCCTTTGGATCTGCAGCACAGTTCTTAGCCACTAGCCCACCAGGACTCTTTTCCCCAGGGTTTGTTGTTGTCATGTACCATCTTTTTGGAACTGCCCCATAACTGACTCTCTGGCAGGTTTTCAGAGGTTTTGATTGCATGGGAGGAGACTGTCCAAGTCTCAAATGAAGCCAGTCTTCACACACTGGAAGGAAAGGACTTTCTAAGGTGTGAGACCTCAGAAAGAGGCCCTGGTCACTTTGTTGTTGGTGAAGGTAGCCCAGAGTTCAGAGTCTAGAGAGCATTCTGTCTGATTTCAAACCATATCTCACAATGTGATTCTAAAAGACTGAGAAACGCCCTCCACCACATGAAGCATGTGGTGGCTCACAGTGATTTGTCGTCGTCCTCAGGGGCTTCAGGGCGGTACATGTGGTCGCTCATGGTGGACTGGGACTTCAGGGTGATGTGACACCAACTATGCATTTTCCTATGCAAACCTGCCAGTTTGAATTCAACTACCAAGAAGCATCCCTACAACACATTGAGTGCAATCTGCAAAACCTCCAGTTTCATGTCTTCATGGGTGGCAGTGCCAGCCTGGCTCCCATGGAGGTGGTGAGCTGTCCTGGGCCTGGAAGGAGGTGTGCTCCCAACCTGTAGGCCCTGGCCCCTCCCTGGCCTGTCCCTGGCCTGTTCACTCTGAGTGGCCACCCACTGCAGAGTAAAGTGTGATCTCCCTGCCCGAGGGAGAAAAACAATTACCATGGAGGTGACTGACTTAATGGAGATGGCTTGTGCTCCAGAATAGCATGGTGTTCCACTGGTTTTCAATGGCTAATGCTTTGGAAGTAGATTGCCAGGCCTTTCTTCTGAGGCATCTCTGGAAAGATCCATCAGTGTTTCGGTTAGCAGCACAGAAGGTTAACCTTTGCACCACCCAGAGCCTCCCCTTTCCCCTCTCCCCAAGACTTTGTGGAAATCAGACCATTGCTATTATTTCCCAGCCATGCCCCTCCCAGAGTTCAGTGATTTCCTCCTTGATATATCTCCTATATAGGAGTTGTCTTCTCTGAGTCCATGTTCGAGAATATCTTTCAAGAGGCAGCAGCCCAACCAATCATAAATTTTGCAGTTTTGCCACAAAGAGTCCTTCCCAACATCTGACATCCAGACCACTCCTTTTCCTGAAGTTCATCTTGAATATCAACTCCAGTTTCTCCTTTCACTAGCGTGGCTCCTTCTCTGATTCTGCGTCCTACTCCATTCTTAGAGCTCACCAGAACAGTAATCTCCAGAGTTCGCATGTCTTTTCTCTCTATCTTCTTCTACACTTTTCCACTTAATCATCTCACTCACTGTTACAGTTCAGTCTTTACTGCCACACAGGTGGGTCCCACACAGAATAGCATTTTTTCAACTGAGTTTCAGTCTCATGTTACAGACAAAACTCAGCACCTCATCCTTACAATGTCTGAAATAGTACTCTTCTCCCATCTGCTTCCCTTTGCCTGTTTCCTATACCTGCAGAGTTCTTTCACCTTTCCAGGCTCACCTCCTCAGCATTATCTCAGGCTTTGTGTCTTTACCAAGCATTTGTCAAAGTCTACAAATTTTACCTCCGTAGTTCTTGATGTGTTAGGCCCGCTTCTGCCTATCAGTCCTCTACCTTGAAGTCTCTCTCTCTCCCTTTTTGCCTGGACAAATGTCATCTCCCATTCTGTCTAGAGGTATGATAAGTAGGCACAAATTCTGGGATCCCGTTTCACCCTCTGAAAGCGTTGCTAATGAATTCTGTAGCTGTGACATCAGCTCACGCACAGTCATTTTTATTGTTGCTGTTATCTGTCATGGAGTAAATGCCTACTCAGGCTGACAATACGCGTGCAGAGCAGAACTGCCCTACAGTTCCCAAGCCCTTTCCAGAAGCAGATCAACCAGACTCTCTTTCAAGTTCTCTCTGGGTGAGTTTGAACTGCCAACCTTTCAGTCATGTAATTACTTTCTCCATCAAAGGACTCCTTCGTATATGTAGTAGGCTTACATTATGGTGTTGATTATATTAACAACAGAAATTGTCAACATTAGTGGTCACAGGAAGAGCATTTTGGAGTAGACAAGAGAAGTGATTTAAGTTATTTGCTACAAACCACATACTAATAAACTTTTTAGAAAGGTTATTATTAAGGAAATGAGACAACTTTTTCTCAGTGACATTTATTGAAATAAATTCAATTCAAAGCCACAGGAATTTGCTAATTGACTCAATGCTTTATTGAGTAAAAATATGAATTAAAATATTTGCTTGTGCGACTCGATGACACATAACAACAAATAACAACATCATTTTAAAAAATATAACCCACCTTAAACATCTTGTTCTAACTAGGGAAAAAGAGTATATTACTGACATCATCAAAATAAATGTTTTTAAAAGTATTAACTTGCTCACTAATTATTTCATCGACGTTCACAGCAAAATTTAGTATGCACCTGTGTGTTAGCTAATTATTGGCTGATCTCTCATGTTAGCAACTCCCCCTTTTGGGGGAAAACTATCTCCTTTATTCAGCTATATGACCTACCATTCTCAACACTTACACTTCTGGTCACCAATGACGTAAAGTGGACATGGTCACTGGACCAGATATGGGCATCTTCTACTCGGTAGTGTTAAAAGAGCCAAGTTCACATGAGGAGAGGAGCAGAGACTAACACACAGGAAGAGTCCTAAGTTTAAGCCCTGGATCTAGCCAAACCTGAGGCTGGCCTTCCTGCAGTTTTCCTACCTGAGCCAATACATCTCCTCTGTTTGGTCAAGCGCATGAAAAAAGCCTTGACTCATCCATCTATCCTTGTAAACAGAAATCAGACACTGTTTTATCTGTAACTCAAGGTGTCTATAGCAGGTCCAGAGTAAGGGTTTAATGAAGACCTGTTAATTCATTAAAAGCTAACAGAATCAAATGAACTGGTGCTTCATTTCCATGGACTTTCCAGGATAGTTGCTGAAATACTCATGTGCACGCATATTCACATACACAAGCATATTGGAAATTTTAGGATTCTTTCTATAGTGCACATACACACATTCATCCTCCCACACAAATACTAAGATTTTTCAAAGTTTTAACTGACAAGATGAAGATGAAAAACCATATTTTTCTGATGATCTCTGATTTTGTTCCAAGGACTATACTTTGTGCTATTATATATTTTCTTGTTTCACACAAAATCTATCCAGTAGATGTTATTACATTTTACAGATGAGGAAGCTTGTGGGTTAAAGAAGGTTGTGCAGCTGGAGCCTCCGAGGTATGGAATTCTGAGGTACAGCTGACTGCAGGACCTTTGTATTTTTTGTGGACAAGGAGCCATTCTTGAGGTCAAACAGGAACCACAAGACTCTGTTTCCAAGAACATATCCCAGAGTTTACAGAACCAAGAGCTACGTGTTCCTAAAGTTACAAGCTCCCAAATCCTAGACACTCATTTCCATGAAGGAGATAAGGCCCTGCTTGTGGACAGACGTAGGTCTTGATGGCATATATCTAATTGATTCTGTGAAGACTGAGGGAGGTGCTGTGAACAGTGGGAAGACTGGGGTTATAAAGGGAAGTAGGTAATGACAGAGAGGTTAGTCGAGCCCTGTGTAGAGTCCTGTAGCCAAAGTTGCCTTGTGGGAGCTCCCCAGCTCAAGGGTGAACATGGAGCCTGAACCACCTAATCCAGTGCTTGGCATTGTGCAGCTTCTTAGTAAAGTTTTCTGACCAAAATATTCAACCAAGGGCTCAAAAGTTTTGTGAAGTGTTGTATTTAAGTTGTTATGTACCATTAAGGAGGATCCAATGCATAGTGGCCCTGCATTGAGCTTCTGAGGCTGTAAATGTTAACAGGAGGAGGCTGTAAATCTTAATAGAAGAAAAGAGGCTGTAAATCTTATCAGGAAAGAGGCTGCAAATCTTAAGGGGAAGAGGCTGTAAATTTTAACATCATTTGCTCCCAGAGCAGCTGGTGGATTACAAACTGAGGATGAGCAGCCTTTTAATTGGAAAGAAAACATACTACTATAGTCTAGTAGTCTGGTGACTACACCACCAGAGTCCCTAAAGAGTTACTAAAAAAGCCCAACAACTCAAAAACTAGAGAGCTTGAATTAGAAGCCCTCAAAACACTGCCTTTTTATATTCTCACAAAAACTCACATGAAGATAAAGGATCTAAACTGTCAGCAGCTCTGAACACTAAGACCAACCAGGCACACCGAAGAATCAAGCACATGAAATCTAATTCTGAGGCAGATGTCATACTTTCTAGAGAAACGCCTAATACTACTGCATTCAGTCTTAGTCTTACTTTGTAAATGAGACCAGGTGTGATAAAGGATGCTTGCTTCTTCCCTTCAGGGTCTGTTCTCTGACTCAGACAATAGAACAGAGAAACAAATGTAAATTTATTGCTGTCAATAGATTCTGACTCTGAGCCACACTGTCTGACAGAGCAGAAGACCCCTAGGGGTTTCCAAGGTTGTAAACTTTACAGAAGCAAACTGCCCTATCTTCTCTCCCTGAAGCACCTGGTGAGTTCAAACTGCTGACTTTGGGGTAGCAACTAGCTCCAGACCATTGTGCAACCGGGGCTCTGGCAGACCCTCATATTTTATGAAAAATAAACACTGATATTTGATCCAATCCTTATAAGTCCTTTGTGATTGTGTGTACCTCATTCACCATAAAACTGACTACATCTGTGGATTATATTTGGGGGTAGGGGGTGGGGTTTGGGGAGGTGCGGGGGGGGG
>NW_006400033.1:340552-346969 GCF_000299155.1 Elephantulus edwardii
ACTGCAGCCTTCAATATGGATTGAGGCTCAATGTCAAGAAGACAAAGATTCTCACCACTGGACCAATTGGCAGCATCAGGATGGATGGTGAAAAGATTGAGATTGTTCACAGCAATAGTCGGCTTGGCTCCACAATCAACACTCTTGGCACCAGCAGCCAGGAAATTAAAAGATGTGTTGCGATGGGAAAGTCTGCTGTTAGGGACCTCTCTAAAGTACTGAAGAGCAATGGTGTCTCTCTGTATACGAAGGTGCGTCTGATACAGGCCATGGTCTTTGCAATCACTTGTTATGCATAAAAAAATGGTAGAAGATGGAAAAAACAAATGAGATCAAGAAAGGCCCTGTAGTGCGGGTGGAACAGGCATTTTATCACTGGGTGGAGACAAGATGTCTTGCCTACAACTGTGTATCTCCCAGGCAAGCAGAAGTTTGATGTGGAGATCTCCAGGCAAGTCAGAGTTTTGGTTAATCTGAGAAGTAGCTGAAGCCTCAAGGTGTAAGCCAGACAGGGAGAGCACTTCTTCACAGCTAGAAGATGTCAAGGGGTAGGACACCCATCTAAGGATGAACTCCCATTGGCCTTTGAGGAGCCCAGCAATTGTGAGACACAAAGTCCCAGTCACAGGAGGTTCCCCAAATAACCCAGGACTGGCTGCAGTCCAGACACAACACAACCTGTGGGCACTCCCTGTGCCAGCCTCAGTCTGAGCTGATACAGTCTGAGGAACGCTCCAGCCAGAGGTGAGAGGGGGTGGCAAGGGTGGGAAAGCCACTGCCCTCACCTCTGTGAGGGCTCTGGGGAGATTCAGCATTGCTTCCCTGGCTACCAGCCAACAACTGGTGTGGATACCACTGTATACAGGACCTTGTGGTTTAAGTTTCTGTGCTTGTGTGTCTCTTTTATTTGATGCTTTCATTTTGGGGTTGGTTTTTTGTTGTTGTTGTTGTTATATTTGAAGCTACTTGTTGTTGTTGTTATTGTGTACCATCGAGTCTGAAGCAACCCATAGCTGATCCCCCCAGGAGGTTTTCAGAGGCAGCTAATTGCAAGGAATGAAATTGTCCATCCTTCTTCTTCCAAGCAGTTCATGGATTTGAACAGTGTGTCTTTGGATTGCAATGCAGTTTCTTATCACTAGGCCACTAGAGCTCCCTTGGAACTTTTCTTTTTAAATTCATTTAAATCTGATATCTTTGTTTTCTAGTGTCTTTATTGGAAAGGATCAGGACTGCTGTCTTTCTACTACACCATCTTTCCAGTCTGCTGCTTTTTGACACTTGAAAGAAATCTTTTGCCATGGATTTGCCCATCAAGGGAGATCTAGTGGCCTAATGATAAGAAGCTGCACTGCAATCTCAAATGCTTGAGGTTCAAGGGCACCAGCTGCTCTATGGGAGAAGGATGGACAATTTCCCCCGCTGCAATTAACTGTCTCTGAAAAGTCACTGGAGCATCAGCTATGGGTCGGTTCCAACTCTTCAGTATAGAACAACATAACAACAATCTATTGTTATATTTCTTTCTTCTCCCCTCCAGTTATATTTATATTTCTTCACTGTTGTTTTCACAGCATTCACTAATGATCCAAGTAAAATGAAATCTCTGACAATTTCCATCTTTCTTCCGTGTATCATGATGTTGTATATTGGTCCAGTTGTAAGAATTTTTGTTTTCTTTATGTTGAGGTATATATAACCTATACTCGAGGTTGTAGTCATATCTTCACCAGCAAGTGCTTCCACATCACCTTCATTTTAAGCAAACTCCACTTCTCCTAATGACTCCTGTGTTGAAAATATGAATGTACCAGGCTATCATGTCATATTTCTACCCTTTGTATGTGTTTCTATAATCTTTGCCATGCATGCCTTTCCGTGATGTGTTAATTTTTCCTTGCCATGACTTACTTTTATTGTTTGCATGACACTGTAAAAATATATACCTGGTTGTTATTGTGTACCATCAAGTTGAATTGACAAATAGCTGAAACAACAGTGGGTTTTCAGAGACAGCATAATTATATGGAAGAAGATTGTCCATCTTTCTTCTTCAGAGCACCTAATGGATTTGAACTATGCTAGCAGCAGGCTAGCAGTGCTGCTCCTAACCACTGGGCCACCAGAGCTCCCGGTACACCTAGTAGTGCTGTGGTTTGATCACATATCCCCTAAGGTCACTAAGAGTGGAGGAGAGAGAACTGAGATTGTATGTAGGGAGTATTTTAGGCCCTGAGGATCTAGATGCAGTGGCATCACTTCCACCTACAGTAGAACTTGGGTAGAAGACTCAGACACAAGTATAAGTGACCTGGGAAACGTAGTTAAGATCCATGCTGAAGAACAGAAGGCAACTGCACTGGCAGCCGCTGGCTGAGTCCGACTCTGCCTCCTGTTGGAGTGAGTGGAGTCTTTGAATGAGATGTCAGGGATTTTCAGAGGCTCCCTGATAGTGCCAGCCTTACTCACCTCACTAAGTATTTCTAGGGACAAACAGAATGAACAAGATAGTTTGCAAAAAATGCTTGTTAAACTGAAGCCAAGTCAGAGGACGAGCAGTGAGGTTGACCAGGCACTTCCTGTGGAGGCTTCGCGGTCATGGACGCAAGCGAGCCAGCCCCAAGCCCCCCCCCCATGAGCCAAAACAACGTGATGGGCATGGCCGAGGACCTCACCGACCAGTGCCTGTGCGTCACCAAGCAGAACGTGCCACTCGTGGCCCACCTGTGCCTCATCAGCACCTTCCTGGAGGATGGCATTCTCATGTGGCTCCCGTGGTGCGAGCAGCATGACCACATTGACGCCACTTGGAGTTGTGGCTACCTGCTGGCCTCCTTCATCTTCCTCAACCTGCTGGGCCATCTGATTGGCTGCATCCTGGTGCTGAGCAGGAACTACATGCAGTACACCTGCTTCAGTCTCTTCAGGGTCATTGCCCTGCAGACGATGCCTACAGCAACCTGTAGGACTTGAAATTCTTGATGACTAACCAGGCCCTGGGTGAAGCCTGCTGCTGCTCCTGGCCGAGTCATGGTCAGAAGGGAAGGGTATGTCTGCGGGTGTACTCCGCACGTGCCAGAGCTCTCTGAAGCAGTACATGCAGCGAGGGGTCCAAGTGCAGCTCGTCCTCATGTTCATGACCCTCCTCCACTTTGATGCCAGCTTCTTTTCCATCCTGCAGAAGATCGTAGGCATAGCCTTGATGGTCTTGGTGGCCATCACTGGCAGCGCTGATGATAGTGGATTGACTCTTCACCATCAATGTATATTTCAATGCCTCTGGACCGTTCCCAAGCCCATGCTTGACTTCCTCCAGTATGACTTCTTCCAGGCCATGTGTGTCACTGAGGGCTTGCTGTTAGTGGTGGCTCTGGGCCCAGGAGGTGTGTCCATGGATGAGAAGAGGAAGGAGTGGTGACAGTCCCATCCCAGCTGTTGAGCTTGGGCCCCTTGGTGAGCACTCAGGGCTGTGGGGTGGACTCAAAACTGCCAGCATTTATATATCCTTTCCCCTCCCCCCTCAGTGAAAGCACAGATGTTTCTAGAACTCAATTTGCAGACACCAAAAACTGACCTGCTTGGAGCTGCTGCCTGGCCTGTCCTCAGAGCTGGCCAGTGCTCTGGTCACCCCTATCTAAGTCCTATCTCTCTTTGAGGGTTGGGAAGGCCCTCCAGCTGTACTGTGAGCAGATAGATACATCTGTGTGTCACTCAATGTGGTCTCCCACTTCTTCTTGTCCATGTTTACTTTCTGAGCTAAAACTAGTAAATTATTTGAGGGTTCAGGTGGCCTAGTTAATTCACATTGGTGGCCTGTGCTCCTCGCTGTGATACTTTACTATTTAGAGGAACCCAGAACCCAAAGAACAGTATTAACAGGGCAAGCAGAGGCGCTCAGTAGTTTCTCCAGCGCCCCGCCTCTCCCCTGAGTGAGAAGGGCCTGCAGGAATGGGCATGGGTCAGTCACCCCAGGTCGCCTGACCATGGCCATGGCTATGCTCAGGCAGGCTGGCTGGGACCCCCAGGCCTCTAGCAGTACCATCTTCTGTCAGCCCAGCCAGCTGAGGGCTCAGCTGCAGGCAGCAGGAACAGCTGGCCCTGGGAGCCACAGGCTCTACCTCATATCTGACCTTCTCAGACAGGGTCGCAGACCCCCCCAGTCAGCAAGCCATAGAGCTCCGCCATTGTGTCCCTGGCTGAGAGGTCCCTTAGATACCTGACCAACCGTCAACCAGACTGTTACCCCTGACTGTCCTGCTATGCTGCTGAGGCAACAGCTCCCCGATTCGTGATGCCTTAACACTTTGATCTCGCTCTTGTAGTTAAAGTTTTCTAATATTGCCTAAAAAATATTTAAAAATTGAAACTAAGTCAAGAGTTTTCAGTGAGTTGTTTTGAAAATTGATGGAGTCATTGTCTGATGATCATAGTGACTTATCATGCAACTGGCAAATCTTATCAGCCATGTTTTCACTCTCCACTCCTGCTGCACAGGACACTTGGAGAGAAACTCCAGAAGAGGCTAGAGTTGTGGAGAGTTCCTACTTTCCGATCTCCACGTTTACTTGGCTTTTTTTTCCCTGTGCTGTCCAGATGGAACTCGTGAGTATTTTAATTAAAATCCATTTTCCTTAAAAATTCTGTCCCTCAAGTATACTCGAGGTGGGGCGGTGGGAGGGAAGGGATGGGGGAGTTGTATGTATACCAATGAAGGAATTTTTTTTTCTTTTCGGAGGGGGAGTGAACTGGTGGGGAGGGCTGGGCAGGGAGAAAAGTGCGGCAATGAATGAATGGAAATCCAAAATCTCTGTAAATGTTTATTAAAATTAATAAAAAATATATAAAAAGATATAACAACAACAACAACAAAAAAGTCTGCCCCTCAATCTACCTCGCTTTATGTGGCCAGAGGCTGAAACGCTCCATTCTTTAGCTCTAACCTGGATGGGAGAGGACACTCTCCCCAGCTTTCAGCTCGCTTGCTTGTTTCCTCTCCAACAACCTTCCGTTCCACTGGCAACAGAGAATTTCCATCTCTTTTCAAAGGTGGGGTGGAGGGAGGGAAAACATGCCAGAAAATAGTTCTAAACACAAACCCTCATGTGAATATACATTTCCTGATCAACTTCCTCACCCTTCTTCCTCTTTCAGTATATCATCTCAGGGATGTCAGTCATTAAATTAGTTAGCTTTTTATCCATTTTGGGAGGAAAAGAGGATGGTTACATGGTGACTTAGTGTCTAGTGAAAATGTAACTCCTGGTATTACATGTTGTTGTTATGTGCGTCAAGTCAGAACCTACTCATAGCTGACCCTACAGTAGGGTTTCAGAGGCTGTAAATCACACAGAAGATTGCGCACTTTTCTCCTGTGGAGCAGCTGGGGGAATCAAACCACTCAGTTTGGCAGCAAAGCTCCTTACCTTACTTACTAGGCAACCAGAGCTCCCCTTCTTCATGTTATACAGGACTATATTAAATGGATTTCTGTTGTTGTTGTGTGCTGTTGAGTCAAATCCAACCTACAGTTGAACCTCCAACAGGGTTTTTTAAAGGCAGTTAACCACTGGGTGGAGATTGCTCATCTTTCTCCCTCAGTGCAGCTGGGAGATTTGAACTGTGTGCTTTCGGGTTGGCAACGTAGCTCCTTACCACCAGGTCACCAGAGCTCCATTGGATTTATGGTATTATGTTTTATTATTTGACTTGAACATAAGATGCTATTTTTACGTAGCATGCATGTCTTTATCGTATGTCAGTCCTAGTGAAAAACTGGCTCCTCGGGTGCTGATCTGGCAGGTGAAAAGCTAAGAGAAGGAATTTCATCTAATCCCAGTGATAGTTTCAGGGGAAACATTAGATAGAAATTAACCGGTAAATAGCTAGCTGAGCAGGGGCCAGGTTTTGCAATCAGCAGGGAGATTCTGCACCTGGTGAATGAGCTATGGCCAGCCTGGTTGGCTGCTGCTGGGAGCTGAGCACTATGAAGTCAAGGTTATCACACAGTGGCATGGTTTGTTCTCACCCTCTTGAATAAAGGGTGGAGAGATTCAAGTGAGACAGAAGAGGAAATTAGAAGGGCAGAAAGGAGATGTAAACAGGCAGTCAAATGTGTGTGCTTCTGGAGCTTGGATGTAAGCTCTCAAATGAGATGCAATCAAGCTCCCTCCTGCTACTGAAATGTGTCTACCCCATAAAATGCATCATGTGCTTTCTTCTAATCATAAAATAACACACATTTAATCTAAAAATGGAAAATATAGATGTAGGAAAAGTAAATCAAAGATGAATCACTATCCAGCTACGAAGACTGCCACAATTTCCTTCTACATACTTACTCACATCCACATGCATTTATTTATAATTAAAAATATACTATGGACACATTTAGAAAATTGTGATTTGAGTGTAAATTTG
>NW_006400033.1:347069-351368 GCF_000299155.1 Elephantulus edwardii
TTGTGCTGATGCAAAACCTATACTTGGACCAGGAGACAGTCATCAGAACTGAGCAAGGGAACACTGCACGTGTTAAAATTGGGGAAGTGAGTACACCGAAGATGTGTCCTATCTCCATACCTTTTACAGGTACAGATTATATATGCAACCTATATGCAGAACAGATTATCCGGGAGGCTGGGCTCTTTGAGGAGAAATGTGACATCAGGATTGAAGGAAGACTCATCAACAATCTGCATTATGCAGATGACACAACCTTGCTTGCTGAATCTGAGGAGGACCTGAAGCGCTTGCTGCAGAAGGTCAATGACTGCAGCCTTCAATATAGATTGAAGCTAAATATTAAGAAAACAAAGATTCTCATGACTAGGCCAATTGGCAGCATTATGATGGATGGTGAAGA
This sequence comes from Elephantulus edwardii, assembly GCF_000299155.1. NCBI lineage: Eukaryota > Metazoa > Chordata > Mammalia > Macroscelidea > Macroscelididae > Elephantulus > Elephantulus edwardii. Next base: position 347,473 of record NW_006400033.1, read on the forward strand.
GATTGACATTATAAACAGATTTAGTTTGCTTGGCTCCACAATCAACACTCTCGGTACCAGCAGCCAGGAAACGAAAAGATTAATTGCATTGGGAAAGTCAGCTGTCCAAGTCTGCTCTCCAAAGTACTGAAAAGCAATGATGTCAGTCTGGAAATTAAGGTGGACCTGATATAGGCCATGCTTTTTCAATCACTTGTATCAGAGAGCTAGACAATGACTAAGGATGATAGAAGAAGAATTGATGCTGTTGAGCTGTGGTGTTGAAGAAGTGTTGAATATACTATAGACTACTAAGAGAACAAACAGGTTCAACCTGGAGAGGGTTAAACAAGGCTGCTTCTCGGAGGCAAAGATTCTGAAGCTTCATCTGACATACTTTGGACATGTTGCAAGGAGGGATGTCATGCTTGGGAGGGTGGAGGGATAACACAGTGATTGGGATAATGGGGGTAGGTGTATCAGAGATAAGATGATTGGTACAGAATAGAGCAGGTTTTAGGACTGTTGTACATAGGGTCGCTATGAGTCACAGGCAACTCGAAGGCACAGAACAACAACAACAACATGTTCCTCTGTGCCTTCCATGCAGTTACACTCTCGAATAACTATAGCTTTCTTTTCCTCATGGATTCCCTGCTTTGAGTGTTAAGATTTTATTTTTACTTAAGTTTTCTTATTCAACAAAGAGAACAGGTAACACATAGAAGGTGCTGAAAATACATGTTGTCTGGGAAAAGTATGTTTCCTCTTCCTATCCAGCCCTGCAGTAGGATCCAGGGGAAAGCCCAACCTGCTTCCTCTCCTGTTTCTTCCTCTGGAGCTTCCCACCAAGAGGCCTCAGACACAGAGGGCGCAGGTGGCCAGTTCCCCAGGCATTGTTCCCCTCTCCTCCTGAGTCACTCAGTGAAATTCCCTATGTCCCCTTTTTCTCCCCACCATACACACACCCAGAACAGGATTACTTGTGGGATTACAGAGAAAGTAGTGTCCTCTGGTTACTGAAGTCAAGTATGTCAGAGCTTTCTGTGAGCTTTAACTACACAACAGGTAACTTACCTGGGGTTGCCAGGAGGATGACTATGTCAGAACCCCAGTCTGCATCTCAACCATTCCTCCAGCAGAGATACAGCTCCTGCATTCCTGAAGGACTGCTGAGCATACAGCCCCAGGTCAGCAGCCTTGGGGACACATGTCTACCCTTAAGGAAACTTCAGTCAAAATTTGGGGACTAGATCTGACATGAAATAGTCGTGCAGCACATGTTTATTCACCTCATGAGGTCAGCTTGAACTATCATACCACCATACCTCAAACATGTGCACATCTCCACAAGATGCTTCTGGGATTGCTCCCGGGCTGGCCTCCTTGTTTCATGAGGCCTTCACGCGGATGTTACCTGCCATCGAGTCACTTCCAACTCTTGGCAACCTTAAATATCAACAGAATAAAACTCTACCAAGTCCTGCGTTATCTTGGGATTGCTGACACATTCTGACCCACTGTTCTGGTGCAGGTGCCTATCCCTGGTCTTAGGATCTCTCTCATCCTCCCTGGCCTTCTACTTTACCAAATATTTTTTCTTTCCTTAGAAACATCCTACCTGATGAAATGTCTAAAGTATGCAGGAGAGACAGGTTCTGTGGTGAGTCAGAAGGTCTTCATTGGCTCTTGTTGGGATCCTGTCTTAGCCTGGAAGCACTACAAGTGACGCTCCTGGTATTTGAAATACTGGTGGCATTACTTCTAATATCACAACAACTGGCTGAATATCACAGTACAACAAACTGAAAGATGAATCTCAGCTTCAGTCATGTTGCTGTTATTACATACCACTGAGATGGTTTTAACCCCATACACCACACACTACGTGGGTCTGTGCAAGCCTCACAATCATTGTTGTTTGAGCCCATTGTTGTGTCCGTCATATCCATCTCATTGATGATCTTCCTCAATGTTCAAAACCTCTCTAGCAAGCATGACATCCTTCTCCAGGCACTGGTCTCCTTTAATAACATGTCCAAAGTATGTGAGAGGCAGTCTGGTCATCTTCACTTCTAAAGAGCATGCTGGCTGCACTTTGTCTGAGACGGATATTTTCTTTCCAAGAGTCCATGGAATATTTAATACTCTTTACAATGCCAAAATCTAAATGCACCAGCACTTGTCTAGTCTTTGTTGTTCATTGTGCAGCTTTTACATATGTGAGGCTTTTGAAAACAACATGGCTTGAGTCAGGTTCACCTCAGTCCTCAAAGTGACATCCTAACTCCTTTTATATTTTATTCTTTTGAAACCAGCTAAGCATTTAGATTTTTAGAGTTTGTTTTTCATTTGAGTGAAAATTTAGACATCACATTGGGTTTTCATTGATACATACATTTTTCATAACATTATTGTTGTTATTTACCATCGAATTCGAACCAACCCATAACTGACCCTCAGGCAGGTTTTTAGAGGCAGTAATTGCACTGGAGGAGATTGTTCATCCTCCTGCGGAGCAGCTGGTGGCATCGAACTGTGTGCCTTTGGGATTGCAGCACAGCTTCTTGCCACTATACCACCAATGCTCCCTTTTATAATATTAAAATTTATTAATGTAACAATGTCTGATCAATCCTTTATTGTATATTGTTGCTTTTCCCCCATAAACCACCTTATTTACTTATTCATTTGTAGTCCCTTTCCCTTCCCTTCCCTTCCCTTCCCATCTTTAGTAATCATCAAAGAATTATTCTATTTGTGTGTAAACCTTTCCTTCTTGTTGTTGTTATGTACCATTGAGTTGACTATGACTCATAGCGATCCTATACCTAATAGCTCCAAAACCTGCTCTTTCCTGAGTCAATCTCACTGTCTCTGATCTCTGTTAACCTCCCAAAAATGTTAGTTGTTTCTGTGTGTAAATCTTCACTTAGCTTTTCATATCAGAGGTCTTAGTGTATTGGGAAAATCTGCTGTCAAGGATCTTTCCAAGGTGATAATGGACAACAATGCCAGTGTAAAGACTAAGGTATCCCTGATTCAGTCCATAGCCTTTCAATTACTTCCTATGCATCTGAAGATTGGACAATGACTAAGGATGGCAGGAGTATGGATGGATGCCTTACAAATGATGGAAGAGCAAATTCCCTTAGTCTCTATAAGAAAATGTCCTAATTTCACTTCTTAAAAATTAGTTTGTATATAATCATTCATACACATCATGCTTAATTCGTGTACATTGTGGGGGGAGTTTGGCAGGTTTTATGGTTTATTTAGCACAAATAAAATGTGCAAACAAGCTTTCTATTCATTTTCTTCGCTGCGCAGTCTGGCATTGGGATTGGTGACTCTAATGGCCAGCCGGGCTGCTCTTTCCACAATGGCTTTGCGGTTCTTGGAGGATACATTGTGCGCAACCTCAGCACAGTAAGATTTGTTGCATGTCAGCAGCACCGCCGACTCCTTGACATTGTGGACTAGGAATCTGCAGAAGCCACTGGGCAACATGTGTTTTGTCTTCTTGTTGCTCCCGTAACCAATGTTGGGCATCAAGATCTGGCCCTTAAATCTTCTCCGAACCCTGTTGTCGATGCCTTTGGGCTTGTGCCAATTACGCTTAATTTTGACATAACGGTCTGACTGGTGGCGGATGAATTTCTTGCTCCTCTTTTTGACGATCTTGGGCTTCACCAGGGATCTGAGGGCAGCCATTATGCCAGTGGCAGCTGACAACCACCTCCGTAGAAAGCGCGGAAGGAAAGAGAAGGGCCGGGCGCTAGGACTCGTACATTGTGTTTTATACAATCATTCATCTACATTGTACTTCATATAATTAATTACTATTGATCTGTGCTTATTATCACCCTATCTTTTCAAGGCCATTGAATCTTTCCTATTTGTGTACCAACCCCCCC
>NW_006400033.1:351468-353673 GCF_000299155.1 Elephantulus edwardii
CCTCTCCAAGGACTGGTCCCTCCTTTCAACATGCCCCAAATATGTCAGATGAAGCTTCATAATACTTGCCTCCCAGGAGCAGCCCAATTTCACCCTCTCCAGGATGAAACTCTTTGTATTCCTATCAGTCCATGGTATATTTAACACTCTTCTCCAGCACCACAGCTCAAAGGCATCAATTCTCTTTCTATCATCCCTCGTTATTGTCCAGCTTTCTGATGCATAGCATGCAATTGTGAAGACTATGGCCTGGAACAGGCACACTTTAGTCTCTAGACTGACATCATTGCTCTTCAGTACTCTGGAGAGGTCCCTGACAGCTAACTTTCCCAATGCAATTCATTTCTTGATTTCCTGGCTCTTGGTACCAAGAGTATTGATTGTGGAGCCAAGCAAATGAACAGACTGTGTTAACAATCTTGATCTCGTCACCATTCGTAAGGATGCTGCCAATTGGCCCAGTGGTGAGAATCTTTGTTTTCTTGATGTTGAGCTTCAATCCATATTGAAGGCTGCAGTCCTTGACCTTCTACAGCAAGCACTTCAGGTCCTGAGTCAGTCATATACACATTCATCTAGACCATCTGAAACGTGCTTAATTATCCTAATCCATCTCACATAACCCAGTCCCAGATAACTGCCTACTTATTTTGTGAATAAATCTATTTGATAGGTTAACTCTTTGAAAACTCTACTCTTCTCAGGAATAAGGATATCTGGTGGTCTAGTGTTAAGGAGTTGCACTGCTAACTGAAAGGCACACAGTTCAAATACACCAGATGCTCAGCAGAAGAAAGATGGACAAATTCCTCTGAAAACCCACTAAAGGGTCAATTATGAAATGGTTCTGACTCAACAGTACAAACAACAACATTATATGAATAAAGTGATTTTATATCACCTTTCCTCATCCTAGGAGCCTTAGGGGAAGAAAAAAAATCACTTCCTCCTTCACCCATTTAGACTTGAGTGTGTTGTCCTGTGCAATTCTTTGGGCAAGGCTGGAAGGCAGAAAGCAGCACAGAAGGGAAAAGGAAGATCAGGAGGGAAAACAAGGCACAGGAGATGGGGACTCAGCTTCCTCCCCCAGAAGCCCTCAGATCATCGCAGAGCCTGCAATAACCAGATCTACAAGACACATCACCATCCCTTGGGAAACTTTCATTATGACTACAGTGTGCTGCAAATAGCAGAGAAGAGGCTCTAAGCCATAAGAAGTCAAAGCCAGAGCAGAAATTCAAGGGAATGACACTTGCCACAGCATAACAAATTGGCCATAGCTTGAAGCGTTTGGAATCACAGAAGCCCAGATAACTTGAGATGTAAAATGTCACATCAAGGGCTGGATAGCAGGAGATAGGAGTTAAAGGAAGTACGTGGGAGTAGAAGGGAACGCTGGTGGAACAGGGAAATGGGTGGGTCAAGGCACATGTGTCAAGGGGAGGGACAACACTGAAACTATTAATGATTTCTACAATCGGGGGAATATCTTTCATCTGCTCTTTTCTGTAAAATGCTTGTCTGTGAGATACTGTTCTAAATCTGAGCATTCAGATTAAGACAGACTAGGAAGAAGGATTAGCTTTCTGAAATAGCAGGACTTTGAAAACCCTATGTACAATAGAACAAACTTAAACTAATGGGTAGGGCAATTGAGGTGGAGTCCTCAAGTATAGAAACACAAAGGAAGAAGAAGAAGTGTAAGCAGATACTAGTGACTGGAACCTGGAATGTGAGAACCATGAATGTAGGAAAATTAGATTTTGTTAAGAAAGAAATGGAACGCACAAATATTGACATACTAGTATTGGCAAGATAAGATGGACTGGCATGGGACATTTTGAGTCAGATGATCATATGACCTACTATGCTGGAGATGAAAAGATGAAGAAAAATGGGTTTGCTTTCACAGTTAAAAATGTCATTTCTAGATCCATCTTGAAATACAATATGGTGAGTGACAGGATAATATCTATATACTTACAAGAAAGTCCAGTGAATACCACTATCATTCAGATATATGCGCCAACAACCAGAGCCAAAGAAGAGGAAATAGAAGATTTCTACCAACTTTTGCAGTCAGAAATTGATTGAACATGTAATCAAGATGCATTAATAATAATGGGTGATTGGAATGCAAAAGTTGGGAACAGAGAAGAAGGATCAGTAGTTGGAAAACATGGTCTTGGTGACAGAAATGAAGCT
>NW_006400033.1:353773-354989 GCF_000299155.1 Elephantulus edwardii
TTTCCTTCAAAGCAGCCTTCATCACTGTAGGCTCTGGCTCAAATGCTATTTCATTAAATAGTTCATTTATATTTTGTTTTATAACATTAATTAGAATTAATGTAATTAACTAGTTACAAGGTCTGATCAACCCCTAATTGCCTTTCCCTTCAGTCAAATAATGATGCTTTTTTATATTATAAGCACTTCCCTTTCATTAAAATTATTTAAATTAAAAAAATAAAAATTAAAGGATGATTTAAAAATTTCCTTTTTAATGACTACATAATCTGGTGGTGGAGGGAGCTCTGGTGGCACAGTCCATGAGGAGTGGCATTGCTCGCTCAAAGGAGGTGCCTCTCTCATGGTTCAAATTCATCAGCAGCTCTGTGGGAAAAGGTGGGCAGTCTCTTCCCATGTGATTTACATCCTCTGAAAAGCAATTATGAGTCAGTTCTTACTCGACAACGAGAGTGAAGAGAGAAATATTTCCTTCAGTGACTGATAACATGGGAGAAGGATAGGCAGTCTCTTCTGGCGTGTTTAATTGCCTTTGAAAAGCAGAGGGACAGCTATGAGCTGGTTCCAACTCAAAAGCACACAACCACAACCACAGTGGTTAATAAAGGCGTTATGGTGGCACAAAGCCTTACATCTTGGGCTGTTAACCAACAAGCCATTGGTTGGAATTCACAAGCTCCTCATTCATTCTTGCACTTTTCTCCCCTCCCAACCCTCCCCCCAGTACACTACCCTCTTGGAAAAGTAAAAGAAATAAGGGTGCTCTTCTTCCCTAAAGATTCACAGAGTCTAAGACTTGGAGGGTCTCTGTGACTTACGTTTTGACTCCATGGCATTAGTTTGGTGAGTGGCTAATATTGTTGTTGATCATCTTTTTGTGGATTCGTTGTTCATCTGTATACCTTTTTTTGAGAAATATCTGTTCATGTCCTTTTCATATTTTTTCATTGGTTTATTTGTCTTTTTGTTAGTAAGTATGTTGCTGTTGTTGTTAAGTGCTCTTGTATGACTCATTGTGACCCTATAAACAATAAGTGTAAGACCTCTTTATGTACAGCTAATCCTCCTATGTAATTCACTGCTGTCAAATTCATTCTGACCCATAGAGACCCCCCAATAGCGTAAAAATATTTTTTATTTAAATTTATTGTTCATTTCAGTGAAAATTTACAGAGACTTTGGATTTCCATTCATTCATTGTTGCACTTTTCTCTCC
>NW_006400033.1:355089-355731 GCF_000299155.1 Elephantulus edwardii
TGCTTTCAGTGTTCTTCCTTTGCCTTTAGTTCTGAGTAGTTTGATTTTAATATACTTTGGTGTTTTTCTTTTGGGGTCTATCTTGTTTTGGATTTGCTCAACTTCTTGAATGTATTTTTTTTTTTTTTTCATAATATTGGGGACATATTCTTCCAGAAAATCCTCAACTATTTCCTCTGACTTATGTGAGTGTGCCCTCTTGTCTAGAATTTCAGCCATACATAAATTATTTTTCTGGATGTTGTCTTATAAAATTGTTACGGCTTTTTTTGCTTTCCTTCCTATTTTTTTGTTGTTGCTGTTTTAAGTTTTATTTACACTGATTTATTTATAAAGTTTGTATACATTGTTTTTCATACTAGATCTTTTCCATTTCCTTCACACCCTCCCCCATCAAATTGTACAACCTTATGATTAACCCCACCCCCACCCTGCCCCGTCCATTCTCAGCCCTCTGCTCCCCCCTCCCTGCCTTGGACCCTCATAGTCATTCTACAATAATGGTCTTATACAATATTTATCCTTATGGGACTGAGTTCACTTAGCATTAATGCTCTCCAGTCCCTCCCAAGTTAGTCCCTCCCAACTTAGAAAATCATTGCTTCTGTGTGCTGTGTAGTATTCCATTTTGTAGATGTACCA
>NW_006400033.1:377994-382722 GCF_000299155.1 Elephantulus edwardii
GGCCTAAATGGGTGTGGGGTGTCTGAGTTGCAAGCCCCGGCCTGGAACTGCCTCTGCTGTCCTTGCAGATCTCCCAGCAAAGTCCAAGTTTACAAAGATGGTGTTTCCCCACAGACCTCTGGGAACTGTAGTCAGTACCTTCAGCGCAATATATGTTTTATGACCATGCAAAGGTGTTTGACTATGTAAATCATAACAAATTTTAGATGACGTTGCAAAGAATGGGAGTCTCAGTATACTGAATTGTGCCCCTTCAAAAACTGTCCATAGGTCAAGAAATAGTCATTCAAATAGAATGAGGGGAAACTGCAAGGTTTAAAATCAGGAAGCTGGGTATCAGAAGTGTATCCTTTCACCACAGATTCAAGTAGTGTGCTGAGAAGATAATCTGAGAAGCTGATTTATGTGAAGAACATGGCACCAAGAATAGAAAACCCAGTAACAATTTGTAGCATGCAGGTAATACACTACTGTTTGCTGAAAATTAAGAGGATTTGAAGCACTTACTGATAAGGATGAAAGACTGCACTCTTCAGTATGGATTACAAATCAACATCAGGAAAACAAAAACATCTTCATAACTGGACCAATAAGTAGCATCGTGATAAATGGAGAAATGATAGACATCATCAGAAATTTCATTTTACTTAGATCTGGAATCAATGCTCATAGAAGCAATAGTTAACAAATCAAAAGATGTATTGCACTGGGGAAATCTGCTGCAAAAGATCTCAGTAAAGTGTCAGGCTGTCAGTTTGAGGACTAAGGTGCACTTAACACAAATCACAGTATTTTCTTTAATTCATATACAAGTAATGGGCCAGAAGGAGCTCAAGTGGCCTAATGGCTAGAGAGTTGAGCAGCCAACCCCAAGGCATGCAGTTCGAATTCACCAGCTCTTCTGTAAGAGAAAGATGGACAGTCTCTTCCTGTGCAATTTACACCATCTAAAAACATGTCAGCTCTGAGTCGACTCTGATTTGATGACAATGAGGGTCAGGGGAGGGGGTGTGTGTAAGCGTGTGTGTGTGTGTGTGTGAGTGAGTGTGTGTAATATGTATGATATATTTGGACAATGAACTAAGGAACACTGAAGAAAACTTAATGCCTTTTAATTATGGGAGCTCTGGTGGCCTAGTGATAAGAAGCTGTGCTGCAATTCCAAAGGCACACAGTTCTAATTCACCAGCTGCACTGTGGGAGAAGGATGGGCAATCTCCTCCCCTGTGATTAACTGTCCCTGAAAATCCACTGGAGGGTCAGCTATGGGTCATTCAGTAACCCTTCTTACTTGAACTTCCTCCTCTGTTAAAATCTCCTGTCCTTCTAGTCCTGTAAGTTTTTACAGTCTGAACTGATTGTGAATGATTTTAAAATCAACTGACTGCTACTGATCAGCCCAAGACTGAAAGTGCCTCTTGTCAGCTGACCAGCACTTGTGACACTGATTCTCAAGGGAGGCTCTCTTCTCCTTTGTCTTGAAATTCACACCTACCGGCTTGCAGTTCACTATAAATCTCCACACCATTAAGGGTTAGATCAGCTTGGAGTTGAACTTGAGTTTGCCTTTGGGAATTGAGCTCTCTGGCCTCCTGCTCCCCACTCTCCTTGTTTTGTCCTGTTTTCCCCATGGATTCCCCAAGAGGGCGCACCTGGTCCAGGACAGAGACCAGATGTCACCTCTCTTGTTCTGGGCCATCGAGTCACCTGTGACTCACAGCGACCCTATGTGCACCTATGTACAAACAACTCTGAACCCTGCTCTATCTTGTTCTGTGCCGCTCCTCTCCTACACTGTCTCTCCACCCTTCCAAGCATGATATCCCTCTCCAAGGACTGGTTCTTCCAGGCAACATAGCCAAAGTACGTCAGACAGAGAGCTTCACAATCATTACCTCCAAAAAACAGCCTCGTTTCACCCTCTCAAGGACTGTTCTTTTAGCAGTCCATGGTATATTCTGACATCCTTAGTTATTGTCCAGCTCTCTGATGCAGAGAAAGTAATGGTGAAGACTGTGGTCTGGATCAGCTGCACCTTGGTCTCTACATTGACATACTGCTCTTCAGTACACTGGAGAGGTCCCTGACAGGTCCCATAAAACTCAGGCACCTGATGACAAGACTGTTCTCTAGGGAAAGAAATTTCATCCACAGCCTCAAAGGCCTCCCAGGCTGGCTTCTCAATGGAAACTGCAGGCTGGCTTCTCAGCAGGACCTGTGGTGCTGGGGAAGGCATGGGCTGCTCTGTGGGGCAATGGGCTGGGGATTGGATTTTGTTTGCTGAGTCCTCCGTGTCCCTGTGTGACCTTGAACAAGTTATCTACTATATTTAAAACCTCGCAAGTTCAGAATTAGTGTGAAGATTTAACAAGGAAATTTATTTCTAGTTCCTTAAAATTGCTTCCTATGCATCTGAAAGTTAGACAATGAATTAGGATGACAGAACAAACGATACCTTTGAATTGTGATGTTGGAGACGAATGCTGAATATGAACTGCCAAAGGAACAAACAAGTCTGTTTTGGAGGAAGCTCAACCAGAGCACTTCTTGGAGGCAATGATGGTGAAACTTCATCTCACATACTTCGAGCATGTGGTCAGGAGGAGTCAGACCTTGGAAAATGATACCATGCTGGGAAAGGTGGAGGGTCAGAGAAAGAGAGAGAGATTCTCAAAAAGCTGGATTGACATGGTGACTACAGCAATGGGCTCAAGTATATTAGAGATGATGAGGATGGCATAGTGTAGAGCAAGGTTCTGATCTGTTGTTCACAGAGTCATTGTGAGTTATAATCTACTCCATGGGACCTAACAACACCCTGACATGGTATGCACTATGTTACCAGGACTAGAATGCCACTTCACCACCACTGCCCTCAGAACAATTATAATAACAGGCACTTTTAAATTTTTTTTAAACAGGCACTTTAAAAAAATTAATTTATACTGGTTTACTTACAAAGTTTGTATGCATTTGGGGGGTGTTATTATTATTATTTTTTATTGATTTTTTAAAAAATAATTTTAATGAACATTGACAAAGATTTTGGATTTCCATTCATTCATTGCTGTACTTCTCTCCCCGCCCAGCCCCGCCACCAGTTCCCTCCTCTCTTTTAAAAGTAAAAGAAACACTCCCTCCCTGGTACAGAATCCCCCCGCACTCTTCCCACCACCCCAAGTGCATTTCACTATGCAACCTTAATTGTGGACTCTTGTGACAACCATAATACCCTATCTTACATCCCTTTTAAATTATTCACTCCCTCATCTGTTTCAGTGCAGTATACACAATTTATCCTGTTTTTCTCAGTCTTACCCCAACCCTGATATCAGTCCCATTTTACAGCAATGGCACCATGCAATATTTGTCCTTTTGTGACTGAGATACTTCACTCAGCATAATGTCCTCCAGTGTCACCCATTTTGAATAATATTGCATGAGTTCCTTGTTTTTCAAGGCTAGTATTCCATTGTGTGAATACACCACAGCTTCTCTATGCATTCGTTTGTTGATGGGCACCTGGGTTGTTTCCAACTCCTTGCTACTGTGAACAAAGCCGCAATAAACATGGGTGTGCATATATCTGCTTGGATGGCAGTTATGATCTCTTTAGGGTATATTCCCAGTAGTGAAATTGCTGGGTCAAATGGTATCTCTGTTTGCAACTTTTTGAGAAAGTGCCATACCGCCTTCCACAGTGGTTGCACCATTTTACACTCCCACCAACAGTGAATAAGGGTTCCAGTTTGTCCACAACCTCGCCAGCATTTGTTGCTTGCTGTTCTGTTAAATTTTGCCATTCTGTCTGGGGTGAGATGATATCTCATAGTTGTTTTGATTTGCATCTCTCTTAGAGCTGGGGATTTTGAACATTTCTTCATGTGCTTGTTGGCCATCTGAATGTCTTTTTCGGTGAAGTGTCTGTTCATATCCTGTGCCAATTTTTCAATTGGATTATTTACCTTTATCTTGTTGTGGTGCTCAAGTATTTTATAAATTCTAGATATAAGTCCCTTATCTGACATGTCATTACCAAATACTTTTTCCCAGTCTGTGACTTCCCTTTTTACCCTGTTGGAGAAGTTTTTGGATGTGCATAGGGATTTGATTCATAGAAGGTCCCATTCATCTATTGTATCTTCTTCTGGTTGTAGATTTTTTTAATTGATATTTTAATGAACGTTTACCAAAAACTTGGATTTCCATTAATTCATTGTTGCACCTTTTCCTCCCTACTTCCCCACCTCCAGTTGGCTTTTCTCTTTAAAAAGATTATTTCATTATTGCACAGTTTTCTCCCTCCCTAGTCCACTTTGTTAAGCACCTTTTGTTCTGGACTGTTGTCATGCAAATAATACCTAATTATATATGTCCTTTAGACAGTTCTTTCTTACATTTATTTCAATGCAATGTTCATTATTTATCCTCTCTTTTCTTAGTTTCCCCCAACCTCCATGTTGGTCCTGTTTTATAACAGTGGCATTCTGCAGTATTTGTCATTTTTTAACTGAGATATTTCACTCAGCATAATGTCCTCAAGGGTCACCCATTTTGTATCATATTTTATTAGTTTCTTGCTTAACAGTGCTGCATAGTATTCCATTGTGTGAATCTATATCTATATATCTCACAGCTTCCCTATCCATTCACTTATTTTTGGGCACTTGTGTTGCTTCCATCTCTTTGCTATTGTGAACAATGCAGCAATAAACACAAATGTGTATA
>NW_006400033.1:383006-384169 GCF_000299155.1 Elephantulus edwardii
ACACACACACACACACACACACACACACACACACACACACAGGTCCTTTTTTCAAGTTCTAAAGAGCAAGAATGTTAGTTTAAAGATGAAGGTGCACCTCAACCAAGCCATGATATTTTCAGTTGCTTCCTATGCATCTGAAAGTTGGAAAACCAAAGAAATAATGCCTTTGAATTGTGGTGTTGGCAAAGAGTATGGAATATACCTTGTTTTACCAAAATAAAAGACAAAGCTTAGAGAAAGTGCTCCTTGAAGGCAAGAATGTTGAGACTTCCCCTCATAATTTCTGCCAGTTGTCCAGAAGTACAAGATATCTGGGAAAGAAATAAAGACATCATGCTTGGAAAAGTACAGGGTCAGGGAAAGAGAAGACTCTCAACAACTGGCACAGTGACTTCAACAATGGGCTTGAATATATCTGAGATTAAGAGGATGATGCAGGATAGCGCAAAGTTTCAATCTGTGGTTTATAGAGTAGCTGCGACTCAAAGTCAACTGGATTGCATCTAACAACAGTAACCAGTATGGTGTCAAGTTCACTTGTCTAATTATATCTGCAAAGACATATTTCAAAGTAACGTCACATTCTATATCATTATATCACATGAAAATGAAATATTGCTGAAGATTATTTAAAAACAGCTGGAACGTGTCAACAGGGAAGTTCTAGAAATTCATGCTGGATTCAGAAGAGGCTAAGAATCAAGGGGTATCATTGATAATGTCAGATGATCTTGGCAGAAAGCAGAGAATACTAGACAGTTGGTTGACTTGTGTTATACTGATTATGCACAGACATTTGACTGTGTGGCTCATAACACATCAGGAATAACTTTGAAAAAAATAGGAATCCCAGATGACTTAATTGTGCTCATTTGAAAACTAGGCATATGCCAAGGAGCACTTGTCCTAACAGAATAAGGGAGCACTGCCTGGTTTAAAATCAGGAAACGCTAAAGTCAAAGCTATATCCTTCCTACAAACCTATTCAATCCATGTACTGATTAAATAATTTGAGAAGTTGGGCTCTATAAGGAAGAATGTGGATCAGGATTAGAGGGAGACCCATCAGCAATCTGTATTATGCAGATGACACAGCCTTGCTTGCAGACTATGAAGAAGACTTAAAGCACTTGCTGGAGAAGTTCAAACAATGCAGCCTT
>NW_006400033.1:388660-404990 GCF_000299155.1 Elephantulus edwardii
ATTTATTATTATTATTATTATTATTTTAAAAAATCTGTTCAAGGATGTCAGTTTAAAGACTAAAGTGCACCTAATCTAAGTCATGGTATTTTTGCTTGCTTTCTATGCATCTGAAAGTCGTACAATGGCTAAAGAAGACCAAAGGAGAACTGATGCCTTTGAATTGTGGTGTTAGCAAAGAGTATAAAACTGCTGTGGACCGTCAAGGGAGCAAACAAGTCTATTTTGGAGGAAGTGCAACCAGAGTTCTCTTCAGAGGCGAGAATGATGAAATTTGTACTCATATACTTTGGGCATGTTGTCAGGAGGAGCTAATCCTTGGGGGGGTGGGGGAAAGAAATCATGCTGGGAAAATTAAAGGGTCAAGGATAGAAAGGAAGACCCTCAACTAGATGGACTTACACAGTGACAACAGCCATGGGCTTGAGCTTTGTGCACATTGTGAGGACGGTGCAGGATAGGGCAAGGTGCACATCTGTTGCTCTCACGGTTGCTATTATTTGTAGCCAACTTGAAGCTAACAACAACAATGACCCACTGTCCCCTCTTTGTCTTCTATCCTTTGAAAGTCATAGCTGCTCTTTGAGTGTGATCACCTTTGATCTCTTAATAGGAGACAGGCTGCAAACTAAGGCTTGCTTTACAGTCAAAGAAACACAAACAGACGCTCTTCACCCCTCTAATTTTCTTTCTTTCTTTAGTCTAAAATTTATTGTTGTTGTTAAGAATATATACAGCAAAGCACACCAACTCAATAGTTTATATGTGCACAATTTAGTGACATTCATTGCATTCTTTGAGCTATATTACCATCCTCACCTTTCTTTTCTAAGTTGTTCATCCCTCATTAGTATAAACTCAGTGCTTCCTAAGGCAAATTCATCCTATATAGATTTTGTGTGTGTTTGTTTGCTTGTTTTTCTTTAGCAAACACATTTATTCTCTTACAGTTCAGAAGGCCAGAAGACCAAATTCTAGGTGCCAACTCTAGAGGAAAGCTCCACCTCTGGGCTGGTTCTGAAGGAAGGTCTTTACATCTTAGAGCATCTGTAGTCCCAGTGTTCCTTGGAGGTCTCTGTATCTATTAGCCTTCTCAGTTGTGCAGGAGCTTACTTGTGTAGAAATCTAATCTAAAATGACACATTCAATTCTTGGCAATTCTTTCTTGATGGTGCTATGCTCATTTTCTCTGGGTAACTTTTGTGAGATGATATAAATATTTTAAAAATCTTAAAAGAGCAAAGTGTTCAAGGCAAAATATTTTTATTACTTAAGTGAAATCATTACTCAGTTCTAAAAAGATTTCAAAGGATGTTTTTATTTAAGATTTAAAGACAATCTCAGGGCAATAATTTCAGGGGTTCATTCACTCTCTATGGCTACAGAAACTCTAGTGTCCATGAGAATCTGAATTTCTGTTCTGCATTTCCCCCTTTTTTTCTTTTCTTTCTTTAATTTTTACTTATTGAGATCTGAGTGTCTGTGCATTTCCGCCTTTTAATCACTTCAGTATAATCTCTGATCTAGATGCACAGTAATGGTTGCTAGGCACCGTCCAGTACTTCTAGTTTCATTGTGGAAGGAAATAGATGATATGCAGGCAATTATCCATTCATTCCGCGTGTATGGCTTACATACTTTCATGAATGTAGTTATTAATAAGATGATAAGGAAATAAGATGGTAAGGGAAAGTTGATTCTTCAAATAGTTTTATTTTTCTAGAAAAGCCAGGGACTCTGTGGTGTCAAGAGTTTATGATTAAAAATTATTTTCCTACCCATTGAGTCTAACTTTGCCACATGAATGGACAGGATCAAATAAATAGGGCAAATAGGTCTGTGTGCAAGAGTTTGGCCAGTCTCACCATTCCACTAGGTTTAAATTGAGCCATTTCAGCAGCAAAAATTGGGAATCTCAACACCAACAAGAAAGAGGAAGCAGTGTACATCCTTCAGGGCCAGAGATTCCTGTGCCAGTTGGATCAAGAGCAACAGCAGCCTCAGCAGAGAACCAAAGACCAACATACAACTGTCACAGGAAGACTTCACCCTAGCTTGCAGGATGGCTTAGGGAATGGGCCATAACTGGTGGAACTAAAGGAACTTTTAAACATTGACTTAAGCTTGGGGGCTGAAGATCAAAGAGACTGTGACCACATTTGAGAAGTTATCTGGACTGAGGGATTATATTTTGCTGTCAGCCTAAATTATGGCCTATTATCTACCCTAATGTGGAAGGAGGAGTGGCATCCACTTCCATAATAGCTTGCCTCCGGAAACCCTATGAACCTGGAGAGAGGATGAAAGGCACTCAAGCATCAAGGACTCTCCTTCATAGGGTCACTATGAGTCACCTGCGACTCAACAGCACTTTACAACAACAACAACAACATCTACCCTAATAAACCCTGCAATCATAAGCATGGTTTTGTAAAATCTGTCTAGTCATTTCAATGGATTTTGGACCTGTGAAAGCAGTAAATTTGGTGCTGGAATCAGTAGCAATAGTTGCAAGACCTTACAGGAATTCGTTTTGCACTGTGACATTTGGTGATGGGGACAATTCCTCTTTGCAGTTTGTAGATGTCAGACACAGCTGTCCTCATTCTGTCTCCAGTCTTTTTACAATTAGTCCATGGATTCTCTCTGTGTGTTTGTGTGTGTGTGTGTTTATTGTTTTTGAGTCAGAACTGATTCATAGCTGACCGTCAAGCAGTTTTTCCGAGGCTATGAATCACATGAAAGGAGATTCCCATCTTTCTTCAGTGTAGTGACTGGTGGATTCATACTGTCTGCCTTTAGGTTGGCAGAGCAATGCCTCACCCACTAGGGTCTCAGAGTTCCCTCTTATGTTCTTAACTTCCTTCTAGTCCTAATGTTCCTTCTTCCTCTGTTATTCCATGCAAATAGACACCAAATGTTATGTCTTTAATGGCCACTGGAAAGCTTTTCTATCCCCTAGACACTATACAACCAACTAAGTCGTAGAACAAAAGCACTAACCACTTAGTTAATCAACTAGAATGTCCATGTGATCATGATCCAAAACTGGTAAACCAAGAAAATCTCATGAGGATTTTAGTATTAAAATCATAACCAGCTTCAGCAACCACTCTTTTTGTGTATTATTGTCATAAATCACACAAGTTTTTCCAATTCAGGCTTTTAAAGATGTACAACTTATTCACAGCAATTAAAATAATTTACTATACAAACCTATTCTTTTTTTTTCCTCTTGTTTTTTACAAACCTATTCTTAATCAATGTAATTCAGACTCTTAATTGGGCATTCGTGCCAGGCTGAAACATGTTAAAATTGATCTAATCCTATCATTTACAGAAAGAGGAGGGGAAGCGGTTTTAGGGACAAAGCAAAACACATTTTTGCATCTCAAATTGTACACTGGCTCCAGATGTTTCTGTACAAATCTTTGGTGCTGGAAGAGAAAGTCTCGCATGTTTTTTGAGAACATTATAGATGACATATGTTGTTGTTGTTGTTGTTAGGTGTTATTGAGTCTTGACAGTCTTATAGTCTCTGACACATCCACTCCCATTACCCTAGTCACTGAAACAATCTATCTCATCAAGGGTCTTGCTCTCTTGCACTGTCCCTCAATCCACCCAAGCATGACGTCCCTCTCGAAGCACTGGTCCCGCCTTGCAACATGTCCTAAGTATGTCAGATGAAGTCTCAGAATCCTTGCCTCCAAGGAGCAACCTGGCTTCACCCTTTATAAGAGGAGCCTATTTTTTGTCTTAGCAGTCCATGGTATATTCAATACTCTTCTCCAGCACTGCAGCAGACTTTCTCAACGCAATTTGTCTTTTAATTTCCTGGCTGCTGGTACCAAGAGTGTTGATTGTGGAGCCAAGCAAACTAACACTGTTTAACAATCTCAATCTCCTCACCATCCATCATGATGCTACCAATTGGCCCAGTGGTGAGAATCTTTATTTTCTTGATGTTGAGCTTCAATCCACATTTAAGGCTGTAGTCCTTGACCTTTTGCAGCAAGCACTTCAGGTCCTTCTCAGTTTCAGCAAGCCGGGTTGTGTCATCTGTATAACTCTGATTGTTGATGCATCTTCCTCCAATCCTCATGCCACATTTCTCTTCATAGAGTCCAGCCTCTCAAATAATCTATTCTGCATATAGATTGAAAAGATATGGAAGTAGGAACATCCCTGGCACACACCCTTCCCAATTTGAACCATGCAGTGTTTCCTTGCTCTGTTCTGACCACTGCCTCCTATTCCAAGTATAGGTTTCACATTAGCACAATCAAATGTTCTGGGATTCCCATTCTTCTCAGACTCAGCCACAGTTTGTTGTGATTGACACAGTCAAATACCTTTGCTTAGTCAATGAAACACCGATAGACATTCTTCTGGTACTCTCTGCTTTCAGCCAAGATCCATCTAACATTAGCTATAATATCTCTAGTACACAGCCTCTTCTAAACCCACCCTGCACTTATGGCAGTTCTCTGATGATATGCTGTTCCAGTTGGTTTTGGATAATCTTCAGCAGAATCTTGCTTGCATGTGATATCAATAATATTGTTCGATAATTTCCACATTCTATCAGGTCACCTTTCTTTAGAACAGGAACAACTATAGATTACTTCCAGTCAGTTGGCCAGGTGGTTGTCCTCCAGATCTTTTGGCACACTTGGTGAGTACACCCAGGGCAGTGTCTGTTTTTTGAAATATGTCAATTGGTATGCCATCAATTCCTGGGGCCTTGT
Source organism: Elephantulus edwardii (assembly GCF_000299155.1). NCBI lineage: Eukaryota > Metazoa > Chordata > Mammalia > Macroscelidea > Macroscelididae > Elephantulus > Elephantulus edwardii. The sequence continues at coordinate 393,412 of NW_006400033.1, forward strand.
TTTTTGCCAATTCTTTCAGGACAGCTTGAACTTCAGCTTGAACTGCTTCCTTCATCACCACAGGCTCTTGTTCATACGTTGATGACATACAGGGACACATTTAAAAGTTCATTGATGTTGGTGGGAGTATAAAATGGTGCAACCACTATGAAAGGCTGTATGATGCTTTCTCAAAAAGTTACAAATAGACACAGGGAGCTCTGGTGGCCTAGTGGCAAGAAGCTGCACTGCAATCCCAGAGGCACACAGTTCAAATCCACCAGATGCTCTGCTGGAAAAGGAGGGACAATCTCCTCCTGTACCAGTCAGATCCGATTTGACAGTACATGCACACAAAATAATAAAATAAAATAAAAATAAAAAAGTTACAAATAGAAATACCATTTGACCCAGCAATTCCACTACTGGGAATTTACCCTGAAGAAACCATAACTGCCACTCAAGCAGATATATGTACGCCTATGTTTATTGTGGCTTTGTTCACAATAGCAAAGAGCTGGAAATAACCCAAGGGCCCATCAACAAATGAATGGATAGAAAAGCTGTGGTATATTCACACAATGGAATACTATGCAGCATTGAAAAACAAGGAACTCATGAAATATTATGCAAAATGGGTGACCCTGGAGGACATTAGACTGAGTGAAATATCTCAATCACAAAAGGACAAATAAAAAAGGGCCACTGTTGTAAAACGGGACTGACATCAGGGTTGAGGGAAGACAGAAAAGGAGGGAGGAATGATGTATATTGCATTGAAACAGATGAGGGAGAGAACTGTCTAAAAGGGATATATGAATGGGTATTCTTGTCATGGCAGGAGCATAACAGTGAAACAATTTTTCTTTTCAAGGAGAAGAGAGAAATGGGGGGAAGGGGTGGGCAGGGAGAAAAGTACAACAATGAATGACTGTAAACTTTGATTAAAGTTAATTTTTTTAAATTAATTTTTTTAAAAAGTTCACCAATACCAGATCTAGATGAAATCTGTTAAAATTTTTCAAGTGGATAGACTATACAGAGAAGTTCTTTGTGTAGAAGAATGTTAAACACTGGAATTCTGAAAGATGATGGCTGAGCATTTGAAATTTATGACTAAGTCCTCTTCTGTGTTTTCTGAAATAATCTCTATTTCAAACATTCTGTCCCATTATCCAAAGCAGTGCATTTATATGTATCAGATTATTGACCCAATTTGAGTGTAGAAGAAAATAGCACAAACATTAATTTATTCAAACAAACTGAACACTTAGAAGTAGCAGGCACTGGAAGTACAAAATGTAACTTTTAAAAATCCATCTGGTCCCTACTTTGTGATTCAGACACTAGTCAACAACACAAGTGCCTGGTCTTCAGAGGGATTGGTGCCCTAAAGGTGTGATGAGCAGGACATTGCTGAGGTCTGGAGGGCCAGAGAGGCTTCTCTGAAGAGTGAATGACACACCCAGAAGAAGCATGCGTCCGTGGAATGTGGACAGTACCTCAGCCTAGCAGTTCTCACCACCAGGGCGGTGGCTGTGTCAGGCAGAGCCAGCTCCCGTTAACCAGGGGGAAGATAACCCATGGCCAGCTGAGGCTGTTTGCCATCCTCACCCATGCCTTCCGGGGTGGAGAATCCTAGAACTAAACTCTTGCCAAAGGGTTTCACCAAGTGAATTTCACCACGTTGGTTTCACCAAGTGAGTAACCAGCGCCCCCAGGAGGTCTGTATTTACAATCTCACTAACCCCTGAGTCTCCACAGCCCTCTTTCTGCTCCCAAGAGGTAAGTTACTTCCTCACTTCTCCTTCTGAGGATGTTCCTCACCTGACCTCAGGATGCTATAGAGTTAACTGTTCCACGGTCTGATCCCATCAGTCTGCTTGAGTGCCTCTTTCACACCTCACTTCACTCAGTTTCCACTCCCCTCAGATTCCAACCCCACCCACCGCTGCCGCCAGAACAGGAGTGGTAAAACCTTGTGCATTTCAGTGCATCAGAAAGGGGGTGGGGGCTAGTTAGAACACAGGCTTAAGGTTCTGCTCCTCAAGGCTGTGCTGTGACTTTCACAGACCCAGGACACATCTGTGTTTGTGGCCTCTTGCTTCATAAAATATACTGTAAACTGTGTTGGTACAAAGATGAGCATAATCCAGATTAAATTATATTCGCTTCAAAATGCTGGTGTCCAAACAGACCGAAAAAGTATTGCATGGTTTAAAATTAGGAAAGATATGCATCAGGGTTTTATCCTTTTTCCACACCTAGTCAAACTGTATACTGAGTAAATCCTTAGAGAAGCAGAACTCTGTGAAGAAAAATGTGGCATCAGGATAAGAGGAAGACTCATCAATATAACGCAGGTTGGCAATTTCGTAGGGGGAGGGAGTGGTGGGTAAAGGATAGGGGGAAAATTAGGTGTGACACACAATATATATGAACTTTGTAAGTAAACCAGAATAAAATAATAATTTTTAAAAAAGATAATAAAAAAAATTAAACATAACACAAGTTATGCTGCAGTTTATGTTATGCAGATGGCACAACTTTGCTCACTGGAAGGGAAGAGGACTTGAAGTACTTGGGACAGAAGATCAAAGACTACAGCCTTCAATATGGATTACATCTCAACATCGAGAAGACAAAAATCCTCACCGTTGGACCAATAGCCAACAACATGAAAGATGAATAAATACTGAAATTGTCAACAACTTCATCTTACTTGGATCCACAATTAACACCCTTGACACTAGAAGCCAAGAAATCAAAAGAAATATGAAATTGGGAAAGTCTACTCTCAGGTACCTCTTCAAAGTACTGATGAGCAATGATGTCAATTTGAAGACTAAGGTAGACCTAATTCAGCCCATAATCTTTTCCGTCATTTGTTATTTATCTGAGAGCTGGACGATAAATAAGGATGACAGAAGGAAATTCTGTATCTTTGAGCTGTGGTGTTGGAGAAGAGTACTAAACGTGCCATGGACTGTCAAAACAACAAATAGATATGTCTCAGAGAAGGTGCAGCCAGAATGCTCCTTAGAGCCAAGGATGGTGAAGCGTCATCTCACATCCTTTGGGCTTGTTGCTAGAAGGGGCTATTCCTTAGAGAAGAACATCATGCTAAGAAAGTTGGAAGGTCAGCTAGAGAGGAAGATCCTCAATTAGATGGGTTGACACAGTGACTTCAGCCATGGGTTCAGATGTGTCAGAGATGACGAGGACGGCACATGATAGGACAGGGCTCATAGGATCGCTATGAGTTGTGTTGACTCAAAGGCACATAAACAAGAGCAATTACTTTTCCTCCTGACTTTAAAAGAAATGAAAACTTTCATGTGGACTCTTCAAATGTGCCTTCAAGGCACTGTGTCTCCTGTGCCTTGTGGACATTTCAACACTAGGATGCTGACTCGAGGACAAACAAAACCTGTATTCTCAGAAAGAGTCTCAAAATAGCTAAAAGCTGAAACTGGTCCCAGGAGGTGGAGAGATTCCTAAGGGGCTGGCATCTTTGATTTTGGCTTTTCTTTCCTCCCTAATCTACCACCACCACCACCACCATCACCACCACAACTATGACCACTACCATCACCAATATCACCATCATTGCCACCAAGACCACCAGCAATAGCCTCACCACCACTGCCACCATTACCACTACCACCACCAGGAGTACCATCATCACTACCACTACCACCGTCACCACCATCACTATCATCACCACCACCACTACCAGCACCAGCATCACTATAACCATCATCATCATCACCGTCACTACCACCACCAAACCAGCATCACCAGCATTAGCATCAGCACCATCAAGCCCCTACTCACTTCCACTGGAGCCAGTCTTGTGTTTAGTGTGATGCTGTAAGGAGTTGCCAGAAAGGGAGGAAGACACACATGTGACTGATTTCCAAACATGGTCTAGGATAAGGATTTTTAATCTTTCTGGGAGGTATGGCAGTCAAGGATATCTTCCAGAGTAACTGGAATATTTTTAAATTCACTCCCTGGAGTCTCTGGGTCCCAGATGAGCACCCTACCATCAAGATAGGTCCCTGAACTCTGGTAAAGAGAAGCAATGGACCAGGACTTTCCTCCTTCTCACCACAGGCTCGCTGACGCTGAAATCCAAACTTCAGGCTGGAACACAAAGCTGTGTTGTGATTTAACCAGATCTTACCACTATGGACAGCTCAGTTTCCAAGGGGAAATGCATTCCTTAGTCCAAACAACAGACTTTCTAAAGTAATTTTGCAGCACAACTGAGTGTGTGATTTGGGGCTTGGTTGCCCTGAAACGAATTCACTTTAATGAGCTCAAGAGAAAAAACAGACAAAGCCACTTTTTTTCTGGGCCTTTTCTAGTGATTTCACGGTGGGCTTATCTGGTTTCCATCTTCAAGTCCAAGTGCTGCTCTCCTGTGACAAGACCAGGTAACACTTGTTGTAAGAGGGGGTCTACATGTGACTTAGAGTCCTTAGTAGTTGTCAGCCCTTTGCAGGGGCTTTTTGTAAACTTGCAGAACTGCTTCTGAAAGTATACAAGATGGAAAACAGCCCTTACTTCTAAAAATAGTTAGGAAAAATGTTGTTCTCCGGTTTTCCAGAGTCAGCAAAGTGAAAACTAATCTAACTGTTGCAAAACACTGACACAAATTTTAATCTGTTTAGTTTTCTCCTCTAGAACCATTGGGTAGATTCAAACAGCCAAACTTTGACCAGCAGCTGGCTGCTTAACTATTTGCCCCATCAGGGTTCCTATAGTAATTGTTGTCAGTTGTCGTTGTTGTTAGGTGCCATCGAGTTGTACTCATAGCGACCCTGTGAAAACAAATCTGAACCCTGTATTATCTTGTTCCATCCTCACACTTCCTGACACATTAGAGCCCATTGTGGCAGTCTCTGTGTCAATCCACCTCGTTGAGGGTCTTCCTCTCCTTCGCTGACCCTCAACCTTTCCCAGCATCATGTCCCTCTCCAAGGAATAGCCCTTCCTAATGACATGTCCAAAGTATGAGAGCTGAAACCTCATTCTTGCCTCCAATTGCTGCACTTTCTCCAAGACATATCTGTTAGTTCTTTGACAGCCCTTGGGATATTACTCAATCTATCATGTAAGGATTTTTGTTTTCTTCTATGGGTAGGGAGAAGTACTGGTGGTATAGTCAGTAGGAAATTTCACTGCTAACTCAAAGCCAGTACACCTCTATGATGGGTCTTATCTCCTAGCAACTCCAGGGGCGAAAGATGAGCAATCTCCTCCTGTGTGACTTAATAGCCTTGGAAACGCAATGAAGGATTAGCTATGAGTCAGTTCCTACTTGATGGTAATCAAGTCTATGGGATGAATGAGTCAGGCTGGAATAGATAGCGTAGAGGTAGTGGCAGCTAAAGTAGCTGAGATTTGAAAGCTAAGGCATCGACTCTTCTTCTGTCATCCTTAGTCATTCTCCAACTCTCTGATGCATAGCAAGTAATTGCAAAGACCATGGCCTGCATCAGGCAAACCTTAGTCTCTAGACTGACATTGTTGCTTTTCAGCATTCGGGAGAGATCCATGACAGGAGATTTTCCTAATGTAATTTGTCTTTTGATTTCCTGACTGTGGTGTTAAAAACGTTGATTGTGGAGCTGAGCAAGCTGTAATTGTTAACAACCTCAATCTCTTCCATCTATCATGGTGTTACCAATTGGCCCAGTGTTGAGAATCTTTGTCTTCTTGATGTTAAGTTTCAATCCATATTGAAGACTACAGTCCTTGATCTTCTGCAGCAAGCACTTCAGATCTTCTTCAGTTTCAGCAAACGAGTTTGTGTCATCTGTATAACGTAGTTTGTTGATGTGTCTACCTCCAATCCTGATGCCACTTTCCTCCTAATAAAGCTCTTCTTCCCCAATTATCTGTTCTGCATATAGATTAAAAAGGTATGGAGATAGGATGCATCTCTGGCATACACCTTTCCTGATTTTAAACCATGAAGTGTTTCTCGGCTCTGTATGTCTCTACTAATATGTAATGTGGATGAAATCTTATACTATGTACTCTTCTGTTAATAGCTGATAAAGTTTTTGGGGTTTGTGATTCATGTATATTTTGCATATATCTGTGATTAATGCCTTCTTACTGAATAGTATTCTATTATATAGATACACTCCATTTTGTTTAAAGTTTGTCTACTGATGGTCACATGGTTATTCTTTAAATTGTCACAAATAATGCCATTATTCACATTATGATATGCCTTTGTGGTTTTTTTTCTTCTTTTAGGGTCTATTCTATTTGGGTTTACTCAGCTTCTTTTTAAAAAAATTTATTCTGATTTATTTACAAAGTTTGAATACCTTGTTTCGCACAAAATATACTTCCCATTTCCTTCACCCTACCCAGCCATTGAACTGTTCAACCCTATGATTAACACCCACCTCCCCCACCCATCCTCCCAGCCTTGGATCCTCGTACTCATTCTACAATAGTGGTTTTATAAAGTATTTGTCCTTGTGTACATAGAAAACCCCAAAGACTCAACAAAAAACTGTTAGAACTAGTAGGCTACTTTAGTAGAGTGGCAGGATATAAGATCAATATTAAAAAGATCACAGGGATTTCCCTCCAGTAACAAAGAGAATTCAGAGAAGGAATCCAAGAAAATGATGCCACTTACAATAGCCAACCACAAACTGAGATACTTGGGAGTGAACCTAACTAGAGATACAAAAGACCTGTACAAATAAAACTACATAACATTTCTGCAAGACACAATAAAAGACCTAAAATAATGGAATAATTTTCCCTATCATGGATAGAAGGTCTCAATATTGTGAAAATGACAATCCCATTTTTCATAATACTTGGAAAGTTTTCTTCTAGTAACACTTCCACAAAAAAATATGAACAAAAAACTTCACAAAGTTGTGTGAACTCCACAATTATTTTCCCCAATGCCTTTTCCCCCCTTCTTCCTGTTCTGAACTTCCATGTATGCACATGCTCTTCCACTTGATGGTATCTCACATTATTCTTAGGCTTCTTTCCTTTTTAAAAAAAAATAATCAGATTTTTGTTCTAGCAGATCAGTGCTAGGAGCTATACCTGCTGTTCTGCTGAATCTGTGCTTCATGTTCTCAGTTCTCCAACATGTTGACAGCTTCTGAGACATTGGTCTTAATATTCCAGATTACTGGCTCTTGTTTTTCTAGGTTTTCTGTTGCCTCATTGGTTTTGTCTACTTTGTGCTTGTATTGCTTTTTAAAGTTCCTCTTGGATTTTGCTTGCAGACAGCTTCAATTCTGTAACAAATATTTGATCATTGTGAATTCTGTGTCAGGAACTTTAATCTGACTTTCCACATTCAGAAAATCCCTTGCTTCTGTATTTTGATCACTTTTTGGGGGTGATTTCATGCTTCAGGTTTGGGTGGAGGTTGAAGTTGTCTGCTTGTTCCATGTCATGGCTATGGTGGAGCTGTTCTTGTCTGAAGTTCTTGCAGGTCCTAGGTCTGGCGAACTCGGCTGGGAGCTTACCTCTCCAGGGCTGGGGATGGTAACAGACTGCATGGAGCCCTCTCTGGTCCTTTAACTGACAGAAAAACTAACTTGGCTGGAATGCTCACCCTACTATTAACATTAATGTAGAATTTTTTGTTATGCTTTCATTTCTTTAAATTCTCAATTCAGAATTGCTGTACATAGAGTCACTGTATGTCACAGGCAACCCAACAAAATATAACAACAAAAACATACTCTATCGGTTGTTTATTATTTAAATCGCATGTTTAGAGTCAACAAGACCTTGGGGAGACCTTTGTATTTAAAAGTTGGTTGTTATTATGTTTTGGAGGAACATTCTTCTAAGTGGTACAGCACACTTCTATCAATATACTGTACTGTTATAACCTGGGATTTCTGTGATGCTGAACCTTGGTGTGTCAAATGCTATAACGGTTACCCATGGTGCACAGTGTTTGGTGGAGCTCCCAGTTTAAGACAAGTTTGGAAGCAGGAGTGGCATCTACTTCCTAAACAGCATGCCTCTGGAAATTCTGCAAGCTTTCATAAATCATGATGGTTGTGGAGGGGCTTCTTCAGGTCTTTTGTTCATGGGATTGCTGAGTCATGCTCGACCTGATAGCAATCAACAAAAACAACCCAAACCAAAACTACTGCCAGTAAGTTGATTCTGTCTCTGACTCATAGTCATAGTGACTCTCCATCAGGTTTCTGAGCCTGGAAGCATTTATGGGTGGAGACAACCTATCTTTCTCCCACAGAGCAGCCAGTGGATTCAAATGACTGAATTTTCAGTTAGCAGTGCAGCACATGACAAGCACGCTACCAGAGCGCCTTAAAAACCCAATCAAAAAAACAATCAGTCAAACTCAAACTCATTGTTGTTGAGTAGGAACCAACTCACAGCTGACTTCTTATTGGGTTTCCAAGACTATAAATCACGTGAGAGGCGATTGTCCAACTTTCTCCCAAGGAGTTGCTGGTGGAGCTGAACTGCCACTTTGGGTCTGCCACTCAACTCCATATGGACTATACAACCAGCCCCAGTGATACACGACTCATTCCTCCATCCCACCAAGACTATTTAACCACCTCCACATGGTAACATTCCTGGTGACACTTGGAACAAGAAAGGGAGGATATAATAGATGCTGTATAAGAACCAAGGTGAACAGAGAAGTTTGTGAACTCATGTGAAGCTCTCCTTTGAGGGCTTAAGAGATAAGTGAGGGAAATATTGTGTGGGGCTAAGTGGTCCATTCCATATGCTGGACCATGTGGTAATATACATTTCTTTTTTTAGTAATTAATGCTTATATACTTTAGATGTATACTTCACTTTACAAAAACTATCAAACTGTTTTCAAACATGAATATTTTATATTACTGCCAACAACATATAAGGGTTTCAGTTGCTCCTTGCCCTCACCAACACCTAGTGATGTCGATCTTTTTTTTTTATTTTAGCCATCCTAAATGGATTATTTTAATGTAATTTTAAATTGCATTTCCCAGATAGTGTCAGTGAAAGAGAGGAAGAAGACTCTCAACAAGTTTGATTTGACACAGTGACTGTAACAATGGACTCAAGCATCTCAGAAATTGTGAGGAGGATGCAGGATAGGGCAAGTTTCGGCTCTGTTGTTCACAGGAACACTAGGAATCATAGTTAACTTGTTAGCTTTCTTCTCACAATCATACTGCCACGTTAGTCCCATTCTACATGTGGGCAAACTGAGTCACAAGAAGGTGAAGTTGCTGACTTAAAGCCAAGGCATAGCTAGAGAGCAGCAGAGCTACTGTTCAAACCCAAGGATGTTAACTCCAGAGGTCAGACTCTTAACCCTTCTGATGCGCCAGCCTCCCAAGAGTAATGTCTTAGGCTCCAAAGTGGCTGATTATTTATATAGTAGACCAGTCATAAGAGGAAAAAAGGTGACACCTAAAATAAAACTTGACTGCATAAAAATAGGTGCTGGAGAGCCTTAGAAATAGAGAAGTTGTCATTGCCAGCTAACCCACAGTTGAGAGCTGAGCCAGGACGGGGGCCAAGGGTCACTGGTCTTAATCTTTGCCTTTTCCCACTAAAGCCTGGTAAAAGGCATTATGGAAGCTCTGCTTCAATAGGGAGTTCAAGCTTATCCCTCATTCTTGGGCTTTTGTCTGTTTCACTCTTGTTGCCACCTGGGGAAAGATCCTGTCTGACTCAGTGATGTTAGCGAAGTCTAGAGTGTGCCAGGGGAAAACCATCATGTAGTCTTAAGTCCTCTTTGGAAACAGATGGGGTGTGAATTATAAATAACTGCATATGTTAGTCTATATTGGAGTAAGGCATAGACAAAGAAAACACAAACTATGATTGTCAATTGTCCACCATTCAAGGAATACAACAGAGCAGTGGCTTATCAATTTTTTTTCATTTCAAAAATAAGTGTAGCTTTAAAAAGAAAAAATAAAATTGAAGTAAATGATAAAGCAAAGTAAGCACATTAATAAAACAATACTAATTGCCTCTATCATTATGTCATAAAAGAAAGGACATATTAATAACCTCAAATGTAAGAGAGATAATTTTGAAATAAAAGATGGTCTTTTAAATAGAGTACATTAGCTTTATGAAAAATTCACTACATTAGCTTGATTTTTCTTACTGAAAATAACTGCCACTGCCATTTATGGTCCCCAGGAAGCTCCAGAAAAAATGGAAAATTCATTTTCTGAAGAGCCAGATATAAATTAAAATTCCAACTCTATAATTGTGAAAGAGATTGAAAAGTTTGTCTCTATGAGGAAGAAGGTGGCATTAGAACTGGAGGAAGACGAAGACTCATCAACAACCTGAGTGATGCAGATGACACAACCCTGCTCGCTGAAACGAGGAGGACCTGAGGCATTTGCTGCAGAAGGTTAAGGGCTGCAGCCTTCAATACGGATTGAAGCTCAACATCAAGAAAACAAAGATTCTCACCACTAGGACAATAGGCAGAATCACTATAGACAGTGAAGAGATTGAGATTGCTAATAGTTTCAGCTTACTTGGCTCTAAAATCAACACTCGTAGTACCAGCAGCCAGGAAATCAAAACACTACGGACCTCTCCAGAGTACTGAAGAGCAACAACATCAGTCTAGAGACTAAGGTTTTCCTGATCCAGGCCATGATCTCTGCAATTATTTGCTATGCATCAGAGAGCTGGACAATGACTAAGGATAACAAAAGAAGAATTGATGCCTTTGAGTTATGGTGTGGAGAAAAGTATTGAATATACCATCGAAAGCCAGGAGAACAAACAGGTTCATCCTAGAGAGAGTGAAACTAGGCTGCTCCTCAGAGGCAAGGATTTTGAAGATCCATCTGATGACATACTTTGGGCATGTTGTAAGGAGGGACCAGTTCTTGGAGAGGGACATCATGCTTGGGAGAGTGGAGGGACAGTGCAAGAGAGGAAGATTCTCAATGAGATAGATTGACTCAGTGACTAGGGTAATGAGGATAGGGGTGTCACAGACAATGAGGCTGGCTCAATATAGCACAGGGTTCAGGGTTGTTATACATAGGGTCACTACGAGTTGTAAGGGACTTGATGACACATAACAACAACAACAACAACAACAACTTTCTTCAACGAGATGGAAAAGGCAACTTCCAGTTTCATTTGGAATGGAAAGAAACCCTGAAGAAGCAAAGCACTCCTTAAAAATAGAAGTCAGGTAGGAGGTATATCACTCCCTGATTTCAAAGCCTACTACACCGCTGTGGTGGTTAACACAGCATGGTATTGGTACAATGAGAGACACACATAGATCAATGGAATAGAATTGAGAACCCGGAGATCAGCCCATCTATTTATGGTCAACTGACTTTTGACAAGGAGATTAAATCAATTAAGTGGGGAAATGACAGTCTTTTTAACAAATGGTGTTGGCAAAATTGGAAAAGTATCTGCAAAATTTATTATTCCATTTCTTTCTTAACAATTTGTAATTTTCCTACATTAATGGTTCTCACATTCCATGTTCCAGTCACTAGTGTCTGCTTACAACTGTTCCTCTTCCTTTGTATTTCCATACTTGAAAGTTCTACCTA
>NW_006400033.1:406615-414134 GCF_000299155.1 Elephantulus edwardii
TGATTCACTGTTGGTGGGAGTGTAAAATGGTGCAACCTCTGTGGAAGGCGGTATGGTGCTTTCTCAAAAAGTTACAAATAGAGATACCATTTCACCCCAAAGAGACCATAACTCACATCCAAGCAGATATATGCACACCCATGTTTTTTGCAGCTTTGTTCTCAATAGCAAGGAGTTGGAAACGACCTAAGTGCCCATCAACAAATGAATGGATAGAAAAGCTGTGGTATATTCACACAATGGAATACTATGTTGCATTGAAAAGCAGGGAACTCATGCAATATTATTCAAAATGAGTGACGCTGGAGGACATTATGCTGAGTGAAGTATCTCAGTCACAAAAGGACAAATACTGCATGGTGCCACTGTTGTAAAACAGGACTGACATCTGTATTGGGGGGAGACTGAGAAAGATGGGTTCAATAATGTATACTGCATTGAAACAGTTGAGGGAGAAAACTGTTTATAAGGGATATGTGATTAGGTATTTTTGTCATGACAGGGGTCCAGAGCAAAAGCTGCATAGTGGAGTGGACCTGGGAGGGAGGGTTTGTAAAACAATAAAAGAATTTGTCTTTTACTTTTCCAAGAGGGTAGTGTACTAGGGGTGAAGGTTGGGAGGGGAGAAAAGAGCAACAATGAATGATTGGAAACCCAAAGTCTCTGTAAATTTTCATTGAAATTAATAATAAATTTTTTAAAAAAGAAATACCGTTAAAACAACAACAGCAACAGCTATTATTGTGCAATTCTGGCCATCTATGTACTTTTTCCTAACAAATTACTCGAAAGTGGTGGCCTAACACAACCATTTCATTACATTCATAAACTCAGTGGCCCAGGAATTTGGACAGTGCACAGCGTGAATATCACTACAGTGGGAAAAGTCTTTGATGGTAAGACTCAAGTTGATGGAGTGACTCTAATCATCCAGAGAGGCTGGAGTCAGATGGCACATGATTCACCTATCTGTTGTTGGGTTGTCAGGATTTGAGGTGGGTTCAATTAGGACTATCAACTAGATTCCCTACTTGTTTATGGTTTCTCCACTTGAGTTGAGCTGCTTCATAGTCTGATGGCCTCAAGGTAATCATCCTTTTTTTTATTATTAGCCTACTTCCTTAGTTTGCCAAAAATATGTTGAATATTATGTGGAAACTATAGGCATTTTCTAACCTATCTTTGTCACTCATTTTACAATTCCTCTTAAAAAAAGTGGTTGAATAAGTATAATATTTCAGAATGGGACACAAAGTGCACATTTCGGTGGGAGGAAGTCAAAGAAGTTTTTTTTCTAAAGTCATCACATTATTGTGTTATATGCCCTCAAATTGTCTTTGACTCGCAGTGGCCTTATGAACAACAAATGGAAACAATGCCATGTCCTCTGCCATGTCCAGTTCACTGTTGAAGCCAGTGTCAGTCAATCTTGTGGAGAATCTATCTCTTTCACCGTCCCTCTGCACTACTAAGCAAAATTACTTTTCCCTGGGACTGGGACCATCAGTGTTCTTAAAATAGACAAAACAAAGTTTTGTCATCTTTGCCTCCGAGAAAACAACAGGGCTGGATGTCTTCCAAGAGATTTATTTGTTCTTTTTTGGTCAACAGTCCTCATTGAAGTAACACAACGCTATCAATTCTTCCACACTCTGCCTTATTTTTTGTCCAACTTTCACATGCATGTGAAACCATTTAGAATGCATGACTTGAGCATCAAATGTTCCTTACTCTTTAAACTGACATTTTTGCTCTATAGCACTTTAGAGAGGTCAATAAATCTTCCCAAGGCAACTTGTCTTTTAATTTCTTGACTGCTGCTACCATGAGTGTTTATTGTGTGTCTAAGAAAATTTAAATTCTGGACAACATCAATCTTTTCTCCACCTATATGATGATACCTATTGGTCCTGTATGAGAAAACTTTGTTTTCTAGATACACATATCCCTCTGATGTTTATAGGGTTTTCAAAGACCTGTTGTTTCAAAATGGATGGCTAGTTCTGCTTCCTAATCTGTATTAATCTGGGAACTCTGTTTTAGGATAGCAACTGACAAATACTGTGCATGTAAAGTGTAGGTGACAAACAAGCACATATATTCACATGACTTGAAGCTCAACAATAAACCCCCCCCCCAAAGATTCTCACCACTGGACCAGTTGGCAGCACCAGGATGGATGAAGAAGAGAATGAGGTTGTTAACAATTTGTTGTTATTGTTATGTGCCATTGAGTTTCTTGTGACTCATAGCAACTCTAGGCACAACAGCTCTAAACCCTGCTCTAAACCCTGAATCAACCTTATCATCTCTGACACACCTACCCTCATTACCCCAATCACTGAGTCAATTCATTTCATCAAGGGCCTTCTCCTGCTGTACTGTCCCTCTACCATCCCAAGCATGATGCCCTTCTCCAGCTTTCTGATGTATAGCAAGTAATTGTGAATACCATGGCCTAGGTCAGGCACACCTTAGTCTCCAGACTGACATTGTTGTTCTTCAGTACTTAGGAGATATCCCTGACAGTAGACTTTCCCTATGCAATTAATATTTTTATTTCCTGGCAGCTGGCACTAAGAGTGTTTGATTGTGGAAACAAGCAAACAAAAGCTATTAACAATCGTAATCTCTTCACTGTCTATCATGATGCTGTCAATTGGCCCAGCGGTGAGAATCATTGTTTTCTTGATGTTCCATAATGAACACTCTTGGCACCAGCAGTCAAGAAATAAAAAAGATTAATTACACTGGGAAAATCTGCTGCCGGAGGCCTCTTCAAAGTACTAAAAATCAACAATGTCAGTCTAGAGACTAAGGTGTACCTGATCCAGATCATGATCTCTGCAATTACATGCTATACATCAGAGAGCAGGACAGTGACTAAGGATGACAGAAGAAGAATTGATGCCTTTGAATTGTGGTTCTGGAGATGAGTATTACACTGACAAGAGAATAAGCAGGTTTGTCCTGAAGAGGTGAAACCAAGTTGCTCCTTGGAGGCAAGCTTTCGAAGCTCCATCTCACATACTTTGGGGAACACGGCCATGATAGACCAGTCGTTGGAGAAGAACTTCATGCTTGAAAGGGTAGAGTGACAGCACAGGAGAGGAAGACCCAGGATGAGATGTATTGACACAGTAGCTGGGGTAATGAGCATAGATTTGTTGGAAATAGTGAGATTGGCTCAGGATAGGGCAGAGTTCAGAGCTGTTGTTCATAGGGTCAATATAAATTGCAGGAAACTTGATGGCACATAATAAAAACAACAAACTATAAAATGTTAATCATTCCCTTAATACAAGAAATTGACAAACATGTGTTGCACCCTTAAGAATAAACTCTAAGTACAGCAAACATACCGATACCACGGTGCAGGCAGAGGTGCCCCCAGAGAGGTGGGTGTAGGCTCAGAAAGGCCCAGAAACCAGGAGTAGTGGAAGTACAGCCCTCAGAAATACCTAGAAGGTACTGAAGAATGAGGAGGAACAGCCACTAATATCTATTCCTAATTGGAACATAGAATGTACAAGGTAGGAATTTAGGAAAATTGAATGTTGTGAAAAATAAAATAGAAGCATAAATATTAGCATTCTACGTATCATTGATATGAAATGGACTGGCATTGACCACTTTGAATTGGAAAATCATCTGATCTACTATGCTGTGAATGGAAAAGTACAGAAGAATAAGGATAAATTTACAGTTGTTGTTGTTGTTATGTGCCGTCGAGTCATTTGCGACTCATAATGGCCCTATGTACAACAGCCCTAAACCCTGCTCTATCCTGTGCCAATTGCATGGCCTCTGACACTCCCATCCCTATTACCCCAGTCACTGAATAATCCACCTCATAGAGGGTCTTCCCCTCCTGCGCTGTCCCTCCACCTTACCAAGCATGATGTCTCTCTCCAAGGACCTGTCTTATTTTAAGATCTATCCTGAAGTACAGTGCTGTAAGGGATAGATACTATCCACATGCGTTCAAAGAAGACCCTTTAATACACTTATTATTCAAATATGCCCACCAACAGCTAAAGCCAAAGAGGAGAAAAATCGAGGATTTCTACAAACTTTGGCAGAAAAATAGATTTAGCATGCTTATATAAAAATTTACTATTAATAATTGGTGACTGGAACGCAGAAGTTAGTATGGAGTCGGTGACAGAAATGAGGCTGGCAGGGGAGCTCTGGTAGCCTAGTGGCAAGGAGCTGCAACTACAATCCCAGAGGCGAAAGGTTCAAATCCACCAGTTGCTCTGCCGGGGAAGGAGGGACAATCTCCTCCTGTACCAGTCAGATCTGATTTGACGGTACACGCACACAAAAATAATAAAATAAAATAAAATAAATTTAAAAAAGAGTTTAAAAAAAAAGAAATGAGGCTGGCAACCAAATGATTAAGTTTTGTACAATCAATGATTTATTCATTGCAAATACCTTTCTTAAAAGGCATAAACAGTGATTATACACGTAGACCTCACCTGATGGACTAGGTAAAACTCATATTGACTGAATCTGTTGAGAGAATTGTTGGTGAAGCTCAGTCAAAACCAGGTCAGGTGTTGATTGTGGAACAGACCATCAACTACTCATGTGCAAGTTCAAACTGAAACTGAAGACAATTAAAACAAATTCAGAAGAATGAAAATAAGGACTTGAATCTATTGCACTTAGTTTTAAAAACCACCTCAAAAACAAATTTGATGCCTTGAACACTAATGATTGAAGACCAGATGAGTTGTGGGATGACATCAAGGATTTCATACATGAAGGTAGAAAAAGATCATTACCAAGATGGGGGAGAAAGAAAAGATCAATATAGATGTCAGAAGAGACTCTGAAAATTGAATTAGAATGTCAAGAAGCTAAGGGATGAACTGATGAAGTATAAGAGTTGAACAGAGATTTCAAAGGACAGCTCTAGAGGACAAAGTACGTATAATAATGAAATATACAAAAGGCTGAAGTTGGAAAAGGAAAAAAGTAAAGAACTCATTGACATTTATGAAGGTGAAAGAACTGAAAAACAAATTCAAACTTAAAGTTGCTAGAGAATGCCATGGGAAAAAAATCTTGATTGATCCCGGAAACACCAAAAGAAGAAAGAATACACAGAGTCACTGTACCAACAAGAATTGATTGACATGGAACCAGTTCAATGACAAAGTAGCATTTGATCAAGAACTAATAGCAATGAAGGAAGAAGTTTAAGCTGTCCTGAAAGCATTGAAAACTAAAAGGCCCCAAGAATTGATGAAATACCAATGGATATGCTTCAACAAATAGATGGAGCACTGGACAGGTTCACCGGGCTAGAAAATTGTTTCTGGCCAACTAACCTGAAGAGATCATATTTGTTCTCATTTAAAAAAAAAAAGGTGATACAACAGAATATGGAAATTGTCAAACAATATCATTAGTATCACATGTAAGGAAAATTTTATTGGGGATTATTTTTAAATGGATAGGTAGAAATTTCCAGAAATACAATTTGGATTTAGAACAGACCATGACATCAGGAATATCATTGCTGATATCAGATGGATCTTGGCTGAAAGCAGAGAATACCGGAAGAATTTCTATCTGTGCTTTTTGACTGTGGAAAGTCATTTGACTGTGTGGATCACAACAAATTATGGCTAACATTGAGAAGAATAAGAATCCAGGAACACGTAATTGCACTCATGTGAAACCTATACCTAGGCAAAAGGCTATTGTTAGAACAGAGCAAGAGAACACTACATGGTTTAAGGTAAAGAAAGATGTACAGCATCATTGTATCCCTTCTCTATACATAGTCAATCTGTATGTTGAATAAACTATTTGAGAAGCCAGAATTTGTGAAGAAGAGTGTGGCATCAGGATCAGAGGAAGATTCAATGACCTGTGTTGTTCAGATGATACAACCTAGCTCACTGAAAGGGAGGAGAACTTGAATCACTTGCTGCAAATCAAAGACTGCAACCTTCAATATGGATTACACCTTAAAATCAAGAAGACAAAAATTCTTACCACTGGACCAATATGGAACATCATGATAGAGAAAATATTGAAATTGTCAACTATTTTATCTTATTGGGATCTATGAAGAAGAAGGGGACATCAGAATTGGATGAAGATTTATCAACAAACTGTATTATGCAGATGTCACAACCTTGCTTGCTCAAAGTGAAGAAGACTTGAAACACTTGTTGCAAAAGATCAAACATTGCAGCATTCAGTATAGATTGCATCTCAACGTCAAGAAATAAAAAATTCTCACCACTGATAGGCAACATCATGAGGATAGAGAAAAGATTGAAGCTGTTAATGACTTCATCTTACTTGGATCCACAATCAACAAACTTGGTACCAGCAGTCGAAGATCAGGAAATGTATTGCACAGGAAAAGTCTGAAGTCAGGGACTTCTCCAAATTACTGAGGAGCAATTATGTTAGTTTGAAGACTAAGATGTGTCTGATTCAGGCCATGGTCTTTACAGTCATTTGGTATGCATCTTAATGCTTGACAATGAATAAGGATGACAGAGAAAAAATGATGCCTTAAGGCTGTGGTGTCAGAGAAGAGTGCTGAACATCCCATAGACTGTCAAATAAAATATTAAAATCATCAAAAAAAAACAAAAAAAAGAACAAACAGATAAGTCTTGGAGAAGGAGCAACCAGAGTGCTTCTTGGAGGCAAAGGTGATAAAGCTTCATCTCACATACTTTGGGCATGTTGCTAGGAGAAGGGATGTTCCTTGGAGAAGGACATCATGCTTAAAAGAAGAAGAGTCCGTGAAAGAGAGGAAGACCCTTCATAAGAGATGAATCAACATAGTAACAACAGCAATAGGCTCGAATGTGTCGGAGATGATAAGGATGAAGGACAGGATTCAGATCTGTTGTTCATAGGGTCACCATGAGTCATACTTGACATGATGACATCTAACAACAACTGTGTTTGGGGAACTCTGGTGGCTTAGATAATGAGTTGCATTACTAATCCAATGGCAGACAGTTTGAATCCACTGACTACTCCATGGGAAAAAGATGGGCAGTCTTATCCTATGTGATTTATAGTATCAGAAAACTTGCTGAGGGCCAGCCATGACAAATTCTGTGACTCAGTGTCAACTTGACTGTACATAACAACTGTGTTTAGTAAGGTTGAATTTAACCTGTCAGTTGGCCATTTGTGTTTCTGCATTGGGAGATTATCTTTTCTTATTTTTCTACTTAAAGTGTTTTGGGGTGTGGAGTGTGATGTGTGTGTGTTTGTGGAGAAGTGAGGTTGCAAAAGCTCTTGTGTAAAAATATCTACTTTCTGTCTGCTATGTATGTAACAAATTTTTTCCTTCTTAAAAAGTTTCAGTATATGTATACACACATATACATATACATATACATATACATATACATATACATATACATATACATATACATATACATATACATATACATACATATGTGTGTATATATATCTATAGATAGATAGATCTATATAGATGATAGAGACAGAGATAGAGATAGAG
>NW_006400033.1:415398-429573 GCF_000299155.1 Elephantulus edwardii
AGCCCAAAATCTCTGTAAATGTTTATGAAAATTAATAAAATATAATTATAGAAAAACCTCTCTCTCTCTTTATCTATCTTGTTGTTGATTGCCGTCAAGTTGAGCATGGCTCATAGCATTCTATGAACAAAAGACCTGAAGCCTTTATACAACTACTGACATTTATCAAAGTTCATGGAGTTCCCAGAGGCATGTTGTTTAGGAAGTAGATGCCACTCCTGCTTCCATATATATAGGCTAACCTTGAGGAAAATGGGTATATGAAACCTATACTTGGACCAAGAAGCAGTCCTCAGAACAGAGCAAAGAAACACTGCATGGTTCAAAATCAGGAAAGGAATGTGTCAGGGATGCATCCTGTGCCCAAACCTTTTCAATCTGTATACAGAACAGATCATTCAGGAAACAGGGCTTTATGAAGAGGAGTGTGACATCAAGATTGAAGGAAGACTCATTAACAACCTACGATATGCAAATGACACAACCTTGCTTGCTGAAACTGAAGAAGACCTGAAACACTTGCTTCAAAAGGTCAAGGATTGTAGTCTTCAGTATGAGTGGAAGCTCAACATCAAGAAAACAAAGGTTCTCACCACTGGGCTAATTGACAAAACCAAAATGGATGGAGAAGAGATTGTGGTTGTAACAATTACAGCTTGCTCGGATCCACAATCAACACTTTTAACACCAGCAGTCAGGAAATCAAAAGATGAATTGCATTGGGAAAATCTGCTGTCATGGACCTCTCCAGAATGCTGAAGAGCAACGATGTCAATCTAAATACAAATCCTAATCCAGGCCATGATCTCAGTACTTAGGCTTCAGAGAGTTGGACAAAGACTAAGGATGACAGAAGAAGAAAAGTTGCCTTTGAGTTGTGGTGCTGGAGAAGAGTCTTTGGAGGTTAAGATTTTGAAGCTCTGTCTCACTTACTTTGGGCACATGGCCAGGAGAGATTGGTCCTTGGAGAAGGACATCGTGCTTGGAAGGGCGGACGGTCAGTGCAGGAGAGGAAGACCCCAGATGAGATGAATTGATACAGTAACTGGAGTAATGAAGATGGGTTTGCTGGAAACAGTGAGATTGGCTCAGGGTAGAGCAGAGTGCAGAGCTGTTTTGCATAGGGTTGCTAAACATCACCAGTGACTCAATGGCACATAACAACAATAATATACTATGACTGGTTTGGAAGAAGGAATGGCATCTACTTCCTTAACACCTTGCCTTCAGAAACTCTATGAACTTTGATAAATGTTGATAGTTGTAGGAGGCTTCAGGCCTTTGTTCATAGGGTCGCTATGAGTCGTGGTCGACTCGAAGGCAATCAACAACAACAACGTATATACATACATATACCTATATCTCTCTCATATACATATCTTTACCATTTATATATTTACCACATGAGTATAACACATTTGCTATTTCAACATTTTTATATTTTTTATATCTACATTCAGCAACATCAATCATGTTCATTTGTTTGAAAGGAACAATAACTTTCCTCCAGAGTCTATTATTGTTGTTAAGTGCCTTCAGTCATAGGTGACTCCTCGCGATCCTATGAATGAAAGTCCTCAACAGTTGTGTATGACTTTCATCCTTTCTCCATGTTCGTAGGGTTTCCTGAGGCAAACTATTTATGGAAGTAGATGCCAGAGCCAATAGAGAAAGAAAATCCTCTCTTAAAACTCATATCCTAAATTAAAATGGCCACCTTCCTAAGCCATAAAAGGCTAAACAGTGCTCATATCAGTGCTTTTTCCAGTACTGAATTGCCTTTAAAAGCTCATTGTCCCTGTGCAATGGCTCTCTGTCCTTCCTTCTTTCTGCCCCTGGTAACGTAGATCTTTACGAACTATTCTAGACATTTCCTGTAAGTGGGATTGTAGCTGATACCATAACTTCACTTCTTTTTGTGAATGAATATTGTCCATTGTATTTATATACCACATTATGTTTGTCCATTCATCTGCTAATGTTTCTGTTTCTTAGATATTGTGAATAGTAACACAATGATCATTGTTGTATAAGTGTCTATGTTAGCATTTTCAATTTTTGGAAGATATATTTAGGAGTGGAATTGCCGGTTCATATGTTAATTCTGTTTAATTTTTTTTTAAGAACAACCAAATTGTTTCCCACAGTTGCTGCAGCATGATACACACACCACCCCCCCCCCCAACCTTGGATGAGGGTTCCCATTTCTCCACATCCTTGCCAGCACCTGTTGTTTTTGTACTTTAGTCACAGCCACCCTACTGGGTATGCAGTGATAGCTTGTGGTTTTGAATTGCATTTTGCTAATGACTAATGGCATTGAGCATCTTATCATGTGCTCACTGGACACTGGTATTTCTTCTTTGGTATAATATCTAATTCTTTCACTCATTTTTTTATTGGATTGTTTCCTCTTTGTTGCTAACTTATAGAAGTTCTTTAGAAATCTTAGACATTAAACTTCTATCAGGTATATAGTCCTAAAATATTTTGTTCTGCTCTATAAGTTGTTTCTGTCTATGATATATTTTGACAAACAGGAGTTTTATGCACATTGTTGTTGTTTGCCGTTGAGTAGGAACTGACCCATAGCTGACCTTCCAGCAGGTTTTTAGTAAATTATACAGAAGGAGACTGCCCATCCGTCTTTGGTACAGATGCTGGTGGATTCAAACCTCGTGCCTTTGAGATTGCAGTGCAGCTTTTTACCACTAGGCCATCATATATTCATTTCTATTTCCTACAATACAGCAATTGTTCTTTATCCCTAAGACAAGACTTTTAAATTATCTCTACTCTATTTTTTGTTTTTCACTTGGGAATGAGTGTTTCAGTTTTCCTAGGTCATTCTTTTTTAAAAATTAAATTTTTATTTTATACTGGTTTACTTCTCCTAGGTTATTCTTTATCCTGATTCTGTTTCCTGTTGCATTAGCTATCATGTTTTAGTGTATCCATGCAATTGTTTTCTGAAGTGCATAAGAGGGCACCTATCAAAATAATATCCACTGTCATCAAGTTGGTTTCAGCTCATAACAGCCCTCCATCAGGTTCAGAGGCTGTAAATCTTGGGAAGAGATTTCTCATTTTCTCCTTCTGAGTGGTTGGTGAGTTCAAATTTCCAACCTTTCAGTTAGTAGCCTGATAGATTATACATGACATCATTAAGGTTCCTTAACCAGTCACTTGTCATTATTATTAGTTGCCATCAAGTCAAGTATGACTCATAGAGATCCTTTGAACAATAAATCTGAAAACTGTCATATCCTGTGACATCTTCACAATCTTTGGCATCCTAGAGCCCCTTGCAGGAATCACTTTGTCAATCCATTTCATCAAAGGTCTTTCTCTCTTTCGCTGATGTTCCACCTTTCCATGTAAGACGTCCCTCTCCAAGAAATAGCTTCTCCTAGCCACATATCCAAAGTATGTGAGATGAAGCTTTATCATCTTTCCCTTGAAGGAGCACTCTCACCACACCTTCTCCAAGACATATCTGTTTGTTGTTTAGGCAGTCCATAGTGTATTCAGTACTCTTCTCTAACCACAACTCAAAGGCATCAATTCTTCTGTCATTGTCCAGATCACTGCTTCATTGTCCAGATCTCTGATGCACAGTAACTGATTGAAAAAAACCATAGTCTGAATCAGGCACACTTCAGTCTTCAAACTAACATCATTGCAGACATCCAGTGCACTCTTTGGGGCCAAAGATTCTTGTGCCAGCCAGATCTCCAAGAGACCAGCAGAGAATCAGAAACCTGGCATGAGACAGAGCTGACCTTGGGGCTGCTACCCCATGGAACCAGAGCCAAGACCCTTTGCCTAAGTTTATTGGAAGACTTATGGGGAGAGCTGTAACTGGCAGGACTGAACGTTTTCTAACACTGACCTAAAGCCTGGAGGCACAAGGCTGAGGTGCTTGAAAGCACATTACGGAAGCTATCCTGACTTAGTGATTGTATCCTGTTGCTAACTTGAATTATTTCATTTTAAATTTGCTAATATGGTTCTGTGTAGTCTATGAGCTATCACAACAGATTTTGGACCCAATAAAGTAGTAAGTAAGAATGATGTTAAGATAAGTAGAAAGAGGTACGTGAGAGTGCAAGACATGTGTAACCTCATGGGAATTGGTTTTAGGTTGTAAATCTTATTTGTGGGGACAGTTTCCCTTTGTGGAGTTAATTGTTGTTGTTAGGTGCCATCAAATTGAGTATAACTCATAGTGAATCTATGAATAGACCTGACCCTGTCCTGTACTGTGCCATCCTCATCAACTCTGACACACTTAAGCCCATTGCTGCTGTTACTGTGTCTACCTATATGTCTGAGGGTCTTCCTCTTTTTCACTGACCCTCCACGTTTCATTTTCAAGCATGATGTCCCTCTCTGAGGAGTAGCTTTTCCTAGTAACATACCCAAAGTGTGAAATATGAAGTTTTGCCTTCTTTATCTCCAGGGAACACTCTGACTGAACCTTCTCCAAGACATGGGTTTGTTATTTTGTCAGTCCACGAGATATTCAGCACTCTTCTCCAATGCCACAACTCAAAGATATAAATTTTTCTTCTGTCATCCTTATTCATTGTCCAACTTTCAGATGCATAGCAAGTTAAAGAAAAAAAAAATCTAAATCACCTAGATGCATTTTAGTCTTCAGATTGACATCATTGTTCTTCAGTACCTTGGAGAGATCCCTGACAACAGACTTGCCCAATGCAGTATTTCCTGACTGGTAGGACTAATGATGTTGACTGTTGTTCCAAGCAAGATGAAACACTTGACAACTCCAATCCTCTCTCCATCAATCATGATGTTGCCTCTTGGCCCAGTGTTGAGGACCTTTGTTTTCTTGCCATTGAGATATAATCCATAATAAAAGCTGTAGGTTTTTTTTTTTAAAAAAAGCTGTAGTCCTTCATCTTCTGCTGTAAGTGTTTCACGTCCTCTTCACATTCAGCAAGTAAAGTTGTGTCATCTGTGTAATGAAGGTTGTTAGTGAGTCTTCCTCTAATAATGATGCCACATTCTTCTTCATAGAATCCAGCTTCACAAATTATTTTCTCAGCATACAGTTTTAATGTTTATGGAGAAAAGATGCATCCCTGGCACATACCCTTCTTGATCTTAAATCATGTGGTGCTCCCTATTACATTCTTAGTGTAGGTGTAGATTACATATGAACATAATTAATAATTCTGGGATTCCTATTCTTCTCAATGTTAGCTATAATTTGTTATGATCCACACAATCAAATTCATTTACATAGTCAATAAAACATAAATAGGCATTTTTTTTATTCTCTGCTTTCATCTAGGACCAATCTGACATCAGCAATGATATCCCTGTTGACACAGCCTGTTCTAAATCCTCCTTGAATTTCTAGCAGTTCACTATATACTGTTCTTGCTGTTTTTGGATTATTTTCAGCATTCTTTTGCTTGCATTGATATTCATTACATTGTTCAGTAATTTCCCTATTTTGTTGGATCATCTTTCTTGGGAATGAGTGATTACAATAGAAAATAAAAATGAAATATAAAATACACAGGGGCAGATTCATGATTTGTGAAGCCTAAAACTCTTACAGTGGGAGCAGGTCTCTGAAACTATGAATGCAAAGTTATGGACAAATTTGTAAATGTTTTTGTTTACAAAAAGAATCACAACAATGATAGAATTTTAAAGGCTAAAAAGTACACAAACGTTACTACCTAAAATAATGACTTATTAATTAGGACTTTTCTTTCTTTTTTTTTTTTTGTGGTGTACCGTCAAATCAGATCTGACTGGTACAGGAGGAGATTGCCCCTCCTTCCCTGGCAGAGCATCTGGTGGATTCGAACTGTGCACCTCTGGGATTGTAGTTGCAGCTTCTTGCCACTAGGCCACCAGAGCTCCCCTTAATTAGGACTTTTCTATAATCTATGTCTCTATTTCCTAAACAGCATACTTTTTAAAAATCATCTTATCATTGGCAATAATTTTGTGTTACCATTTTCTATATAAAGGATAGAAATATAACTCAATATTCATCCTAGAAGGGTTGATTCTTACATGTTTTTGTCTTAAAAAAGAGAAAGAATCATGTCTTGTCTTGTACCATTCATATCCAGTATGGTGAGAATGGTACAGGACAAGACAAGGTTCAGATCTGTTGTTCATAGGGTCACTACAAGTTGTAGTGGACTTGATGGCATCTAACAACAGCAAATAAGAGAAATACCATAAGTGTATAGCTTTAACAAACAAATTTTATTCCTTTATGGATTAGAACGTTAGCAGTCTAAGTTTAGGGTATGAGTTTCAAGGGAACACTTTTTCTTTTGGCTCTGGAGGAAACTCCTTGTTCCATTTAACACCTGTGGCTTGCAGATTACTTGAGTTCTCAATGTGTCTTGATGTCAGTCTTCCAGCATGCCAAGGGACTTCTTGGTTCCTCTCTCCTGTTACCTTTTGTAAGAAGAAAGCTGCTGCAATGCCCACTCCTGGGAAGCTCCCCTTCGTGCTTTGTATTCCCTGGTGATTAATGCTGTGGAGAATCTTTTTTGCTCATTTTATTTCTTGCCTTGTTTCTATTGATTGACTTTTCTTCTTCTTGTAAGAAATGTTCTGTGCAAGCCTGATAACATTGATAGAATGTTTGCCATTATAAATTTTGTCTTCTTGAGTATTAGATTTTATGCTAGCTCTTCGAAAACTTTACTTTTCTCTTTCTCTTTTTAGAACACATGTAAGCTAACAACATTGGCCCGCCACCTTTCCCAGCATGGTATCCCTTTACAAGGAATATCCCCTTCTAGCAACATGCCCTGAGCTCTGGTGGTTTAGTGGTAAGAAGTTGTGCTGCAGTCCTGAAGGCAGGTAGTTCAAATCCACCAGCTGCACCTTGAGAGAAAGATGGGCAATTAACTGCCTTTGAAAAGACACCAAAGGGTCAGTTCTGACTCAATGGTAAACAACAAGAAGAAACATGCCTGAAGTATTTGAGACAAAGCTTCACTATCCTTGTCTCCAAGGAGCACCTGGCTGCACCTTCCCCAAGACTTATCTGTTTGTTCCTTTGGCAACCTTTTCCATTGTTTTTGCTCTTATATGCTGAGTCAACATCAACTCATAGCTACCTTATGAACAATAGCTCTGAATCCTACTCTATCTTGAGCCAGCCTCATTGTCTCTGACACACCTGCCCCTATAACTCCAGTCACCATGTAAGTCTGTCTAATTTGGGGTCTTCTCCTGCATTGACCCTCACCCCTACAAGCATGATGTCCTTCTCCAAGTGTTGGTCCTTCCTGGCAGTATCCTGAAAGTATGTGAGATAGAGTTTCAAAATCTTTGACTTCAAGGAGCAACCTGGCTTCATGCTCTCCAAACCTGACCTGTTTGTGCTCTTGGCAGTCCATGGTATGTATGTTCAATACTCTGGGCCACTGTAATTCATTGCATGAATGTATTTTAACTAATGTTATAAAACAAAATATCTGTGAATGAGTGGATAAACACACAATATTATTTGTAAACTTTCATTTACATAAAACAGAAAAAGGGGGGAAAGTAAGGAACTTGATCATAACAGCAAAAAAACGCTAAGCTAGAGTAGAAGCTGGATTTATGAGAAGGAACAACAAGATGTCTCTGGGTTGTCCATGCCTACAAAAATAAAATAGATGGTTTAGGAAAAGGAAAGGGGGAAATATTACTGGAATAGCAAAGATTAGTGGGTGGAGTAGGGGGTGAGGTAATGGGAAAGGTTTAATGGAAACTAGAAGAGATAGGGTGATAGTAGGCCTAGAGTAATGTTAATTATCTAAAATATAATGTATACCAATTAATGTAGAAAACACAAAGTCCATGTATAAAACATGATGTATCTGAATAATTATATGCAAACCAATAAAATAATTTTTAATTGAGATTTTATTGTAAGATCAATAACTTGGATTTCCATTCATTCATTGTTGCTCATTTTCCTCCCTGCACTCCCTCCCTGCCAGTTCGCTTTTTAAAAAAAAACAAAACACCCATTCTTTCATGTTATACAGCCACCCCCCCCCCAGACCACTTTACTATGCAGCTCTTATTCTGGACTTTTGTCATACCAATGATAACTAATCTTATATTCCTTTTATACAGTTCTTTTTCTCATCTGTTTCAATGCCATGTACATTATGTATCCCCTCTTATCTTAGTTTCCCCCCAACCCCAATGTCAGTCTTGTTTTATAACAGTGGAATTACAGTACTTGTCTTTTAGTGACTGAGATATTTCACTCAGCATAATGTCCTCCATGGTCACCCATTTTGTGTAATATTTCATGAGTTCCTTGTTTCTCAGTGTAGCACAGTGTTCCATTGTGTGAATATACCAGAGCTTGTCTATCCATTGTTTGTTGATTGGCACTCGGGTTGTTTCCAACTCTTTGCTATTGTGAACAAAGTCACAATAAACATGGATGTGCAGAACTGCTGGCATGGCAGTTATGGTTTCTTTAGGGTATATTCCCAGTAGTAGAATGGCTGGATCAAATGGAATTTCTATTTCCAACTTTCTGAGAAAGTGCCATACCACCTTCCATAGTGGCTGCACCATTTTATACTCCCACCAACAGTGAATAAGGGTTCCAGTTTCTCCACAACCTCACCAGTATTTGTTGTTTGCTGTTCTGTTAAATTTTGCTATTCTTACTGGGGTGAGAGGATATCTCATAGTTGTTTTGATTTGCATCTCTCTTAGAGCTGGGGATTTTGAACATTTCTTCATGTGTTTGTTCACCATCTGAATGTCTTATTTGGTGAAGTGTCTGTTAATATCCTGTGCCCATTTTGCAATTGAGTTGTTTACCTTTATCTTGTCGTGGTGCTCTAGTATTCTATAAGTTCTAGATATAAGTCCCTTATCAGACATGTCATTACTAAATATTTTCCCCCAGATTGTGGTTTCCCTTTTTACTCTGTTAGAGAAGCTTTTGGATTATCCAAAAACTACTGAAACAGCATATCAACAGAGAACTGCAGAAGTGCAACCTGGGTACTAGTCGTGGTACTAGTGATATTGTAGCTAATGTTAGATGGATCTTGGCTAAAAGCAGGGAGTACCAGAGGAATGTCTATCTGTGTTTCATTGATTCTGCAAAGACATTTGACTGTGTGGATCACAACAAACTGTGGCTGACTCTGAGAAGAATGAGAATTTCAGAACACTTGATCATGCTAATGCAAAACCTACACTTAGACCAGAAGGCAGTTGTCAGAACAGAGCAAGGAAACACTGCATGGTTCAAAATTGGGAAGGGTATATGCCAGGGATGTGTCTTATTTCTATACCTTTTCAACCTATATGCAGAACAGATTATCTAGGAGGCTTGGCTGGATGAGGAGAAGTGTGGCATCAGGTTTGGAGGAAGATTCATCAACAATCTGAGTTATGCAGATGACACAACCCTACTTGCTGAAACTGAGGAGGATCTGAAGTACTTGCTGCAGAAGGTCAAGGACTGCAGCCTTCAATATGGATTGAAGCTCAATATCAAGAAAAAGATTCTCACCACTGGGCTGATTGGCAGAATCAGGATGGATGCTGAGGAGACTGAGATTGTTAACAGCTTTAGTTTGCTTGGCTCCACAGTCAACAAAGTCAACACTCCACAGTCAACACAGTCAACAGCAGCCAGGACATTAAAAGACGTATTGCGATGGGAAAGTCTGCTGTTAGGGACCTATCCAAATGTCTCTCTCGAGACTAAGGTGCATCTGATAAAGGCCATAGTCTTTGCAATCATTTGCTATGCGTCAGAGAGCTGGACAATGACTAGGGAGGGTAGACGGGGAATTGATGCCTTTGAGCTGTGGTGTTGGAGAAGAGTATTGAATATACCCTGGACTGCTAAGAAAATGAACAGGTTCATCTTAGAGAGGACCAAACCAGGCTGCTCCTTGGAGGCAAGGATTCTAAAGTTTTGTCTGACATACTTTGGACATATTGCAAGAAGAAACCTGTTCTTGGAGAGGGACGTCATGCTTGGGAGGGTGGAGGGACAGTGCAGGAGAGGAAGACACTCTATGAGGTGGATTGATTCAGTGACTGGGGTAATAGGGGGAGGTGTGTTGGAGACAGTGAAATTGGCACAGGATAGAGCAGGGTTTATGGCTGTTTGTGCATAGGGTCACTATGAGTCGCAGGCGACTCAATGGCACACAACAACAACAGCAATAGGGATTTGATTCTTAGAAGGTCCCATTCATTTATTTTATCCTCTCCTGGTTGTAGGTTTTTCAGGATGCTTGAAAGACTGTTCTAAACTAATTTTTTAAAAAGAAGGGGGGAAATGTAGATGGTTTGAATATCCCCTTCAGGGTGCCTTTGAAGAAAAGTATGGAAACCTACTTCTGAAAGGTCACAGCGCTGAGAACCCAATTGGGTGTTTCTGCTAGAAGTCACAATCCACTACATAACTCGAGTGAGAGAAAAACATTCCCCAATATAATATGAACATGTTCTCTTCTCAGAAGGAAGAAGTTCTCAGGGCAAAACCAGTTAGTATGTGTCTGTTCAAGTGGATAAGAAATTGAAGTAGGGGAAAATGGATGTCAGAAGATATTCTGAAAATTATACTAGAATGCCAAGAAGTCAAAGCAAAGAGAAGAACTGTCAAAGTAAAAAATGAAGAGAAGTGTTCAAAGGGTAACATGAGAAGACAGAGCAAAGCATTATAATGGGATGTGTGAAGAGTGAGAGTTGGAAAACAAAAGGAGAAGAACTCACTCTGCATTTCTCAAGCTGAAAGAACTGAGAAACAAATTCAAACCTTGAGTAGCAATACTGAAGGATTCCATAGACAAAATCCTGAATGATCCAGGAAGCATCAAAAGAAAATTGAAAGAATACACCACATCATTGTACTAAAAAGAATTGGCTGACACAGAGCCATTTCAAAGTAGCATATGATCAAGAACCAGTGTTAATAAAGGAATACGTTCAAGTTGTATTGAAGGTATTAGATAAAAATCAAGGCCCCAGGAATTGATGAAATACCAATTGAAGTGTTTCAACAAACAAATGCAACCCTAGACATGTTCACCAGTCTATGCCAGAAAATTTGGAGGACAGCTACCTGGCCAACTGACTGGAAGAGATCCATATTTGCTCTCATTCCCAAAAATGGTGATCCAAAAGAATGTGTAAAATACCAAACAATAGGATTAATATTATATACAAGCAAAATCTTGCTGAAGATTATTTAAAAGGTGAGTAGAACTACCAGAAATTCAGGCTGAATTTAGAAGCCTTGGCACAAGGAAAATCATTGTTAATGTCAGGTGGATCTTGGCTGAAAGCAAAAAATACCATATTGTGAATGGATCAAGGGCCACCTATCAGATTGTAAAAAGAGCAAAGGGACAGCCATGTCACCTTTACTGACTTCATAATGGGGAACTGTCCCCATCAACATCATCAATACCCAAAACCAATTCCCATTAAGTCAGACAT
Source organism: Elephantulus edwardii (assembly GCF_000299155.1). Classification (NCBI taxonomy): domain Eukaryota; kingdom Metazoa; phylum Chordata; class Mammalia; order Macroscelidea; family Macroscelididae; genus Elephantulus; species Elephantulus edwardii. The sequence continues at coordinate 426,892 of NW_006400033.1, forward strand.
GTCCCCATGCTCCCACATCTCTTTCTACTTATCTCAATAACAATCTTACTGTTTGCTGGGTACAAAATCTGGTGCAGTAGCTCACAGAGCACACAGGACCATGTCAGGCATGTCAAAAGATTATAATCCAGGTTAGGAGCAGAATAAAGTCAGATTGTTGGTGGTGGTGTTAGGTTTTGTAGAGTTGTGTATGATCCATGGTGAGCCTATGAAAAACAGATTTTAACTTTGTCACAGGATAGTACAGGTTTCATATACAGGCAGGATGGCTCCCAAATTGTACTTGCAGGTACCTCAGTCTTGAGCCTAGGGCCAATGTTACAAGGTTCTCAGTGCTGCCAATATTGGCCTCCAGCTCTAGTTGTCCACCAAACGTGGGCAAAGGCTCTGAGGTCTGGTTCTGATAGTGTAGCATTCCCAAGGTCCCATCTCACATCAGGTCTCTAGTTAGGCCATGGCTGCTGCTGCTGCTGTACATGTAGCTGAAGCCAGAATGTCTGTATGTACACATATACCAATGACTCTATAAAACACAAACTACACGTGCAAAACATGATGCATATGAATGATTATATGCCAACCAATAAAAAAACTTTTAAAATACATGGGGGGGGAAGACATGCATTTGAAACTTGGACAATAAACAAAGATGGTTCATGGTGTTGGCAAAAACATGCTGAGTAAAAAAAACCACAAAGCAGTCCCTCTCTGAAGGAGTGAAGACAAAACATTTCTCCAAGAATTTTTCTTTTACTATTCCAAGAGGGTGGTGTACTAGAGGAGAGGGTTGGGAGGGGAGAAAAGTGTAACAATGAATGAATGGAAATCCAAAGTCTCTGTAAACTTTTATTGAAATGAATCATAAATTTTTTTAAAGGGTAAAAAAAAAAGAATAGTGAAACTTTATCTTGCGAAATTTGAGTATGTTTTCATGAGGAACCAGCCTTGGAAAAGGACACCAAGCTAGGGAAAGTAGAGGGTCAGAGAAAAAGAAGAAGACCCTCCACTGTGGATTGCCGCAGTGACTGTCACAACAGGCTTGAGCAGGGAGGAGATTGTAAGGATGGCACGGAATAGGGTAAGGTTCTGATCTGTTGCTCACAGGGTAATTCTGAGATGGAGTCAACTTAATGGCATTTAACAACAACATATTCAAGATAGATTTCCCAGTGTGTTATAAGAAAAAAAAAGTTTCTCCAATTTTTCCTCTCATATGTTTAACATACTTTGTGTATTTCTGTGTCCTGGTCCGTTTCTGAACGATGTTGACAGAGATGCTGATTTTGGTTTATTTTCTGTCATTGTCCCTCAGTGCAAAGAATTACCTTCAGGATTTCTTGTAGAGTTGATCTAGTCACAAATTCTCTTTGTTTTCACTTATCTGGACATGTTCTAATTCCAGCATTATAGCTGGTGGACAGTTTTGCTGTTACAGACTCCTGGTTGATGATTTTTTTTCTTTCATAATTTTATATATGTTGTCCCATTGCCTTCTTGCCTGCATAGTTCCTACTGAGAAACTGGAGCTTATTCTTACAGATTCTCCTTTGCAGGTAACTCTTAGTTTTTCCCTGAGTTGCTCTCAGTATTATTTCTTTGTCATTAATGTTGGAAAATTTGATCATGACACAGATGAAAAAAAGAGTAATTGAAAAAAAATTCAACATGCTTGGCTCCACAATCAACACTCTTGGCACCATTAGTCAGGAAATCAAAAGATGAATTATATTAGAAAAATCTGCTGTCAGCGACCACTCCAGAATGTTGAAGAGATGTCAGTCTAGAAACTAAAGTGTGCCTGATTCAGGCCATGGTCTTCACAATTATTTGTTGTGCATCAGAGAGCTGGACACTGACTGAGGATAACAGAAGAAGATGGACTGCCAAGAGAAGTAACAGGTCTGTCCTGAAGAGGGTAAAACCAAGCTGCTCAATGGAGGCAACTATTTTGAAGTTCCATCTCACATACTTTGGGCATGTAGCCAGGTGGGACCAGTCTTTGGAGAAGGATATGCTTGGAAGGGTAGAGTGACAGCACAGGAGAGGAAGACCCCAGATGAGATGGATTGACACATTAACTGGGGTAATGAGGGTAGCTGTGTCAGAGAGAGTGAGATTGGCTCAAGATACGGCAGGTAGAATCAGAGCTGTTGTACATATGGTCACTACGAGGCATAGCTAACTTGGCAGCACATAATAAGCAATAGCAACAACATACCTTGGTATTTTTTTGAGGGTCTATCCTGTTTGGATTTCATTCAATGTCTTGAATGCATAGTTTCTCATTTCCCATAGTATTGGGAAGTTTTTAAGCAGCAAATCTTCAGTTGTTTCCTCTGCATGTTCTTTCATTGCATCTTGTTCGGGGACTCTCATCACCCATGGTTATTTTTCTTAATGTTGTCCTACATACTTCCTATAATTTCTTCATATTGTTTCCTTCTTTCACCCCAATTGATAAATGTTGAGGAATTTGTCCTCCTATTGATTAATTCTTCCATTTCCCCAATTCTGTTCTTTTTTTAAAAAATTATCATTAATTTTTATTAGTTTTAATGAACAATTACAGAGATTTTGGGTTCTCAATCATTCATTGTTGCACTGTTTTCTCTACCCTCCTCCCCAGTTCATTCTTCTCCCCACCCCCAAATGTCTGTTTTAATTGTCCGATTGCCACAGTGC
>NW_006400033.1:436757-443905 GCF_000299155.1 Elephantulus edwardii
CAATCACTTGGAGGACCTTGCTCAAACCTCTGCTGTCTCAGTGTGCTCACGACTGAGGTCTTTACTCAGATTCCTTCTGTTCGTTTCCTACCCAGTGGTTTTTTCAGTGTTCCCTGCCTCGTGGCACTTACGCATGTGCCCTCACACAACAGCCCCTGCTCCAGCAGGGTCCTGGATCCAACAGGATCTGAAAAATCAAGTTCAAATTCCCACCAACCCACTAGCCTCTGGCTGGTCTGCAGAGTTCACAGAAGCTAGCTGGCTGGCTCATTTTGGGCAATTGATGTAGCCCAAGAGAGCATGGCCAAATTTCCCACCAGTGGGTATGCCTTTAGGTGCTCTTCCAGGTAATCAGCAATGTCCCAGTAAACACAGCTAACATCCTACCAGCCTTTCTCCTGCCAGGTTAGTTCCACAACAGCTTGGCTGATAGCTCTGGGTTATGGCTGGATCCGGTGGTGCCCTGAGGTCACAGGGCTGTGGTGGGGGCTGAGGTGCGTGGTTGTGGAGCTGCAAGGGGGCCGGGGGAAGGGGAGGAAAGCAAGAGACTAGGGAGGTAAGGAACACAGGGCTTGGAGACTATCACCAAGAGGTGGGGGCGGGGCTTGGGCGCTGCTGGGGGTTTATGCAGCAGCATCCTGTGTGTTGGGGGGTCACACAGGTGTGGGCTGCATGGGGTCACACAGAGGCGGGTAGTCTTCGCTCCTCTGGGGTCTCATGGTTTTTGCTCCTCTGGAGCTCTGCGGTGGGTGGTTGTCTTTGCTCCTCTGGGGTCTCATGGTCTTTGCTCCTCTGGAGCTCTGCGGTGGGTGGTTGACTGTTGCTCTTCCCGGGTCTCTTCCTGGTGGAGCCCCGTCTGGTAGTGGAACCCCGTCTTGCGGCGGAGCCCAGTCTGGCAGCGGAGTTCTTCTGTCTCCCCAATTCTGTTCTTCATCCTTTCAATGTGTTACCTATTTCTGCAATTTTAGTCTTATTCTTGTTAGTGGTGTTATTGAATATAACTCATAGCAACCCTACGAACAACAGATCTGAACCCTGTCTTACCCTGTTTCATCATCACTGTCTCTGACACATTCAAGCTCATTGCTGTAATAACTGTATCAACCCATCTCTGGTTGCAGATCTACCTCTTTTTGACCAACACTCCCCCTTTCCAAGCATGATGTCCCCCTCCAAAGAGTAGCCTCTCCTGAAAATATGCATGAAGTTATGGGAGGCAAAGCTTTATCATCTTGCCTCCAAGGAGCACTCCAGTTGTATATTCTCTAAGACATACATGTTTGTTCTATTGGAAGTTCGTATGATATTCAGCACTCATATCCAACACCACAGTTCAAAGGCACCAATTCTTCTTCTGTCATCCTTATTCATTATCCAGCTTTCAGATGTATAGCAAACGAATGAAAAGACCATGGCCTGAACTAGGTGGACCTTAATCCTCAACCTGACATCATTGCTCTTCAGTAATTTGGACAAGTTCTTGACTATACACTTTTCCAGCTTCATCTCCTGATCTCCTGACTGCTAGTACAAACAAGAGTGTTGTTTGTGGGCCCAAGTAAGATGAGGTTGTTGACCGTTTCGATATTTTTTCCAGCTATCACGATGTTGCTTATCACTCTAGTGGTGAGAATTTTTGTTTTCTGGATGTTGAGATGCAGTCCATATTGAAGGCTATATTCTGCAACAAGTACTTCAAGTCCTCCTCACTTTTGGCAAGCAAGGTTGTGCCATCTACATAATGCAAGTTGTTAATAACTTTTCCTCTGATTCTGATGCCATCTTCTTCTTTGTAGAGTTCAGCTTCTCAAATAATTTCCTCAGCATACAGATTGAATAGGTATGAAGAAAGGATACAACCCTGACATATTTTCTCTATTTTTGTCTTGTATCATTTAAAAAAAAATATTTGGTTTTCTTGGTTCACTGTTTCCTCAAAAAGCTAAACATAGAAATTCCATAAGACTAAGCTATTCCACTGCTTTGAATATACTCCAAGAAAATTAGAAATGACACAAATGAAGATTTGTACACCAATAATCAGAGCAGCATTATTCACCATCCCAAGAACAAGGAATAGCCCAAATGTTCAACCACAGTCAAATGGATTGAGAAATTATGGTACTTTCATACAATGGAATACTATGCAGCACTTAGAAACAATTATTTTAAAATTTTTTCTTTTTTTTCTTTTTTCTTTTCTTGTTGTGTACCGTTGAATTGGATCCGACTGCCACAGGAGGATATTGCCCCTTCTCCAGCGGAGCAGCTTGTGGATTTGAACAGCACAGCTTTGGGATTGCAGCACAGCTTCTTGCCACTAGGCCACCAGAGCTCCCTTTTAAAAATTATTTTTAAAAAATTATTACATGACTTGAAAAGAATCGGTGAGCATTATGCTGATTGAACTAATTCACTCCTATAGAGACAAATATTGTATAAGACTATTGTAGAAACGGAAAGATAACTTGTAAAAAACGTTTTTTGGTTTCCTTTTTTTTTTCTCAATCAACATTCCATTGTCTAGAAGACTGTGTTTTTTAAGGCCAAGGACAAATGGAAACACAATCCTTGTGGGGTCTAGCATAGAGAAATGTAACATGTGTAACAGTTATACTGAGAGAGACAGCAGGCCAGAAAAAAACCCTTACATTTTAACTTTCCTTCTAGCCTCTTCTCTGACCACTGAAGCCTGGTGGTGGCACAAGTTCTTGGCCATTTCCTGAATGAAATCTGGGGTTGATCCCAGTGGTTTTAGGGCCCTTTTCATATAACAAAATGACTTCCAAACACTTTAATATCAAAAGGAATCCTCTGTCAATAATTAGGATATCCAGTGTGCAGTAGTTGTTGTTTCTGGCTGTGTACCTGTAAGCTGGAACCAACCCATAGCTGACTGTCTAGCAGGTTGTCAGAGGCTGTAAATCGCATAAGAATAAACTGTCCGTCTTTCTCCTATAGAGCACCAGGTGAATTCGAACCAGGTCCTTTTGCATTCGTGGCATAATTTCTTACTGCTGAGTCACCAAGCTCCTTCTGTAGTAGTTGTTGTTATGTGCCTTCAAGTAGCCTGAGACTCATAGTGATCCTATGTACAATAGCTCTGAACTGTACCCTCTCCTGGCTCACTCTCACTGTCTCCAATAGACCTACCCCTATTACAGCAGTTACTGTGTCAGTCTGTCTCATCTGGGGTCTTTCTCTTCTGCCCTCTCCCTCCACCCTTCCAAGAATGATATCCTTCCCCGGGGACTTAGTCTGTCCTGGCAAAAGTGTGTGAGATAGAGCTTTCTAATCCTTACCTCTGAGAAGCAGCCTGGTTTTACCCTCTCCAGGATAAACCTATTTCTTCTCTTGGCAGTCCACGATACATTCAGTGTTTTTCTCCAACGCCACAACTCAAAAGCATCAATTCTTCCTCTGTATCTTTAGTCACTGTCTAGCTCTCTGATGTATAGATAATAATTGCAAATATCATGGTCTGAATCAGGCACACCTTAGTCTCCAGACTGACATTGTTGCTTTTTAACACTTAGAGATCTCTGATAGCACCTTTCCCCAGAGCAATTTGTCTTTTGACGGAATGTTGACTGTGGAGCTGAGCAAGATGAAATTGTTAACAACCCCTTCTCCATCTATCATGGTGCTTCAAATTGGCCCAGTGGTGAGAATCTTTGTCTTCTTGATGTTGAGATTCAAACCGTATTGAAGAATAGTTTTTGACCTTATGCAGCAAATGCTTCAAGTTCTCCTCAGTTTTTCTGCAAGGTTGTATCATCTGCATAACATGGGTTGTTAATGAGTCTTCCTGCAATCTAGATACCACATTCTTCCTCATAAAGTCCAGCCTCCCAAATGATCTGTTCTGCATATAAGTTAAAAAGGTATGGAGACAGAATACATGAACTCCTCACGCATTCCTTTCCTGATCTTGAGGCATGCTGTGTTTCTTAGCTCTGTTCCGATGACTTCCTGGTCCAAGTATAGGTTTTACATGAGCACAATCAAGTGTTCTGGTAGTGGTTGTTGTTATTATTGTTAGGTTCCACAGAGTAAAGTACAACTCATAGCAACCCTCTGAACAGAAGATCTGAGACCTATTCTCTCCTGTCCCATGCTCCTCATCTCTGACACATTTGAATCCATTGTTGTAGTCACTGTGTCAATCCATCTAGTTGAGGTTCTTCCTCTCTTTCATCATCCCTCCACCTTTCCAAGCACGACATCCCTTTCAGAGGAATAGCCCCTTTTACTGGACAATGAATCAAGATGACAGAAGAAGAATCAAAGAACTGTGATTTTGGAGAAGAGTCCCATGAACTGCCAAAAGAACAAGAAAATATGTCTTGGAGAAGGTGAAGGCAGAGTGATTCTTGGGGTCAAAGACGATGGTGCTTCATCTCACATACTTTGGACATATTGCTGCAGTAATTAGAGCTGCTAAATTCACCGATAGGTAAAGCACTTTAGGGGGGAAATGGAGTGGGTAGGCAGCTTTTCCTCCACAGATTCTACTTCCACAAATCCTGGGCCCCCTGCCCCGTAGCAGAGTGGCCAGCAGCATTTTTGTGCCTCTTAAGGGAGTTTGAGGTAGGGGCATGGTTGGAGGTGGATGTGAAAGCTGTGGGTCCTGCTTCCTTGATACCAACCATCCTGATCTGGCTTTGGTGTCTCTCTGTCTTGTAGAGGGAACTCTGGTGACCTAGGGGTAAGGAGTTGAGCTAGCAACCTTAAAGCAGCAGTTCAAATTCACCACAGGAGAAGGATGGACAATCTCTTCCAATGTGATTTACAGCCTGTGAAGACCCATTGGAGGGTCCTACTACCTGGAGGGCACACAACAACTGCCTTGTAGGCAAGCTGATGTCTCTCTGCGGGCTGTTTCTCAGGTTCTTGATCTCACCATGGGGGATGTCTAAGCATCTGTATGGATAGAACCTTGAACAGCTGTAGGAACATTGTCCAGTCTCTTTCTGCCAAAGCCTGAGGTTGTTTTACCCACACCGAGCCCTTGGTAAGCTCCTGGGTGAGGTTTCTTTAAAGGTTTCCAGTTGGCTTGGCTGTTGTTGTGTGCCAGTGGGTAGAACTGATCCATTGCTGACTCTCCAGAGGGTTTTCAGAGGCCACAGGTCATAAGGAAGGAGACTGTCCATCTTTCTCCCATGAAGAAGGAACTTGGTAGTGTTGTTCCTGGCCACTAAGCCACCAGAGTGCCTCTCCTAGGATACTGGCATATATGTGGCGTGAGTGTCAGCGGAGCAGAGGGTACTGCGAGGCCATGGAGGACAAAGCTCAGGGATGGTAAAGGCAGACGGAGCCAAGGAGACAGTGGGTATAGGCCTTCTGAAAGTAATGGGAAGACAGGCTGTGTAGGCTGAAATTAGGGTGAGGTGAGGCAGGTACTCCTCTCTGCGTGGATTGGAAGGGCCTGCCATAAAAGCTGGTGATCAAGATAAACACTTAATGCAGCTTTTATTAAAAATACATAAACTGTGCATGTGGGGCACACAACTTTTTTTGTGACATAGTTTGTAGGAAATTTTGAGCCGCAACTCAGATCTCTCTGGCCAAGCTCTCTGGTCATTTGAATTCATCAGTTGCTTTGTGGAATAAAGAAGGGCAATCTCTTCCCATGCAATTTACAGTCTCTGAGAACCAGCTGGAGGGTTAGCTCTGAATCATTCATTCTGAGTCCTCGATCATGAGTTGTTGGTGAAGTTCCAGTTCTGCACCACAGGGCGCTGGCCATCAGCAAAGGCACCACCAGGTGATGGTGGACAGATTGGACACTGGAGCAATTTGCTTGCTGAAGGGCATGCTCAGCCCCCAGCAAAGGACTTCCTTGGGAAATAGCTTTTGGGCTGAGCCCTCGAGAGGGAGGTGATGAACTCAAATCAAGGCCTATGGTGTATAAACAGAGGAAAGATAACAACAGCACATATGTAAATCAGAAATACCTCAAATAAAGACTTCTCTCTGGTGGCTTACTGGTTAGAAGCTATGCTTCAATCCTAAAGGCTCATGGTTTGAATCAACTGACAACTCTGTGGGAGATGGAAGAGCAATCTCTTTCCATGCAATATAAAGCCTCTGAAAACCCACTGTGGATCAGTTCTGACTGGAGGACACAAAACTACAACTTAATGCTTGAAGTCGGAACTGACTCACTGCTAACCCTCTAGCGGGTTTTCAGAAGCTGTATATCCCATGGAAGGAGTTTGTCCATCTTTCTTCTGCAGGACAACTGGTGGGTGCAACTCCTCACCCCCAGGCCACCAGAGTTAAAGCAGTGTTTAAGGAAAGATAGTGGAGATTATCTTGGAGGAAGTACAAATTCCTCACATGACTTATTAGGCACATTGCCAGGAGGGCCCAGTCCTTGGAAGAAGACACCATGCTGGGAAAAGTAAAAGGGTCAGAGAAAGGAGGAGCGAGACCCTCATGAAGATGGCCTGAACAGTGATTGTCACAGAGGCCTTGAGTGAATCAGAGATGATGAGGATGGCACAGGAAGGGCCTAGGTGTAGGCCTGTTCCCTGTGAGATGTAATCCCCTCGATGGCACCTAACAACAACCATGATAGTCCTCTTGGCGGCTGACCTCTGCTAACCAGCCACACGTGAATCTCCCAGCCTCCATCTATCTGCTCCAGTGACCACTGTTGCTGTTTTATTGTGTGCCGTTGAGTAGGAACCAACCCGTAATGGACCTCCAGCGGGTTTTCAGACGCAGTTTTCCACACGGGAGGAGATTGCTCATCCTCTCGCAGAGCAGCTGGTGGATTTGAACCATGTGCCTTCAGAATTGCAGCGCAGCTTCTTATTACTAGGCCACCCGTGCAACCTAGGACTTCTTATCGACCAGGTCCTCTCACAGGGTTACCGTGCATCTGGGTCAACTCCAGTGCCCACAGCAGTGCTGAGAAGGCTGCAGTCTAGAACCACTGGTGTAGGGACTGTAGAATTTCTAGCGAAGGGTGACACACGTCCAGGGTGGTTTCTCATACAGGGGCAGGATCAGAGGGCTAAGGTGGGCGCAGGGTCCAAGTAGGGAGAACAGTATCTCCACTAGGACAGATCGACAGTCCACAGTTTCCCAGGGGCCGTAGCCCCTCGGCTGGCACTAGGGTCTGGTCCCCAGGCCGAGCC
>NW_006400033.1:444081-468304 GCF_000299155.1 Elephantulus edwardii
CGGTGGCGGACAGACGTGCCGGGAGGGAGAGCCGCAGCCGCCCGCCCCGAGCTCAGCCGCCTGCGTCCGCGCCCGCACCCGCCATGGTGTCATGGATCATCTCCAGGCTGGTGGTGTAAGTGGCCTCCTTGCCCCTCGCCCCCCCTAGGGCCCGACCCCGTGCGCCCCTGCCGCACCGGCCGAGCGCGCGCTATTAATACCCCGCGGCCGCTAAATTTAGCAGGTACAGTAGAGCGGGGGCCGCCGATCAGCGGGCCGCGGACCCGGGGCGCACAGGCTCTACAGGACTGCTTTCCCGCGTCCTGCGCCCCGCGCCCCCTCGCCCCTCCGCTTTGTTCCCAGCCGCTGCCTTTGCAGAGGCCCCGGTCAGGGACACGCAGCGCTCTCCTGGAGAAATGCCAGTCGCCCTCCCTGCGCCTGGCCCCACGCTTTTGTCAGGTGGAGGTGACATGCAGACCCGGAGGGCGCTGCCTGAGGGCGCTGTCCGAGGGTTCGCTTGAGGCAGTGGGTGGGCAGCGGCGCTCCTAATGAAGCGGGTGGAAGACTCTCATTTTGACCGTGAGAAGGGCAGGTGGGATGGAAGAGGACCGCTGGGAACCTCGGATTTCCTGATTCATTCTCTGATCCATTCTCCCGGGGCTTGAGAGGAGGTGGGGTCGGGCATCTCCAGAATACGCTCCACGGAGCTCCCAGGTGACAGCGGCCACCATGAGGGCAGCGATCCCTCCAGGCCTGAGTGAAGTCACTTGGAATGGGATGGGCGTAAGGGGCGCTTTCTTTTTCAAGCCCCAGCGCTGGAACCACGTGAAGATGCTTTCCTCTCTGGAGGCAGATGTGGATTTAGGATTTAGTCCTCTCTGGAGATGGGTATGACTGCGTCCTCTCTCTCCTTCCCAAGAGGAGCTGGGGCTGAAGTTGATGGGAACCCAGCGATGGAGGGGTTGGGTGGAGGGCAGGCCTCTGGCTTTTTCTTTGTCTGTAAGGAGGACTTGGGATCCCCACTGCTTGTGCACCATCATGCTCTGTGAGTGGGAACATCTCCCCACAGCCCTTCACTCCTGGTTTTCAGGGAAGCGGTGAGCAGCCTTCCGAAGCCACCCTCAGCATTGTCTCCTGCCGTCCACCATGTGGCCTGTCCTCCCCAAGCCACTTTGCCTGTCAGCCCGTCTGTCCTCTCCTGCAGGCCTCTCCACAGCTGTTGCTGGTGGCTGGGGGTTTGCCCTCTCTCTACCTTGAGGTGGCATGTTAAATATTCAGAGATCTCTCTGGGCAGAGTGGGCATGAATAGCACAGGGAAGCAGCTGGCACGCCTTGCTCCACCTCTCCCAGCTCATGCCTGACCAAAGGCCATATTGCCAGTAAGATGACATCATTTTCTCCCCTGAAGTAGCACCGTGATCTCCATATTTACTAGGGACCCTTAGGGTGGGGCCAAGAATTGGCCTGGTTGAGGGTTCTCCCTCTAGGTGCTGCTGGGCTGGGGCTGGAGCTCCAGAGACTGAGGGCTCTTGGTACAGCATCCTCGGGCCATGGCTATTCTCCTTAGACCCTCTCCAAAGCAAGCAAGAGGGCCCAGAGGGGAGTCATCCATTGGGGAAGGGTCCTCAAGGACTTGCTGCTCTATCTTAGAATATACATTCTTCCCAGATCTGAGGTTTCAGAAGTCTTATATGACCATCAGAATTACCTGCTTGGTTAGCCTAGGAATCTGTGCCCCAACAGAGAGTTTATAGGATTTGGGGTTGTTGTTTGTACTATCAACTCCAAAAGGTCAGGGGTACCTCCTGTCTCCCAAGTCCTTAATTTCCTATAGAACTCAGCCTGGGTGTGGCAGCTCTTGCAGAGTCATCTAGCATCCAGTCACCACCTGCTCCCTCCTCCTGGCCTCCCAGAATGCTTTAGGAGAGGGTGTTTAAGCTCTGCAGGGGCCTTTGTTCCTTCTCATGGTCCTCTCACTTGGCATCTTGAGGGTCATCCCGGCTGAGAGGTGGGCTCTGGCTTGTGAGCCTGAATTCAACGTTAACAGCTCTCCCTTTTGTTTGCTTTATATATTGGGATCCTAGATAAAATGTAATTTGGAAAATATGGGGGATTTACTGGTTTTTAAAAACATTGATCTTGAGAAATCATATGAAATAAGAATATGATAGCCAGTGTGTGTGTGTGTGTGTGTGTGTGTGTGTGTAATTCCAACAACTTAAGAACAAAAAATATAAATAATTCAATCATAAAATGAGCAAAAGACTTCAGTAGATGCTTCACCAAAGAGAACATTCAAATGGCCATCAAATATGTGGAAAAGTGCCCAGAGTTGTTAGCTGTTACAGGACTATAAATCAAAACCATCTCACTTCTGCTAGAATGGCTAAGTTAGAAAAATAATAATAAAAATTTCAAGAATACAGGGAAATTGAAACCTTACCTACGGCTGATGGGAATACAGAATGGTGCAGCCATGTGAGAATAATGTAACAGTTCCTCGAAAATCCAGAAATAGGGCTGTGTCCCAAAACGGGGTGCTCTGGTGGCATGGGCCATAGGGACTCACTGCTAACCTGAAGCTGTGCCTCTCTGGTGGTGAAACCATCGGCGGCTCTCAGGGAGAAAGATGATGAGCTGTCTCCTACTCTGATTTACAGCCTCAGCAGCCCAGTGGAGGCTCAGCTAGGAGTTCGTTCTCACTTGGTGACAATAAGTAGGAGAGAAAGCACCTAGAGGAAGAACCCTCAACCAGGCCAAAACAAACAAACCAGCAACAAAGGAACAAACCCAAACACAGTGCCTTGAGTCGATTCTGATATATAACAACCCTGTAGAGCAGAGATTGAGGATAGCCTTGTGGAGTTTCCAAAGCCACAAATCTTCATGAGCTCAGCAGCTAGCTTGTGGGTTTGAACCACTGGTGATCAGTGATGGAACTATTGCATTTATGAAGGTAGGGCTGCACAGCTGGTTATGGTCATTGCTCTCGATAGGTAGTAAGTTTCAAAAATTGTGTGCTGAACAATAGTCAATGACCTCAAAGCCAAGGCTTTTTGGTTCCTTGGTTTGGAAGTTCGGGCCTGTGGTCTTGTGGGACGTACCTGTTCACTGGCCTAATAACTTGTGATTCTCTTGAACAACTGCTAGCTGGTTGTGCAGAGTGCCTGGGGTCTTAAAAAAAATTGTAAGCAGATAAACAAAGCACTGTGATTGGCCTGAAGCAACAGAGTAAAGAGCATCAGGAATAGAAGGACGCTGTGGAAGGTGGTAGGGACTATTGGGAGCTCTAGGAGCCTAGTGGTAAAAAGTTACACTGAAATCCTGAAGGCATGTGGTTCGAGTCCACCATTTGCTGTATGAGAGAAAGAGTTGGGGGTTTTTTGGTTTTGTTGTTGTTTTTCTGTTTGTTTGTTTGTTTGTTTGTTTGTTTTAACTTTTCAAAGAGAAAAACCTGCGGAGGGTCAGTTAGGAATTGGTTCTGACTCGACAGCACATAACAACAAAATAGTGAAAAACCCCCAACAAAACCATAACCACCACCCAGGCGGATATATGCACACCCACGTTTATTGCAGCTTTGTTCACAATAACAAAGTGCTAAGTGAATGGATAGAGAAACTGTGGTATATTCACACAGTGGAATACTATGCTGCATTGAAAAACAAAGAACTCATGAAATAGTATACAAAATGGGTGACCGTGGAGGACATTATGCTGAGTGAAATATCTTAGTCACAAAAGGACAAATACTGCATAGTGCCACTGGTGTAAAATGAGACTGACATCAGGCTTGGGGGGACTGAGAATGATGGGATAAATTATGTGTACTGCACTGAAACAGATAAGGGAGAGAGCTGTTTAAAAAGGATATATGATTAGGTATTATTGTCATGACAGAAGTCCAGAATGAAGGCTGCATAGTGGAGTGGACTTGTTGGGAGGGATTGTGTAACAATGAAATAATTTTTCTTTTACTTTTCAAAGAGAAAAGCGAAATGGAAGGGGGGAAGGGTGGGCAGGGAGAAAAGTGTGACAATGAATGAATGGAAATCCATAGTCTCTCTAAACTTTCATTAAAATTAATAATAATTTTTTAAAACTACCAAAAAATTATTTTAAAAAAACCCCAAACCTGCAAAATAAAAGAGCTCAGTGACTCTGAGAATACGAGGGCAACTGGTTGGTGGTGGTGTCTGGAGATGGAGGTTAGTCAGGGGCATGCAGGCTTTTGTCCACAGGGCAAAGCTCTTGCAGTGAGGACCAGACTGAGATGCTCCTTTCTTACTGGACATCTTCCTCTGGTGCCCCACGGCCTAGCCTAGGAAGGAATGGGACTAGAGTTGCAGTGCATTGCAGGAATCTGGTTGATGTTTGCTGTGTGCATAGGGCTGGCTCCCTGGGGACATGCCTATTTGTTCCTGGCTTTTTTTTTAACATACAACTCCAAATCCAGGAATGAATGACTGTTACATTAGGGAAAAAGTGTTCCCGTATGCTTTGATGAGGGAGCTCAGGTGGCCTGTTTGGTAAGGAGCTGCTCTGCAGCCCCAAAGACATGCAGTTGGAATCCACCAGCTGCTCTGTGGGAGAAAGATGGGCATGCTTCTCCTGTGAGATTTACAGTCTGACTCAGGGGTCATCTGTGAGTTGGTTCTGACTTGAGGACATGCTTTGTTGTGGGAGGGGTGACTCTGACTTCTCTCAGAGAACACACCATCTTGAAACATTTATTCCAAGGAGCCGACATTGCCTCATTGTCCCAGCGTATGAATCTAGTCAAGATCCACAATTCTGGCTAATAGGGACGCTGGTGGCATAGGCAGTAGGCATGCTAACTCAGAATGCTGGCTGACAATTTCCAGACTTGCCAGCCACTTTTGGGAGTCACTCACTCACTCACTCATGCTTGTCAAATTGGAAACAACTAAAAACTGACCATCTAGCAGATTTCCAAAGACTATAAACCACACAGGAAGAGACTTCCCATCTTCCTCCTGCTGGGTAACTGGTGAATTTGGAACCACTAGAGAGACATATAGCCTTTGGGGTAACAGCATATCTAGTACACCAAAATCCAGTTTCAATACACGGAAAAAAGAGTTATAATCAACAAAATACTGTGAATAATTTATGGTTATATAGGAAAAAATTTATTTCTACATCACACATGGTTTCTTAAATGTTGGTTTTGAGGAAATACAGACTACAGAGAGCCTTAGTTTGAGGGTTGAAAATCTGACTAAGCCCCAGCACTATAATTTGCAGCATAGAGTTGGCTGTCTTGGGTCAGGGATATAAAAGTAGTGATTAGAAAGGATGTAGATTATCCTCAAGATGTTCCCTAAGTGTTGCGAGACAAGATGGGGAGGAAAACAAAGTTTTCAAGAAAAGCTTGTCTTTCTTTGGAACTTGCTTTTTTAAAAGCAGAATAGAGGAAAACCGGACTGGTTGGTAGAGGGTCCCAGATGGTTGAGGATTTTTTTCCTGGTCCGTGTGTGCACACATTATTGCTGTAGGGCCAAGGCATTCTCAGTAGAGCTCCTCAAGGCTGAGACCTTTCAGATGCAGACTGCCAGGCCTTTTTCCCAAGGTACTGCTGGAGAGGCCTGAGCAGGACCCGCACAGACACAAGTAACTGCTCCTGAGAGCAAAGAAGCTCAGCAGGAAGTGAGTGAGGCTGGGTCCTAGTGCCCACCTGGTCTGCCCCACCTATGCCCTGGGGCCCCTAGTCTTGGTTTGCCCACCTCCGTGAGTCCACTGTGGCAGTCATCCTCCCTCTTGGGGTCCTGCTGCCTTCTAGAGGCAGTGTTCCCTATGCCTCTTTCATCCCCCTTCCTCCTGCTGCTGCCTGAACACACCATGTTTATTTATAAACAGGAGGAGTATCCTCAAGGAAGTGAAAAACACGGCTTGGATTTCGCCAGTTCAGCTGCCGTTCTGTTTATTAACCCCACTTGTCTGCTGGAGCAGCCTCCCCGCTGTGCGTTATTGGAGGTTATGTGACAAGTGAGGGGCTCACCTGGTTATTACTGAACTGTCCCCTCCTTCCAGAGCCTGGAGGGATAGAAGCCTTGGCGTGTGCCGTAGCTGCAGCACCAGAGCCTTGGGGCTGTCATTGCCCAGGATGAGCCCCATGCTGCCTGACTCATTATGAGGAAACTTGCTTGCTGTCTGCAGGTATTTTTCCAAGAGCTAGTGAGAGCTCTTGTACCACAGGATGCTTTTCTCTCTCTTTGAGGCCTTGAGAGGTGATTGCCTTCTCTCTTGGGTTGGAAGAAGGGCTGTTGTCTATGTACCGTCGTAGGCTCTGAATGCTCAGATCTTGTGTCTTCGCACACAGGCATGTATCTTTGGGGTTTGTTGGCTGCACCTGAGGGCTTTCCTGAGACTATAGAGAAAGTGAGCATGTACACAAATGACCAAATATCTGAGACCCAGTAAGAGTGTTGGAAAGAATCTTGATGTAATTTGGTGTAAAAAAAAGAGCAAAGGCAGTGTGAAGACAGCTAAGTCTGACCTCTGCTAATTCCACACAGTGTACTGTAGGCACCAACAACGCAATACAAATTACCATGAGGTCATACATGTTGCCCACACTTCTACGCTTCCTTCTACTAATTCTAACACTAATCCTACTGCTATGCTGGGTCTGAAATCTGTTGCAGTAGTTGCACAAACCTCAGAATCATATGCATGCTTGTGGGATTTGTTAGGAAAGTTACCAGGTTATAACTCAGATTGGCAACAGGGCACAATTTCTCAATCAGAACAGCTTCTGAAATATGCTTGCAGACCCTTCAGCCTTGACCCTTGAAGCTTTAGGCCTGTGGTAAAAAGCTCGCTTAGTCCTGGTAATTGTGGCGTCTTGCCCCAGTCCTCCAGCAAGCTTGGGCAAAGGCCCTTGGTTGTGCCTTCAGGAGGCGGCACTCAGTCACATATCAGATCTCTCTCGTCCTCCGTTGAGGCTGCTGCTGCTCTTCTGTGGGCCCCAGGAGGCCCTGGCTCAGGAATCTGTGACCGCAAAAGACACAGTCTACTTTCTTTTTGGTAGTGAGATTCCAAATTTCTGCCACTGAACCTGCTCAGTTTAAAATTCATGGAATGGTGAAGTTAGCCAATTCCCTTGTAGATAGACTGACACTTCCTATTTGCAAAGTTTTTCCCAGCTATGTGACAAAGTCGAGAGCAATGGCCTAGGAAAGCCATGTTGGACATTAGACCAAAGACACCACCTTTGGTCTGTGCCTTCAAGCATGGCCCCCATGCCTAGACCTGATATGGTGAGTGAGCTTCCTCTCGGGCCTCTTCTGACTAACACAGGGCTGCCTGGGCAGTCAGCACACTGTGTGGAGGATGACCCTGAAGCTGGGTCAGGCTCCGTGCAGAGGAGTCACTGTGAATGATCCATGTGTTAATGGAGGTACATGGTAGGTTCACATTTCACAGATCTGTCTGTACAACTCTTAAGAGTTTCTGATTTCTCTCCATTAGTGATCAGAGAACATCAGTTACCTGAGTGACTGACTATCCACAAGAGATCTGGTATTGACACTCCCTTATGACACATCCCACCTCACGAGGCTTCTGACCAGCCACGAGTAGTTGTGGGCCATGCATGCCTCTAGGATGCCACCATTGGGAGCTGTCCAGTCTAGTGACTCGCTAGTCCCTCTTCTCTTTCTTCTTAAGGCGATGATGAATGTGCATGTTCTCCTTGTGTCCTTTGCGTGTCACAGCTCAGTTAAAGCCTACCACACACATTCTGCTATAGACTTAGGTGCACTCGTCTTTCCTGCCGCCTCATTTTAGAGATCTGTGAGGAACACTCATCCATTTCTGGTAGTGTGGGCCAGCTTCCTTCCCTCTGAGCAGTGATTGGAGTGCAGATGTGACCTGGTGAGCACAAAGGTGGGTGGTAGGCACAGGCTGGGCCCTCAAGGCATCTTGATTCACAGCTGGTAGAGAGAGAGAGGATCCTCCAGAGGAAGGATTCATGGGGGAGACAGCTGGTGGCTCAACTCCTGGCATGTGGGGAGATCATGTAGACAGACAAGAGGGTTCTGAAAAGCCCAGATAAAGATGTGCTGGGGCAGAGAGAGAGAGAGAGAAGCCGGCACAGGAATCTTGAAGTTATTCGGGCCCCAGCTCCTATACCAAGTCTGATGCCATCAGCTGTCCCATATCATGAAGTGAAAACTTTTGAATGGTTTTTACAGTAATTAAGTATTATATTGTGGTAATTAATGTTATAAAACAAATTATCTACAAATGATTGAATGAAAATGCAGTATGATTTGTGAACTCACACTCAAAATTTTTAAAAATTATTTCTTATTGATGGGGCTGTACATACTACAGTAATAATTTCAGGTCCCAGCAACTTGAAACAAGACGGCTCTGTTATCTTACTGCTTGTTCAGCAGGGGGTTCTCATGGCTTAGTCCGTAGGGAGCTGTAGAGCTAACCCCAAGGCAGGGCCTCTCTAATGGATGGGCAGTACTCCAGTGGAGAAAGATATGTCGCCTTCCATGCAGTTTACAGCCTTTGAAAGCCCTCTAGAAGGTCACGTATGCTTTGGTTCCAACTTGACAGCATGAATGAATGAGTGGCTTGTTCAGTAGGATTGACAAAGACATTTAACTCACTAATCGCTCATTCCCAGGCTGGCCTCCCAGGCTGTCTCCTTTATCTTAGGGTATTATCGTTGTAACAGGAAGCATTAGTGCTCAGTGATAGGGATGATAGGGAGGATCATGCACTGGCTCTAAGGTGTCTCCACCCAGAAGTGACATGTACCTCTGGTGCTCACAGTTCATCAGTCAAAGCCAATCAGCTGCATGGCCACGCCTGAATTCAAGTGGGTGAGCAATTAGTCCTGTTAAACAGCCACCATTCCTCATGTCACTCAACTCTGTGTATGTTGAAGGAATGAGTCCTAACCAGTTTTGCAAACCTATAACTGTGCTTTTCCCCTTAAAGTTATTATGATAAGTTTTTAGTGTGGTTTTTCTTTAGAATCAGGAGAGGCCTAAGACAGCACTTCATGTCGTCACTTAGAAATAAGCATTCTTGAACTGGGGGAGGGGGAGCGTAAAGAAGAAAGTGCAACAATGATTGAATGAAAATCCAAAATCTCTGTAAATGTTCATTAAAATTAATAAAATAAAATTTGGGCGGGGGAAGAAATAAGCATCCTTCTTGTTCCCTAAGCAATAAAAGGTGTGAATTGCATCTCAACATAAAGGAAACAAAAATTTTCACCACAGGACCAATAAGCAACATCCTAATCGAAGGAGAATAGATTGACACTGTCGATGACTTCATCTTGCTTGGCTTCACAGTCAGTACATTTAGTACCAGTAGTCAGAATATCAGAAAATGTATGGCACTGAGAAAGTTTATTATCTTCTTCAAATTATTGAGGAGTAATGATTTCAGTTTAAGGACTAAGGTGCACCTAATTCCAACCATGATCTTTTCCGTTTTTTGTGATGCATCCGAGAGCTGGAAAATAACTAAGGATGCCAGAATAATTGATGCTTTTGAACTGTGATGCTGGAGAAGACCAGTGAATATCCCACAGACTGCCAAAAGAACAGATATATCTTGGAGAAAGTGCAGCCAGAGTGCTCCTTGGAGGCAAAAATTTATGAAACATCATCTCACATACTTCGAGCATGTTGATAGAAGAGGCTATTCCTTGGAGGACATCATGCTTGGGAAGGTAGGGGAATGTTAAAGGAGAGGAATACCTTCAACCAGGTGGATTATACAGTGACTACAGAAGTGGGCTCAAGTATGTCAGACAAACAGGATAGGACAGGGTTCAGATCTGTTTAAGTTGTACTTGACTTCACAGTACCTAACAACAAAAACTTATCCCCTATTATTTATCTTCTTTTTAAGTGAAAAACAAAGGTCTTAATTTTGCAGTGGTGCTGGCAATTATAAAGACCCAGTGCCGTCCTGTGGCTAAATCCCTTGAAGGTGCCTACTCCATGGTTTCCATTACATTTTTTATTTTTGTCTTCATCTATTTTCCACTAAGCTTCCTTGAGTCTCCTACCTGGAAAGAAAGGGTCTATCCTTTTTTTTTTTTTTTGGCATTAACAGTAAGATTTATTGAGCTGTATCTTAGTACAGATGCTGGGGCTTACCCATGGTGCTCTTGATGTACAAAGCCCGAACATTCTGCCAATTCTTCTTTAGCAGTGAAATCAGAAAGTTGACAGCCAGGTGGATGTTGTAAACAAGTTCATCTTCACATGGCCAACAGCCACTGCCAGACACAGGACCTTTTTCATCTGGAATTTGATGGTGGACTTCACCTCGTCTAATTTTGCCACCATGTTCTCATTGTGGGTCAGCAGAAAAGGGAACTTACCAGCCTTATTCAGCCCTGGACCTAGGATTCTTGGGATCTGCTTGATCAGGGATTCAGAGGCCAAAAAGGCATCATACTTCTTGGCCAGCTTTTTGACCAGTTTCTTATTCTTGTTGAGTTTTTTGAGCACTTCGATGTCCATGTGGGGGATATCCACAGCCTTGGCTTGATCACAGTGCTGCTGATCCCCAAGAACACACACAGAGAACTTGGGGCGTGGGGTGGACTTAAGCCTGACTGTCCCTGAGAAACGCTTGTCCTTCTGAGGGTCATAGCTCTTCAAAGTGATCTGCAGCTCCACAGTCTCCAAAAACTTTCTGCGTTTGCACTGGTTCCCATGCAGGACTTCCCGCACCGCCTCGTAGAGGGTGTCACGAGAGACTTTGCTGCTCATGGTTCCTAGCGCCGCAGTAACCGGAAAAGAGGGGTCTATCCTCTTGACCCCTTTTAGATGTGGTGTATTTCTGTACAGAGGTACCCCCACAGCTCTTCAGATGTAATACTTGCCCAATGAGTGCATGTTGGCTTATGACTAAGTCAGGACCTTTATAGTCAAAACTGTAGTTTATGCACCAGCAGCATTGTCTGGGATCAGTGAGAGCTGGTTAGCAACGCAGAATCCCGGGCCCAACAGGACTTAGTGAATTTGCAATTGCACTTCTTAGAGAAGTACTTGAAACCCTGGTGGTAGAGCAGTCCAGCAAGTAGTCAACTGAAATGTGAGTGGTTTGAACCCACCAGCCACTCTACAGGAGAAAGATGTGACAATCTGCTTCCATAAAAATTTGTTGTTGTTAGGTGCTGTCAAGTACGACTAGGAGTGACTCTGTGGACAACAGATCTGAACGCTGTCCTACCCTGTGCCTTCCTCATCATCTCTGACATGCTTGAGCCTGTAAAGCACACTGTGGGTCAGTTCTGCTCCACCTTCCAGGATTACGCGGCAGAATTGAGAGCAGTAGATCTGGTTTGGGTTTGGCAGAGAAGTGCTGAGGCGAGTGATTGGGTGCTATAATCTCATCGCTGAACTGGAAAGAAATTGACTTGCCTGAAGCTGTCATTATATAGGCTGGTAAATTGGGGTTCAATCTCAAATCAGCCATGCATGTTGGACCAGCTCATCCTTTCTGCTTTTTATGAGTTCTGAATGGGATGACTCAGTGGCCTGAACCATGGACCTCTTATAGCTGGGTTGCCTAATTTTGGTCGCTGTGTAAAATTTAGTCTTGCAATTGGAGGTCAGACTGCCAGAGCAACAGCTGTCAGAATATTGAGCTAAACTGGTCATGCTATGCCCCTGCCCCACCACAACGCCCACTTCCTGCTTCACCAAAACCATGGCTCACCTGGACCAATTAAAAACCCTCCTGACTAGTTTCCTTGCTTCTACTCTGCCTCCTGTAGAAATTTGCTTAAAGTATAAGTGAGGTCATATCTTTCCCCTGCAGTTGAAAATTGACCAAAATGCTCCTATTACCCTTGTTGTTTCGTAGTGTCGAATTAGAACCGGCCTGTAGTTTACCCTCCGCAGATCTTCAGAGGCACAGAAGGGGATTGCCCATCTTTCTCCCAGAGAGCAGCTGATGGATTCATACCTCCACATTGGCAGCAGAATTCCTTACCTCGAAGCCATCAGAGCTCCTTCCCAGCACACTAAGAACAAAATTCAAACTCTTTAACATTCCTGGCAAGACTGAGCAGGCCTGACCTCATCTTGCACTCATTCCCCTTACTCACTTAGCTCCCACCTCCTCACTGTTTCTGGAAGTTTCCACCTAAGGGCCCTTGCACTAACTGTTTCTTCTGCCTGGAACCTACTACCCTTGAGTCTTCCATGGTTCTCTATTCTTCTTCCTTTCTTTTATTATGCTAACATGTATCCTCTTCAGCAGAGGCCTTTCTGACCACCTTTGCCAAAACACAGCCCTCCTCCCACTCTGCTCTGCTCACGTCCTCAAAGTATGCTTTTTATTCATTTGTTTACTTGTTTATGGTTCTCTTTCCACCAGGAATTGAACACCCTGACTTTGGAGACTTGACTTTGTTCACAGCTGTCTCTCCAGCACCTAGAGAAGTTCTAAGTGCTTGTAGATGTTAAAATAGTATTTGTTGACTAAATAATATTGCGGGAGAAGGATGACAATCTCCTCCATCTGAAAACCAGCTAGAGGGTCAGATAGGGGTCATTTTTTACTTGAGGTACCCAACAACACCAGTTAACAACAATGTCTTAGTATTCCTGTTGGAGTCAGATAATTTTTAACTGCCAAGTTAGTTGTTGTTGTTGTTGTTGTTATGTGCCATCGAGTCACTTGCGACTCATAGCGACCCTATGTATAAGAGTTCTATACGTTCTTCTATCCTGTGCCAACCTAGCCATCTCAAATGCACTTATTCCCACCTCTCCAGTCACAGAATCGATTCGCCGAGTTAGTAAAAACCTAATTTTGTAACTGTAGAAAATAATATTCTTTCTGAGCCTTGAATTTCTCATCTGTAGAATGTGGATTAGACTTCAATTTCTGGAGAACCTCATGTGAGCACATGGAGACGAAGAACCTTGTAAATGTACAGCTGACCTTTTAAAGAAATCGGGGAAGTTTCTGGGAGACCAGACACAAAGGGACTCGTGTTGCAAGGGTTTAAGCTAGGGCTGTAACAGCTTCATAGCTCTCTACTCTGACAGCTTCCTGGGCCAGGACTCTGGATGGGACATGACCAAGTAGCCTTATCTCTCTTCCCTGATTGTTTGTGTCTCACCTGTGATAGACTTTTTTTCTTGTGGTTTCATGGTCTCTCCTTGTGGTCTTTCTCTGTGGTTTCTCCAGAATAAGGCCTCTGGATCATCTTGTTTCTAATGATGATTAACATTTGTTTGAATGGGAATAAATGTGGATCTCTTTTTAGTCAGTTGGCCAGGTAGTTGTCCTCCAAGTTTCTTAGCATAACATGGTGAGAGCGTCCAAGCCTGGATTTGTTTGTTGAAATATGTTAGTTGGTAAGCCTTCGATTCCTGGGGCCTTGTATTTTTGCCAGTTCTTCCAGAGTAGCTTGAACTTATTCCCTCATCATCATTGCCTCTTGGTCAAATGTTGCATGAAATTCTTCTATGTCAGCCAGTTCTTTTTGGTATAGTGACTCTGTGTACTCCTTCCATCTTCTTTTGAGGCTTCCTGGGTCATTCAACATTCTGCCCACAGCATCCTTAAGTATTGAAATTCCAGAATTGAATTTGTTCTTCAGTTTCTTCACCTGAGGACATGCCGAGCGAGTTCATCCCTTTTGATTTTCTAACTCTAGCTCTTTGCATATTTCATCATAATACTTTGTCTCTCCAAGCTAGCCTTGGAAATCTTCTGTTCAGCTTTTGGATACAATACAATTTGGAATAAAAGGATAATCCCCCTACCATCGTGAGATGAAGTGAAGCTGTTGTGTCCTGATTCATGGTAGTTAGAATATCTTCCCTGGTAACTTAAGACTCTTCATTGAATGGCCTTCTGTAGACTTGGGATTCAGATGTTGCATCCTGCAAGGTCTGAGCAGTTGGCCCAAATGTCTGTCAAACTGGAGTACTTCCATACAGTGGTGTATTGTTACTGCTAGGTGCTGTCAAATTGACTGCAACTCCTAGCGACCTGCACTATCTTCATGATCTCCTTCATGTTCAGACCCATTGGGTAGTCACTGTGTCAGTCCACCTCGTTGAAGATCTTTTTCTCTTTTACTCACCCTGTACTTTTCCCTAGCATGATGTCTCTCTCCAAGGATAGGCTTCTCCTGAAAACATGCCAGAAGTCAATCAGACAAAATCACACCATCCTTGCCTCTAAATCTTAGCTGTGCTCATGTGAAACCTGTACCTAGACCAGGAATCTGTTGTATGAAGAGCAGAGGGAACACCACATGGCTTAAAATGAAGAAGGGAGTGTGTCAAGGTTGTATTCTCTCTCCATATCTATTCAGTCTGTGTGCTGAGCAAATCTTTTAAGAAGTTGGACTCTGAAGAGGAGTGTGGCATCAGGATTGGAGGGGAATTTATCAGTTACTTTCATTATGCAGATGAAACAACCTTGCTTGCTGAAAGTGAGGAGGACTTGAAGCATTTGCTGCAGAAGCTCAAGGAATGCAGCCTTCAAAATGGATTTCATCTCAATGTCATGAAAACAAAGATTCTTACCACTGGACCAGTAAGCAACATAATGATGGATGGAGAAAATATTAAAACTGTTAATGACTTTATTTCACTTGGATCCACAATTAATACCCTTGGTGCCAGCAGTCAGAGACCTCTCCAAGTTATTGAGGCATAATGATGTCAGTTTGAGGACTAAGCTGTGTCTGATTCAGGTCATGGTCTTTCCCATCACTTGCTATACATTTGAGAGCTGGACAATGAATAGAAGTGACAGAAGAATTGACACCTTTGAGCTGTGGTGTGGGAGAAGAGCACTGAATATCCCATGGACTGCCAAAAGAATAAACAAATAAGTCTTGAGATGGTACAGCCAGAATGTTCTTTGGAGGCAAGGATGATGAGGCTTTGCCTCACATACCTTGGGCATGTTGCTAAGAGGGGCTATTCCTTGGAGAGGAACATGATGCTCAAAAGGGCAGAGGGTTGGCAAAGGAAAGAAAGACCCTCAACCAGGTGGGTTGACACGGTGAATGCTGCAGTGGGCTCTAGTGTGTCAGGAAGTATGACAATGGCACAGGAGAGGACAGGGTTCAGATCTGTTCATAGGGTTGCTATGAGTTGTACTTGACATAATGGCACCTAACAATAACAACATCCTTAGACATTGCCTAACTTTCAGATGCATAGGAAGCCATTGAAAAGACCATGGCTTAGATGAGGCTGTCTTAGTCTTTACACTGGTGTACTGTGTAGAACTTTGGAGGGCTCTTTGACAGCAGATTTCCTAATGTCACACATCATTTGATTTCTTGGCTGCTGCTGCCATGGGTCCGGATTGTGGATCCAAGTAAAATGAAATAATTAGTAATTTCAATCTTTTCTCCATCTGTCATGATGTTTACTATTTGTCTAGTGACAAAGATTATTGCATTTTTGATGGTGAGATGTAACCCATAAAGAAGGCAATATTGTTGTTTACCTTCATGTCAGAACTGACCCATAGCTGACCTCCAGCAGGTTTTCAGAAGAAATTTACTCACGTGAGAGGAGATTGCTCATCTTCCTCCCATGGAGCAGCTGGTGGATTTGTTTTGTTGGACAACTGCTTTTTGGTCTAGATATAAGTTTTGCATTAACACAATTAAGTGTTCTGGGATTCCTATTCTTATCAATGTTAGCCATAATTTGGCCAAGTGCCTATGCATAGTGAATATAATGCAAGTAAATATCTTCCAAATGTTCTCTACTTTCAACCAAGAGCCACCTGACATCAACAATATTTTGTTGTCAGGTGGCCCTCATGACATGGCCTCTTCTGAATCCAGCTTGAAATTTTGGCAGTTCCCTGTCGATGTACTGTTCCAGGTGTTTTTGAATGATCCTCAGCAAATCTTTACTTGTATGTGATGTTGGTGGTATCATTCAATAATGTCCACATTCTGTTGGATCACCTTTTTTTGGGAGTGGACACAAACCTGGATCTCTTCCAGTAAGTTAGCCAGGTAGTTGTCTTCCATGTTTCTTGGTAGAGCCTGGTGAGCATGTCCAGTGTTGCATGTTTCCGGAATCACTTGAATTGGTTTCTGTCAGTTCCTGGGGCCTTGTTATTTGCCAGTATCTTCAGTAAAGTTTGGACTTCTTCCTTCAGGATTCCTGAAAAGCTTTGGTGTCAGCATATTGTTTAATCATAAGTATTGATCCATGCTGTAAGACAGATGAACCTCAAAAAATGTCCCAAATGAAATATGCCAGACGCAGAAGCTTAAATATTGTTTGATTCTACTTACATGAAATCTCCAAACAAACAAAAAAAAAAACCAAAATCCACTGTGGAGCAGTCTAAGTTCGCAGACACAGTGGAACTGTCTCCTAGGATTTACAAGGTGTGGAACTGTCTCCTAGGATTTACAAGGTGTGGAACTGTCTCCTAGGATTTACAAGGCTGTACATCTTTATGGAAGGCAGCTGCCTCAATTTTGTCCTGCTGAGTGGCTGGTGGATACAAATGGCTGATTTTCCACTGTCATCCCTAGTTCTTGGTCAGCTGTGTCATAGGACTCCTTTAGAAACATACAGAATAAGGAAATTCACAGAGAACTACAGACTGGTGGTCACCAGGGTCTAGGGAAGGGGAAAAGGAGGTAGCTGCTTAATGACTGTAGGGTTTTATTTTGGAATAATGGACATATTTTCTAAAGCCCCACCTCAGACTCAATGCCTTAAGTCAGTTCTGATTCGTGGTGACCCTCCATCAGGTTGTTGAGGATGCAAATCATAATGTGGGGAGGCTGCGCACTTTTCTCCCATGGAACTGCCAGTAATTTTGGAGTAACAATGCACCTCAGTATGGAATCCACTACCAGAGCTTCCAGTGGCCATGTTTTAGAAGGGATCAAAGTCATGCTTTCACAGTACTGTCACTGCTCTAAATTGCCACTGAATTGTTCACTTTAAAGAATTTTATTTTATGTTATGTAAATTTCCTCCCCCCAAAAAAATGAAAAAGAAATATATGCACAGATGTGTGAGTTAACGTTAGGGCATCTGAATAAATCATTAGTCTCTTTAAGGGACAGCACTATGGATAGGGTCACTGTGAGTCATGCTTGACCTGAAAGCAATCAACAACAACAACAACAATAAATAAGCATATATACTATGTATGGAACTTTCCATGAGAGACCTCAGAATAAATATTTTTAAAATAATTAAAAGAAATAATTGAAAATATAAGACAACTGCCTATTTGGAGATAGGTAATAGACCAATTAAAGAAGGAAGCATTTCTAAAAGTTAAAGCACTGAAGCTAGGAACCCTAGCATAAAATGATGAGGTCTACTGATGGAATATCATTAGGTGTGGTGATATTAGGCATTAGGCCATTAAGTCATCAAGATTACAAGTCTAATTGGCTTAGACTTGAGGCCAGGCAAGTCTCCAGTTTCTCAAAAGTCTTTACTGTTGCAATGGAAGAGATATATTTTATGTGGCTGGAAGGTTGGGCTAGATTGGATTTCTTTTATATGGCTAGAGGTTGGACCAGGGAGCTCTGGTGGCTTAGTGGTAAGGATTTACACTGCCAACCCAAAGGCAGACAGTTCAAATCTACCAGCTACTTTGAAAGGAAGAAAGATGCATAGTCTCTGAGAGAGTCAGTTCTCCTCAGCACATATAGACAACAACAGTAGGGGTTGTACCAGTGAGTGCTGGGGACAAGTTATTGTTTGATACAAGGAAATGGTTTCCAGAAACTGGTGCTAACAATAGCCTGGACAATGTTTTAAGGCAATGGACTCTCACCTTCCAACTTTAAAATTCTGTTACTCTAATCTCCCTGATAAAAGATGAAGGGAGGTGAGCATGTTGGAAAGATTCTTTTTTCCTTGCATTGAAGTTTGACTCAGTGGGAAAATTGGGATTTAATCCAAGCGTCCTTCCTGGCCAGCACTCCATGTAGTGGGTGGGTCTTTTTTGGAAGAATGTGAATGACTTTATTGCCTTTGAATGGGACTCTCAGGGAGGAGTCCTGGCCAAAAGGAAAGTGGTGCATCTGACATAGAAGCTGTTAAGCCACAGCTGCGGCTGCGTCTTCTACCTGGGAGACACCGTGTAGCTGTGTTGGAAGGGAGACAATAGCGGGGGAGCATGGATGCGGAAGGAAAACAACCCAAGACAGAGAGAGCGTGACAGTGAGTATTCTCAGCCACTGCATTAGCTTTCTCTTGCTGCAGTAATAAAAACCACCAACTTAGTAGCTTAAGACAGTTGAAATGTATTGTATTGTGGTTTTGTGGCTCAAAGTCCACAATGAGTTTTATAGGGCTAAAATGAAGGTGTAGGAAGGTCTTTCACCTGGCAGCTCCCAGGACGGTCTGCTTTTTGTGTCTTCCAGGTTGCAGTGGCTGTGGGCTTGTGGCTACATCACGCCAATCTCTGCTTTCTCAGTCACAATGGCCACCTCTCTCCTTTATCAAACACGCATCCACCTCTCTCCTTTAAGGACATTTGTGATTCTATTAGGGTCTACTGGAATAATCTAGGGGCGCCCTGGTAACCTTGTAGGTAAGGAGTCATGCTGCCAACCCTGGCAGTTCAAGTCCTGCAGCTGCTCCTTGGGAGACAGATGGACAGTCCCTCCGGTGCTGCTCACAGCTTCTGGAGACCCACTGGAGGGCCACCGAGGTGGTTCCAGTTCGACAACAATGAGGCAGTAAGTGTGATTGGGGAAAATCCAAGGTACTCTCCTCATCTCAGAATCCTTTATTTAATGAAATCCCTTCAGCCCTTTAACACTGTTGGTAGGCATTATTGTTGTTTGCTGTCCAGTTGGAATCAACTCACTGTTGACTGTTCAATGGGTTTTCAGAGGCATTTAGTCAAACAGGAGGAGATTGCCCATCTGTCTCCCAAGGAACAGGTGGAGGATTCGAACTGTGTACCTTTGGGACTGAGGAACAGCTTCTTACGACTAGGCCACCAGATGTCCTTAGGGGTCATTATTCAGCCTACTGAAGCCATCCACAGGCCCTGAGCTGAGGGAAGCCCATCTAAGAAAAGCCTACAGAAAGGGGAGCACAGATGTTTTATAACCCAGCATTCCAGGGCTCTGGCGTTTTAATGTTATCTCCAACTGTAGACTCTCCTTAATTTGTGAAAATTAATCATCATGTTTGTAGAAAAGACATTTCCTATAACCGATAAAGAAATTCTAGGTAGAAATACAATGCATAAAAATACAATACTCATTTAGTCACTCTGCTTGGTCAGTACTCTACAATATACCATAGTATGCTTGCCCGTTGAAACCTTGACAGACATTTCTGTTGTTTCTAGATTTTTCTTCATTCTCATAGAAAGATTGCTACAGTAAGTGTTGTTTTTGTTACAATTTTTTCATGACACACTTGTATACACATGGTTCCGCGGGTGTGCGGATCTGTTTACAGGTCCTTTATCCTGTTTCCCGGTTGGTTTGTTGGACAGTCCACAGTCTCATTACCACAGTGTGAACTTTCTTGCTATCTGGAAGAGCAGGTTGCTATCACCTTACTCTTCTTCATGATTCCTTTGTGAAGTGCCTTTCCTCTTGCGGCACAGATGAAGTCACTTATGCCACATCTCTCCCATCACTTGATATTGTCAGGCTTTAAAATGTTTGCCAGTCTGCTGGGTACAAAATGGGATCTCATTATGGTTTTAATTTGCATTTTCCTGAATACTAATGAGGTAGAGTATCTTTTCATATGTTTATTGACCATTCATGTTCTCTCATCTGTGAAGTCTGTTCAAGTCTTGCAAGTTTTCTCTTGTCCTGATCTTACTGATGTGCAAGTATTCTTTGCATATTCTGGATGCCAATCCTCTGTCACTAATGTGTTTCGAATGCCTTCTCATTCTGTGCTTCCTTTTTCTTATGGTGTATTTTAATGCAGTGGTTTTACCTCCCCCCCCCATTTCATGCCCTATGAAAACCTTTCTTATTTGAAATAATGAATTCTGCTGTAAACCTCCTAGCAGTTTTATAATTATTATTCACATTTTATTTCATAGGCCATCTTGAGTTGATTTTTGTATATAAGTAGGATTTCCTTTTTCCATGTGAAAAACCAATTTTCCCAGCACCATATATTCTAAAATTTTTCCATTCTATTATTTCTTTAATGCCTATCCCTGTCATAAATGAACTCTCTATGGATACACATGTCTGCTTGTGGGCTGTCTATTCTGTTCTGTTGGTCAGTTTTTCTGACATGCCACACCAGTCCTGCATAGTCATAATTGCCATCAGAAACCCCAAATCTGCTGCTGTTGAGTCAATTCTGACTCCACGGGACAGAGTGGAGCTGCCTCAGAGGCTTTGGTGCATCTGATGTGTTCTGTTGTTTTGCTTTTATCTTGTTTCCGTTATTTTGTCCCATCTGATAACAGACAGAAACAGTGCCAGGCACATGTACACTACCTGCAGCTTCACCAGTCAGGCTAGACCAAAGACGGTCTCCAGCCTCACCTGATTAACAAAAGTCTGCAAGCTCAGTCTGTCCTCAGCTGCTCCACACAGACAGCCAACAGAGAGCTGCACACCTACCTCCATCATCCCTCATGCCCATCAGAATACAGGAGGTAATATGCAGCAAGCAGGAACAATGATTTTGTAAATTACTACCTAACATGGGAATGACTGGAGAGCATTATGCTGAGTGAACTGAGTCTCATAAAGACAAATACTGTATAAAACCATTATTGTAGAACTAGTATGAGAACCCAGGGGTCGGGGGGGAGCAGAGGGGAGAGGATAGAGGGGAGGTGGTTAATTGTAGGGTCGAACAATTTAATGGGGGGTGGTAGTGAAGGGAATGGGAAAGATCTGGTGAGAAAAACAATGCATTCAAACTTTGTAAATAAATAAATATAAAATAAAATCAATTTTAAAAAATTTAAAAAATAATTACCAAACTAGCAAGGAGTGGAACATACTCAAACTGATTTGTTGTGTTATTGTGCACTGTTAAGCTGCAACCAACCCATAACTGACCCTTCGGCATGTTTCAGAGGCAGTTAATCGCACAGGAGGAGATTGCCCATCCTTCTCTTGCGGATCAGCTGGTGGGATTCAAACTGCATGCCTTTGGGAGTGCAGCACAGCTTCTTGCCACTAGGCCACCAGAGCAGATATATAAAAACAAAATAATATAAAGACAACACCACCATGATGTCTCAAAGGTGGCAGATAACTTTAAACTAGTCAAAAAAACAACAACAAACAAACCAGGACATGATGGAACAAAACAGTGAGAAAAATTTAGGACCAATCAGAGGAGAAATGCTATTGGAATTTCATAATAGGGAATTCAAATGAATAGTAGTTCAAAGTCTTCCATGGATTAAGAAAAAGAAAACCACAGACAAAATCCAGGAAAACCTACTGGGAATATACCCCAAAGAGACCATAACTGCCAAACAAGCAAATATATGCACACTCATGTTTATCGCGGCTTTGTTCACAATAGCAGGGAGTTGGAAACAACCTAAGTACCCATCAACAGACGAATGGATAGGGAAGCTGTGGTATATTCACACAATGGAATACTATGCTGCATTGAAAAACAAGGAACTCATGAAATATTTTGCAAAATGGGTGACCTTGGAGGACATTATGCTGAATGAAATATCTCAGTCACAAAGGACAAATACTGCATAGTGCCACTGTTGTAAAACAGGACTGACGTGAGAAAATGGGATAAATAATGTATACTGCATTGAAACAGATGAAGGAGAAAGCTGTTTAAAAGGGATATGTGATTGTTATTGTCATGACAGGAGTCCAGAACAAAGGCTGCATAATGGAGTGGACCTGGGGGGGGGGAGGGATTGTAAAACAATGAAAGAATTTTTCTTTCACTTTTCAAAGAGAAGAGTGAACTGGGGGGAGGAGGGGTGGGCAGGGAGCAAAGTGCAACAATGAATGAATGGAAATCCAAAGTCTGTAAATTTTCATTAAAATTAATAATAATAATTTTTTTAAATCCAGGAAAACATAGACACACCTATAGATTAATTTGGTATAGATATGTTGTTGTGTACCTTCAAGTCACATCTGACTCATAGCTGACCCTCCAGTGAGTTTTCAGAGGCAGTAAATCACACAGGAGGAGACTGCCCATCTTTCTCCTATGAAGCAGTTGGTGGATTTGAACTATGTGCGTTCGAGTTGGCAGTTGAACTTCTTACCACTAGGCCACCAGAGAATAGATAGATACATTAGATATGTTGTTGTTGTTGTTGTTGTTGTTGTTAAGTGCCATCGAGTCGCAGGTGACTCATAGCGACCCTATGAAGGAGAGTCCTCAACGCTTGTTTGTCTTTCATCCTCTCTCCAGGTTCATAGGGTTTCTGGAGGCAAGCTATTATGGAAGTGCTTGCCACTCCTCTTTCCAAGCTAAATTAGATATGGATATGGCAAAATAAATAGATAAAATAAATGCAAAATTAGAAGTCATACTAAAACAACAAATTGCCATTGCAAACCTTAAGACTAAAATTTAAAAAAAATAACCCATTGGAAAGACAAAAGAATAGAACTGAAGAAATGGAACACAGACTTAGTAAGATGGCTAACAAATCCTTCAAAACTAATCTGTTAAGGGGAAAATACAAACAAAGAAACCCACCCTAAAAAACAACCTAATCTGTTAGTGATCAATCAGAAAACAGAAGAAAAATGAAGAAAGCATAAGAATTGTCAAACAATATCAAGATGAATAACTTACATGTGATTTGAATTTTAGAACAAGAAGAGGCCAAAACAGCACAGAGGAAATAATTGAAAATTTGCTGAAAGAAAATTTCTCAAATATAGAAAATATGCATTCAAGAAGAAGTAGTAGAGCGAAACCAGTTAAGATTTTTTTTTAAAAAAAAAAAAAGCAAAAGACAATGTATCTTTGATGTTTTAAATTTTTACAATTCTATTTTTTTATCATTGCTCTACTACATAGAAGTACAATCTCATCTGATACTAAAAAAAACAACAGTGACACTCCCTATAAGGTTAATAATTTAAAAATTAAATTGTATTATTCTAGGATTTATATATAACTGAAGTACCTTTTCATGTCCTCTGCCCATTTTGCAATTGCATTGTCTTTTTTTTTGTTGTTGTTAAGGTTGCTGTGATTTTCTGTTTGGGTGATGAATCCCTTGTAAGATGTGACATTATCAAATATTTTTTCCCAGCTTGTAGATTCTTTTCACTCTTTTGATGTACATAACATTTTCATTTTTAGGAGTTTTAAATTATCTAGCTTATCCTGTGTAGACTGTGTACTTTCAGTTGTATTTGATAGTCTATTGACTTTATTGATTAAAGCTCCTCAGTGTGCTCCAAATTTTTAAATGAATGTTGTAGTTTTAGGATTCTTGTGAATGTACTTGATCCAACTTGAGTTAGTTTTTGTATATGATGTGAGGTATGGTCTTGTTTCAGTGTAATGCAAACAGATACCCAGTTTTGACAGCCTCATTTGTTAAAGAGGCTGTGTCTTTTTCTCTATGTATGAATTTAATCGTTTAGTTATAAATCAGTTGTCCATAAGTGGGTGGGTTTCTACACTCTCAGGTCTGTTCCTTTGAGCCTTCTGCTTCAGTTTACTTCTTCACTGGGGCTTTGCATTTCTGGAGTCATCTTTCTTTCCCGTATGAACTTAGTGTTGTTTTTTCCATCTCTTTGAAAAATGATGATAGTATCTGGATTGAGAATGCATTGTATTTGTAGATTACTTTTAGTAATATTGCCATTTTCACAAAGTTACATCTTCCAAGAATATACTCTTCCATTTATGTAGAGCTTTAGGTTTCTGGTTCTAGTGTATTATGGTTTTCTTTGTCTAGGTTTGTTTGGTTTCATTGTTTCACATTGTGTCTCTTATGATTATTCCCATACATTATGTCTTCTGAAATTAATCACCATTGATCTATGCCCACAGTCACCCTGTGTTTTCATATCCCCACTGGATCTTTCCTAATTCCTTCACCCCACTCCCTCTGCCCACCAAACTCTATGACTCCTTCATTTCTCCCCACCTCCTCCCCTTCCCTCTTTAGACATTTATACTCATCTTACTAGTTTTCTTGCTGTTTTTACAATAATGGTCTTACACAGTTATTTGTCCTTGTGAGTCCGAGTTAGTTTATACAACATAATGCTCTCTAGTCTCTCCCA
>NW_006400033.1:470779-481350 GCF_000299155.1 Elephantulus edwardii
CAGGCTGCTCCTTGGAGGCAAGGATTCTGGGGCTTTGCCTGACATACTTTGGACATGTTGTAAGGAGAGACAGGTCTTTGGAGAGGGACATCATGCTGGGCAGAGTGGAGGGACAGCGCAGGAGGGGAAGACCCTCTATGAGGTAGATTGATTCAGTGACTGGGGTAATAGGGATGGATGTGTCAGAGGCAGTGAGATTGGCACAGGTTAGAGCAGGGTTTAGGGCTGTTGTACATAGGGTCGCTATGAGTCACAAGCGACTCGATGGCACATAACAACAACAGCAACATGTACCATCAAATCGGATCAGACTGGTACAGGAGGAGATTGTCCCTCCTTCTCCAGCAGAGCATCTGGTGGATTCAAACTGCATGCCTCTGGGATTGCAGTGCAGCTTCTTGCCCCTAGGCCACTAGAGCTCCCTTAAATATTTCCACTTCTGAGAGACAATTGTAAATTACATTGTTTTTCTTTTTTCCTTTTCAGAGTTCTCTTTTTTAGGGTAGAGGAATTTTACTTTTGCATGTTAATCTTGTAACTTGACACTTTACTGAATTGGTTAATTGTTGTTATGTACCATTGAGTCAGAATGACTCAACGTTGACCCTCCAGTAAATTTTCAGAGGCTGGAAATCACTTCGGAGGAGATTACCCATCCTTCTCCCGTGGAGCAGCTGGTGGATTCAGATCATCTTTCTTTGGATTGACAGTACAGCTCCTTACCAGTTGTCCACTGAGTAGATCTCTTATCTGTGGATGATTTTATACCATTGTATATTTGTCATTTGGAAACTCATTTTACCAAATTCATAAAATCTAAATATTAATAAGTTTCATTTATTTAAAAGTGGCACTCATTAATAAGACACATCAATATAATTAGAAAAGTGTTTCAGTATTATTTAGTACATAAACATTAAGTATTAACCATCACACTCACAATGATAAATATAACATTTCTAAAAGTCTCATTTTTGCTTAAAATTTCAAATTTTATCTTTGGCAAAAAATAAAGTAGTGCTTGTTTTTCTTTTATTTAAAAAAATTCTAAACTGTTTGTTAGTAAGGAGAACAATGACTACTGGTAGAATTTGGTGCTTCCGCCTTGATCCTTGTTACATATGTGAACTTTGTAAACACTGTGCTAAGCCAGACACAAAGCCAAATGATGTGTAGTTGTACTTAAATGAACAACAATCTCAAATGGCATATGCAGAGGGACCAAAATAGATTGATGATTACCAGGTCCTACAGGAAGAAAAACTCAAGAGGTATTGAATAGACAATGGTGTTAGTTTCCAACATTGTGATGGCAAATTATGGCACTGAATTGTATGCTAACTGTTGAAAATTTTATAAATATAAATTTTGACATTTTTATAAATATAAATTTATGTTCAAGAAAATACTTGCCAAATATATGGCTGAATAGCCACAGTTACCAGTTATTTTCTTGAAAAAATATTATATATATAAAATACATGCCTCTCTATACACACACACACTCACATAAAGCTCTGGTGACATAGTTGGTAGGGAGTTGTACTGATAACCCAAAGATGACTCTTCTCTGTCAGTTCAAATCCACTAGCTGCTCCACAGAAGAGAGATGAACAATCTCCCCCTGTTGCAATTTACAGCTTAGGACATCAATATAGGCTTGCTCTGAGTGGAAACCAACTTGACAACGGTGAGATTTTTAGGTTTTAGCTTGTGGCCTTGACCCATGTACCTTTGGCACTGCAGCACAGCTTCTTGCCACTAGGCCACCAGGGCTCCTTTAGTTTCAGTTGTATATATGAAACATAATCTATATAACATACATTATGTGTGCCTGTGGAGCGGCATCCACTTCCAAAATGGCTTGCCTCCGGAAACTCTATGTACGAATAGTGCTCAGGCTGTTCGTTCATAGGGTCGCTATGAGTCGTCTACGACTCGACGGCATTAACCACCACCACCACCAACAACAACAACAACATGTGTGTCTGTATATATATATATACCAGCATCTATATGACACAAACAAAGCAAACAAAACTGAAGCCCAGAGAGTTAGATGGTCTATCTAAGGTTGCTCAACAACCCGATGGTGGAATGAGACCTCAGCCAATGTGGTAAGTGAGCCACGCCTCTGAGCTTAGGTCTGACTGGGTAGGTCTCTGTCATGTAGATTCTAGTTCTCACTTGTCACCCAGTGAGCTTTGATTCTAGGAAAACAACTTTTCCCTTGGTAAAATGTGGTTCTCTTCTGTTTCTTCTGTAAAATGGAGAGGGGTTGGCTGAACCTCCTGGCAACAAGTGCTCTGACTGTCCATGGCATCCCATCATCTGCCTCTCCTGAAAGTACCATATACACATAGCTAGACAGACCCTCTAATCTTTATCTAGGCAAACCAGATGAAGAGAACTGCAGAGTCTATGATGTACATGAGGAGCTTTTGAGGATAAGAGAACAAAGAAGAAAAAGAAATTCATTCTCATGCATATACCGCAGGTGAAAATAGAAGGTGAGGACAGAAGGATTGCCTAGTGTGTGGTTCCATCATCTGCCCACCTAGACTCAAGAGAGTCTGAGATGGTCTATTCCATTTTCCATTGTCATAGTTGTTGGGCTTCCTATTTTAGCAGTTGGAGCTGGACCCCTGCCAACCTGCACCACCCACCTGGACCTGATTAATCTCAGGAGAGGCCAGCATCTAAGCCCTGAGGTTAGCTGGACCAGCCCAGCCTTGAAGTGTCCTCCAGTGTGTGACTAAGTTTCCTTACTTCCCTGGAGGCCAGCCATCCAGCTTAATGAGGCTCTGGGCAGGAGGTGGTTTCCCTCCATGGCACTGGCAAATTCCCCAGCTTCGATGATGCCTTGGCTGCCAAGCCACTGATGCTGAATTTGTGGCAAGGATGAGGTCAGCTGTGGCTGTGGCATACCTGGCAGTGAGCAAGGAGCTGTGGGATTGGGCAAAGTTGGGGGCTTTGATACCAGGAGGAGAATTTGGAGACAGCTTGCTGGGGAGGTGGAGCCTTGTGTATAAGAGATGAAAACCTCTGCCTGATTCTGCACCATCCTCACAATCTCTGCTGTGCTTAAACCCATTGCTACAGTCACTGGGTCAGTCTGTCTCATTGAGGGTCTTCCTCTTTTTGGTTGATCCTCCATTTTTCCAGGAATGATGTTCCCCTCCAAGGAATAGCCTCTCCTAGCAACATGCTCAAAGTATATGAGACGAAGTTTTATTTTCCTTGCCTCCAAGAAACAATCTGGCTGTACTTTCTCCAAGATATATCTGTTTATACTTTTGGCAGTCTTTGGGACTCTTTGCCAAAACCTCAGTTGAAAGGCATCAGTTATTTTTCAACCATCTTTATTAATTTTCCAAATTTCACATGGAAATACCATGGCTTGGGTCAGGCACATTGTACTCTTTAAACTAACGTCCTTGCTCTTTAGCAGTTTAAAGAAGCACTTGACAGCAGGTTTTCCCAGTGCTGTATTCTGACTGCTGTTTCTACAGGTGTTGATTGTGGATCTGAGTTACAGGAAATAATTGACAACTTCATTTCATTCTCCATTTATCATGATATTGCTTATTGGTCCAATGATAAGGATTTTCATTTTCTAATATTGAGTTATAATCTATACTGACGGCTTTAGTCTTTTCTCTTATTTAGTAAGAGCTTCAAGTCCTCTTTTAGCAATCAAGTTGTTAATGAGTGTTCCTCCAATTCTGATGCCATAATTTTCTTCCTTTCACCCCACTTCTCAGACAATCTATACAGAATACAGATTGGACAGGTAGAGAGAAGGGATACAATCCTGGCGTACATCTTTCCTCTTTTCTTTTTATTATTATTATTATTATTAAATTTTATTTGTTTTAATGAACATTTACAGAGATTTTGGGTTTTCATTCATTCATTGTTGCACTGTTTTCTCCACCCTCCTCCCCAGTTCGCTCTTCTTCCCCCCCACCAATGTCTGTTTTAATTGTCCAGTTTCCACAGTGCTTGTCAAAGTCAGTTCTGATTAATCTCCTTTGTCAGTGTGTCCCTTGCCATTCCCTATCACTCCTCCCTGAGAGAGACTTCACCCTGATTCATAAGGAAAAGGGGATGGCGTATTCTCTTAGCTACTTCCTGCTGAAAAGGGACGCTGTGGGTTTCAGGGTGAAGGTCTTCTCTCACTACTCTAAATGGCCCCTTTGGCAGTAGGAAACACATAGACTATTATGGAGATTGATTTTGGAATTTAGATGCACTGTTATCAATTGTGCTTAGCCGCACATATTCATATCCTTGAAGATGTATCATGGAAGTGTTGCAGCCTAGAAGATACAAAGTTAACTAACAAGTTAAAAGTGCATGAGTCAAAAACTGAAAAGCAATAATATTCTGAGTAGAGGTTCTAATAGTGGCACAAATCAAGTTACAGAGGTAAGGTGGTTCCATTGCCATCTTTACTCTAACTTAATTCTTTTTTTTAATTTAAATTTGTTATTAATTTCAGTGAAAATTTACAGAGGCTTTGGATTTCCATTCATTCATTGTTGTAGATTTGTCCCCTCCCAAGGCTCCCCCCCACCAGACATTACCCTCTTGGAAAAGTAAAAGAAAAGATTCTTTCATTATTGTACTAACCCTCCCCCAGGTCCACTCCACCATGTAGCCGTCGCTCTAGACTCTCCTTTGTTTGCTGAAAGTAAAATAAGAAAACCCCTCAACAAGATAGACTGACACATTGACTGTAACAATGGGCTCAAGCAGACCAGGTATCCTGAGGATGGGGCAGGATAGAGCAGGACTCAGATGTGTTCTTCATAGGGTTGTGATTGTTGTTGTTAAGTGCTGTCGAATCAAACATGACTCATAGCGACTCTATGAACAAGAGACCTAAACCTTGTTGTATAACTGTCATCATTTCTCTAAGTTCATTGAGTTTCCAGAGGAATGTAGTTTGGAAAGTGGATGCCAATCCTGCTTCCAAGTTTGTCTTAATCTGGGACTTCACCAAACATTGTCCACCATGGGTAACCATTATGGTATTGACACACCGGTGGCAGAGCATTCAGCATCACACAAGCACCAAGTTACTTAAGTACACAGCACATTGACAGACCAGTGCTGGACCACTTAGAAGAATGTTAGTCCCAAACACAATTAATGATTACTAAGTCATAAGTTATTTGATGGCAGCTAACAACAACAATAAGAACAAACCATTATTTAAACCAGTCCCTTCTTTTCAAATAACTACTTTTTGGTTCATGTACAAGTTCTTCATGAGTACAATTAAGTGTACTGGAATTCCTGGTCCTCTCAATTTTATCCATACTTTATAGTAACCCACACAGTTCAAAGCCTTTGCATAATCAATAAAACACAAGTATATGTCTTTCTGGGATTTTCTGCTTTCAGCCAAGATCTATCTTATATTAGTAGTGATTCCTTACATGGCCTTTCAGAATCAAGCTTGAATTTCTGGCAGTTCACTCTTGATATGTTCCAGGTGGTTTTTAATAATCTTTAGCAATATTTTACTTACATGTGACATTAACTATGTTTTAAATTTCATGACCAGTGAGCATATCCAGGACTGCATGTGTTTGCTAAAATACCTCACTTGGTGTTCTGTCAATTCCTAGAGCCATGCTTTTGCCAATGCCTTCAGCGCACCTTAGACTTTTTCCTTTAGTACCACTGGCTCTTGATCATATGCTACTTCCTGAAATGGGTCAGTGTTGACCAGTTCTTTTTAGGACTGTGATTCTGTAATCCTTGTATCCCCTTTTGTTACTTCCTGCATTAATTCAATATTTTCCCATAGTATCCTTA
The DNA here is from genome assembly GCF_000299155.1 of Elephantulus edwardii. Taxonomy (NCBI): domain Eukaryota; kingdom Metazoa; phylum Chordata; class Mammalia; order Macroscelidea; family Macroscelididae; genus Elephantulus; species Elephantulus edwardii. The sequence continues at coordinate 476,609 of NW_006400033.1, forward strand.
AGTATTACAACTGTTGTTAAGGGCTGTCAAGTCAAACATGACTCATAACAACTTACAAACAAAAGATCTGAACCCTGTTCTATAATTATCGTCATTTCTCTAATGTTCATAGAGTTTCCAAAGGCATGTTGTTTATGAAGTGGATGCCAATCCTGCTTCCAAGCCTGTTTTAATCTGCAAGCGCCACCAAAACACTGTCCACCATGGGTAACCATTATGGCATTTTACACACTAGTGGCACAGTGTTCAGCATCACAGTAACCCTAGGTTTCCTCAGTACAGCAAACTAACAGACCAGTGTGAAGAATGTTCTTCTCAAACACAATTAACACCAGGCTGCAGGCCCGAGGACCCAAAAACTTATAAATACAAATATCCACTCACCAGGTCCTGATTGACTTAAACAAGAAGATTCCAACCCACAGCTGATTGTTAGCTAAATCCAGGAAATCCAATCAGCTCACATAGGATTGTGAACTAAATAAAAAACCAACTGAATAGTTTATATCTGACTTTCAACTAAAACAAGAGAACCTACCCTCCAGAATCCAACTGCTTCACACATGAGCCTCCAAACTGAAGACTTAGTCAGGACTCAACTGACTTTTAAATACAAAGGCTCACCTACCAGGTCCTGATTGACTTAAAGAAGAGGCTTTCAGCCCACAGCTGATTGTTAGCTAAATCCAATAAATCCACTCAGCTCACACACAATTGTGAATGAAAAAAAAAAAAACACAACTGAACAGTTTATACTTAACTTTCAACTCTTACAACTGGAGACTTAATTTTTTCCCCCCTTCAGTTCTTTCATCTTGAAGATTGCCAAGTGCAATTCTTTCCCTTTGGGTTTCAACTCCAGAACTTTGCACATTTCATTACAATACATGGCTTTGTCTTATGAAATTGTCTTTTGAAATCTTTTGTCCTGCTCTTTTACTTCATAATTTCTTCCTTTCACGTTAGCTATTCTGTGTTGAAGAGCAGGTTTCAGAATCTCTTCTGATATCCATTGTGGTATTTTCTTTCTTGTCTTTTTTTATTACATTTGTAATATCCATAATGTCAACCCACAACTTATCTTGTCTCTGTTAGTGTGCAATACTTCAAATTATGTTCTTGAGGTTATTTATCAATTCAGATGACATAAACTCAAGGTCATATTTTGGTTCTTAAGGATTTGTTTAAATATGCTTCTGTTTGACCTTGCATATGTGCCATTGATAGTCTGCTTCCCAGTTGGCACTTGGCCTTGTTCTGACAGATGGTATTAAGCTTCTCCACAATCTCTTTACCCAGATGTTGTCAAGCTCAGCAGGCTCTTATGGAAGAAAAATGAAGTCATCTGCTTCTATTAAGATTCAAAACCTGATGGGGCCTCTCTGCACAATGAAGTTCATTGACACCAGGAAATTCTGGGTCTAGAGATACTGAAGGAAACAAGGACTTTGCTCAACCACTGATGAAAGCTGGTCTTTTCCTAGAGCTGGCACCCTGAATTTGGACTTCTAGCCTCCTAAATTGTAAAAGAATAAATTTCTATTTGTTAAAGCCAAAACAAAATTTAAAAAAAATCCAACCCTGTGCGGGAGTCTACTCTACCCTATAGTGTTGCTATGAGTCAGAATCAAAGCGGTAACAATGGTATTGTAAAAAAAAGTGAGGAAGATGTGAGATTGTCCAAGTCTGACCACTGTTAACTTTACAAAAGGTAATCACACCCTTAGAAACATGCACTGCACAAAACTGATTACCATAAGGTCAGACATGGCCTCCACACTCCCACACCTACTTCTTCTAATTCCAGCCCTAATAGTACTACTCTACTCCAGAGTCTGAAGTGTGTTGCAGTGGCCACACAGATCTCACATAACCATACTCAGCAGTCTTGGGTTTTATTAGAAAGGTTTACAGGATACAGTTCCTCTGTCCAAATAGCTTCTCACAGTTCTCACAGGCCCGTTGATCTTCAAGCTCATGGCTTCTGTCAGTGTTACTGTCTTTGGTCCTGCCATTTATGGCATCTCCTCTCAATCCTCCAATAAGTTTGAGTGAAGGCCCCCAGCTCTGGCTGTGTGGGGCAGTAGTCTCAAGTCAGCTCTGTCTCAGGACTCTGTCTCAAGTCAGAGCTCTGGTTCCTGCTGAGGCTGCTACTCCTCTGACATAGATCCTGGCCTGACTGGCACAAGAATCTCTGGCCCCAGAGGATGCACACTGCATCTTCTGCTTCCCCTTCCTTCCTATTAGTGAGATTCCCACCTCTGCTGCTCATCTTGTTCAATTTAAACTTGGTGGGATGGGATAAACTCACCAGTCCCATACAGATTAGTTTATACACACCCTACTTCAAGTTTCTGCACAGTGTGGTTAAAATAAAAAATGAGGGCTAAGAAGACAATTTTAAGCAATAAATCTATGACACCACAAGTTTGGATGTTTTTCTTTTTGGGGTACTATAATTATAATAGGTATTTTTATTGCCAGAAGCCCAGAATGGAACAAACCATTAAGTCTTTTTTGGTGTGTACTCTCTGATCTTTAAGCTACTAACTATAAGGTTGATGGTTTGAGTCCACACAGAATATACCTTGGGAAAAATACATGGTCATCTCTTACACACATGGGATTACTGGGAGTCAGAATTGACATAAGGACCACTCTTGTTTTTATTGACTCATATCTAGACTTTCTTCCTGATGTTGTATCAATATCTTGCCTATGTTTTTTCACCAGCCATCTTAAGTTTAGAAAGGTGAAGGAGTTTGCTCAACTAGCAGATATAATAGCTAGGAATTAAATTTGGGTTTCTGTGACTTCACAGACTCTCTCTGTGAGTGTGAGTGTGAGTGTGTGTGTGTGTGTGTGTGTGTGTGTGTGTGTGACTTTTTCCTAAGTTTTACTGTATCCCCTGTCTTTATTAAGAATCATGAACCATGAAAGGCAGTGATAAATTTGAGGCCAACATTTCTGTCATCTATGAGATTCCTAGGAATCAGAGGGACTGTGGGGACCAGAGGGACCAACAAGTCTGGGGAAACTGCACCTAAGAGAAGTAAATACAATCTGGATTGCAGCACAGCTTCTTGCCACTAGGCCACCAGAGCTTCCGAAGTAGTAAATACAATCTGGATTCCCTTTTGCAGGGAGCTGTGAGGGTAAGTGTAGGCCTGAGAAGGTGAGAATTCTGTTTGAAAAGCCAGGATGACTTCAGGTGGGAATAAATGTAGTGGGGTCTTGGAAGCTCAGGTAGGAACTTCCAAGAAGAATTTGAGGTCAAAACATGAAATTTTTGCTTGGAGGGCGAGCCGGTGACATTTTCTCAGAAGGGGAGTGATGGGAGGGCAGTATATCTGTGACACATGGAAGCAGCAAATATTGAACCCGGGTCCTGGGAATGGAGTGGAAAGAAAGGGTTGCATTGCAGATCAACAGAACACTGAAGCTGAAGGGACCTTGAACCACGCAATCGTGTGTAATCAGAAGGCATTCTGAAAGTCATCTAGTACTGACTTGTCTTTATGCAGGGGCTTTGCCAGTGGTGACATCTGTGCATTGAGTCACTCCCAGTACATGATGATGAGACAATATTTTACATAATCCCAAACCAAAGAGCCAAGCTTACTGCCACTGAATTGGGTCTGATTCATAGGGACCCTGTTTTGGGTTCCTGAGGTTGCACCTCTCTCTCCCTTGAAGTAGCTAGTAGATGCAGACCATTGGCCTTTAGGTTATCAGCCAACATGTTATAAACACTGTCTATTCCACATGGCACTTAGGGTAAAAATAAGTGCCCAGCAGTGAGGATTACTCAGTGCTGGTTACCTTAAAAACCCAAAGGAAGCAACTATCTAGAAGCCCTGCTTCTTACCTCTTACAGAATCCATTGTCTTTAAGAGTTTTTGCCAGTGAGGGCTCAGGTCATAGATTATTTGCACCAGGAGAAGAGGGCACTTAGAAGCCATGCTAAATGAATGAAAAGTACATTTAGTTAAAAGCTAAGATCTTGCTCAGTGTCTGCAGTAACTGGTGCTCACTGAGAGAATCCAGCTAATAGACTCCTTTCTCCATTTGAGTTCTGCATCAACCAAGAAATAAAAGAACTTAAGCTTTAAAACTCCTTACCATTATTATCTGACCAACCCATCCCTACTCCAGACCGTACTCTGTTGACAGCAGTTCTTGTTTGGCCTCTGAAGGTTACCGTTAGGCAGCCTATGCTGTAGTTTCCATAAACAGAGTGTGGAATTCAGCATCTGAGCAAAATTCTGTTCATCATCCTTTCAAAGGAGCTGATAAATGGCTGACTGTTTCTGCTGAACCATAACCTACCCACTGAACCCCCTCTTTTAGCATCATACCTTCCTTATCTCTCTCTCCCTCCTTAGACAATTACTCTGGGAACATGCAGACCGCTGCATACCCAGACCCTCACCTGAAAGTCTAGACCAGAGAGCTGGAGTCACCCCAGGAGACGCCACCCTCATCAAACGGCGTGCGTCCAAACCTCTTCAACCACGCAAAGACAGACCTTACACAGTCATCCTGACAACCCCCACAGCAGTTAAGGTCATAATCACATATTGCTTTTAAACAGTTTTCTCCCTCATCTGTTTCAATGCAGTATACATTATTTATCCCATCTTTCTCAGTCTCTCCCTCAACATTGATGTCGGTCTTGTTTTACAACAGTGGCACTATGCAGTATTTGTCCTTTTGTGACTGAGATATTTCACTCAGCATAA
>NW_006400033.1:485239-491461 GCF_000299155.1 Elephantulus edwardii
GGCACATAACAACAACATCTTTGGGTTGACAGTGCAACTTTTTACCCACTTGGCCATCAGGGCCCTTGCCTATCCATCTTGAATGCCTGTGTTTGTTTTGGGGGGGGTTTTTTGGGTTTTTTTTTTTTTGCTTCTCTGGACCGTTCTAGATTAGTTTCTTTGTCAAGCAATGTCAAAGTTCTCACTGGCAGCACCAGGAAGCAATACTCTGTATAGCTATTTGTAGGTTTCTCATGTCTTTTTATAACTTTAAACTTATAAGCAGTGGCCTTGTGGTAAGGAGCAGTGCTGCCAACCCACAGGCACACAGTTCTAGTCCACCAGCTGCTGTGCAGGAAGATGGGCAGTCCCCTCTCATATGATTGTACAGCCTCTGAAAACCCACTTGAGGATCATCTCTGAGTCAGTTCTGAATCAGTGGTATCCTGTGAAGGCAAACAGCCTGGTTTTACTTCCTTTCTTTAAATATTTTGTACGTTGTTATTGCTCACTGTATACATTTTTAGCAATGATGGAAGACAGTACTTCTGTTTGTCTGAGACAGATTAAAAAGAGAAAAGGTTGACTTGGAAAGACACATCTTGACCTTTCATGTGGAAAGCATGCACTGGCTGCTAGAATGGCCTGTCTATGTATGTCTGTTGAGCACATGTTCCTGCCATCCCCTGAGCAAGTCCAAGCATGTTTGTCCCTAGAGCATACAACAGTCATTGAGCCTCCTATCTGCTTAATTCTGATGGGCCTTGAGTGGGTAGAAGTGCCTGAGACAGGCATTTGACTCTTGCCCTCACAGAGCATTTATTCTTGTGAGAAACACTACAAAGCAGAACTGAAGTCATCTTGACCTCCTGCCGTGTGGCTCTCGCAGATGGAACAGTCATACCTCGAGCCCCTGGGGAGCTCCTGGCAGCCATGTTTGGGTTGCATGACCCTCCCTCTTTCACAACTTGGCTGTAACTGATTAGATTGGAGATGGACTCTGGGGACAAGTGGAACCAATCCTGTTTTCTCTCTTGGCCACATGGGAGTGACATAGCCAACAGGCAGGAATTATAAAGAGTGGGTCAGGAGGTGCAGACGCAGCATTCTACCATGTAGGTTGAATAGTGATCTACTTAAAGAACACATGGAATGTGAGGCATGAAGAGACCTCTGGCAATGCCCAGATGGCTGGATCACCAATCCCTGGTTCTGGGCTCGTGGGCATCCAGCAGCTCTCAGTTTTATTTGAAAGTCCTTGGGTCTGAACATCTAGCTACCTGTGTTCTTTCCGAAAATCTCTCTAAGGCTTACTCCAGCTTGAGTGAATCTTTGTTGCCTGAGTGCAAAAGAACCTCCATTAAGACCCTTCCCATTTTAGAGATGAGAAAACCAAGCCTGGAACAGTGGAGTGGAACAGTGGAGTGGCAAGCCTAGGGTCTGCAGCTGTGAGTGGCCGAGCTGTGGGCCAGGACTTCAGACCTTCTTTCTACTCCTAACCTTCCAAGCTGTCAAGGTGAACTCATTAGAGAAACGCACCCAGGAGATTCCGAAACCATGAGGGGGAAAAGCAAAGGACTCTAATGAAGACAATGGTTCAGCCTTGGCTGCCAAAAAAAAAAAAGGTGGGCAGTCAGAATCCGCCAGAGACTCCAGGAAGAAAGGCCTGACTGTCTACCCCCATGGCAATCACTGCATAGGAAGCCCACGGGGCAGTTTTACTCTGTCATGTCACATGGGGCCAGAAATGATGCATTAACCAACACGAAAAAATAGGGAAAATTCTATCGCTCCTTGACTGCCATCATTGAAGGCGCCCAGATGCCTGCTAACCAAAAGGTTGACAGTTCAAATCTGCGAGGAATACAGATGAGCCATCTTCACTAGTAAAGAACCTCTGAAACCCAGCGGAGGGACCATTCTAGATGGCAGCCAGCCGGAAGGCAGGGCGGATCATTGGTTTTGGGGTTTTGTCAACCTTTTAAAATAATATCTGCTTCCTGTCCTAGCTGAAACCCCTTTCTAACATCGAATATGTGCACCCTTTTTTCTTCCTTTTAGCATAGCAGTGCTGTTACCACTTCTACTTTTGCCCTCAAATTGCCCCTCTAAGATCCTTGGCATGCGTGCAGGCCAGCAGCAAAGGCGTCCCATTCCTCCACACATTGTTTGTGTTGATCTTCTTTTGTTCTTGTAACCCCGCCCACAGCCATGTCTTCAGAACAGGTGGTGTTCTCTGAGCTACATGATAGGGAACACCTGGCACTAGTGCCCTGCTTGGTTAACATTCTTATTCTAAAACACATATTTTGAAAGTGAGATCATGGAAGACAAATTGGAAAGTGTATAAAAATAGAAAGGAAAAATTGTCACTGTTTCCATTTTGCCAAAAGCACAGACAGATATGTCTTAGAGAAGGGGCAGCCAGAGTGCTCCTTGGAGGCAAGGATGATAAATGCTCGGGCTTGTTGCTAGGAGGGGTGATTCTTTTGAGAGGGACATCGTGCTTGGAAAAGTGGAGGGTTGGCAAAAGAGAGGAAGACCCTCAACCAGGTGGATTGACACAGTGACTGTAAGATGGGTTCTAATGTGTCAGGAAGTGTAAGGATGACGTAGAACAGGACAGGGTTCAGATCTGCTGCTCTTAGGGTCACTACAGGTCATACTTGACTTGACAGCACCTAACAACAACTACTGTCGCTACTAATATTATTGCAGGTTTTTTCCTACTAACTTTAGACGTTCGCAATTAATTTATAAAAATATATAGAGATTGTGCTCACTTGAGCAGCACGTATACCAAAATTGGAACGATACAGGGAAGATTAGCATGGCCCCTGTGCAAGACTGACTTGCAAAATTGTGAAGGGGTCTATATTTTTTAAAAAAAAATAGTGGCTATACATATTAACAATTTTGTATCTCACTTTCCTCTGGTAACATGAACATTGTTTTGTGCTGCTTCAAACATCTTACAAATGGCTACATCTATATGGTGAAACTTGGTCTCACATACTTTGGGTGTATTGTCAGGAGGGGAGGGTCCTTGCAAACAGATATCATACTGAGGAAGATGAAGGATAAGAGAAAGAGAGGAAGACCCTCAAAAAATGGATTGACACAATGATTGTAACAATGGGCTTGAGCATGGTAGAGATTGGGAGGATGGCACAAAATAGGACAAAATTCAGATCGGTTGTTCATAGAGTTATGATAAGTAGTGGTCAATTCAATGGCACATAACAGCATGCCAGTCTAGTGAGTGCTGGAAGCAGAGTGTGTCAGATGTGTTTATAACCTAAAGGTTACTAGTTCAAATCCACCTGAGCAGGCTCCTTTAATTAAGATTTACAGTCTTGGAAACCTGGTGGAGTCACGATGATTGGTCTCCATTCGATGTCACTAGGTGGTAGTGGCTGTGGTGGGGGTGAGGCAGAATGCCCATTCTAAAGAACTCTGCGGACATACTGTGTTGTGTTGCTTACCTGCCACTTGGTGCTTTGAATTCTGCAGCTGCTCTGCAGGAGAAAGATGGACAGTCTCTGCAGAAACATTTATAGCTTCTCCCATTGGAGGGCTGCTAAGCGTCAGAGAGGACTTGACAGGAGTGAGTTTGGTTTTTTGGTCTATCTATTATAGTAAGTTGAGCAGCATTAACTTAAGTGGATCATAAATCCTTTTTGGCATGAAATGAATAATAAATGCATATGTAAATTGTAAGAGTTGTGGCTTTGTTTTGTTGTTGTTAGATGCTATGATCAGTTCAGGTTCACACCTAGTGCTGCTATGATAGAAGTATCACAAGTAGATGGCTTTGTTGTTGTTCTTGTGTACCACTGAGTGGGAACCAACTTGTCATTGACTCTCCAGTGGGTTTTCAGAGGCAGTAAACGGCTTCAGGAAGTAGAAATTTACCCTCACAGTCGAGGAGGCTGGCAGCCTGAAATCAGCATGCTAGTTCTGTTGTTGTCATGTGCCATCAAGTCAAAAATAACTCATAGCTGACCTTCCATTGGGTTTTCTGAGGCTGTAAATGGCAAAAGAGGAGACAGCCCATCCTACTCCTCCGAACAACTGGTAGAGTCAAACTGAACTGGTGGATTCGAACTATGTGCCTTTGAGTTGGCTGTGCGATCCCTTACCCACTAGGCTACCAGAGCTCCCTTTGCTGGTTCTGGAGGAAAGTCTCTCTTTTAAACATCTGTGGGCCCGTGTCTCTTGGAGGTTGACACGTGTCTTGGCATCAGCCTTTCCCCATGTCTAGGAGGTTTTCCACAGAGGAGCCCCCCACCCCTGTTCTTCTTCCTCAGTGTCAGTCAGGTCCCTCTGTTAATCTCTTTATGTCTCAGATGAGATGGACTTAAAATAAAGCTAAGCTTATAAATTGTACTCTGCATCAGTAGCATAACAACCTCTAATCCAGTTCTCATTAACATCACAGAAATTAGGATTTACAACACATAGGATGATTCTAGCTGATCATGAAATGGGGATAATTACATAATGCTCAGAGTCATGGCCTAGCCAAATTGATACATATTTAGTGTGGACAAAACCTTTAACAAATTATTTATGGGGAGGGGTGTATGTGTGGGTGGGTGTGTGGCTATAGGTAACAGGAGCCCTGGTGGTACAATGGTTATGCCCTTGGCTGCTAACCAAAGGAGATTGGCAGTTCATGTCCACCCGGAGACTCCACAGAATAAACTCCATATACTCCAACAGTAAATACCTAGTAGTCAGCTTCCATAAAGATTTCGGCCAAGAATGTCACATAGAAGGGAGCTGTGGTGGCCTAGTGGCAAGAAGCTGCACTGCAATCCCAGAGGCATGCAGTTTGAATCCACAAGATGCTCTGCTGGAAAAGGAGGGACAATCTCCTCCTGTACCAGTCAGATTCAATTTGACGGTTTGTACACACACACACACACACACACACACACACACACACACACACACACTAAAATTAAAAAAATTTTTTTTTAAAAAAAAGAATGTCACATAAAGTTGCTATGAGTGGGTGTGGACTTGATGACAACAACAGTATAGGCAATGGTACCATCCTTGCTTTTTCTTTTTAGGATCTTTTCCTTAGTCTAGATTTCATTAAGTGGAATTTTGGATAAACAGGTAGAACTCTTAAGTTTATGATAAATGTCAGCAAATGTTTTCCACAGAAAAGCACTAATTTGCACTCCCCCTGCCTGGCAGTGGGTGAGAGGTCCCATCAGGTTGAGTCTGGACATTTCCCAGCCCTAAGACCCTGAAAAAGTAACCTGTATAGGAATAATTACTTGTTAGTCTTCTTTCCGGTCTGCCCCAGGCATCCACCAAGGAGGAGGGATGTGCATTTTGTCCTTTTCTTGGATAATGTAACAGCAACATAGTTGTAACTGCTTATCTCAAGTGTAGGGGAAAATGTTGCTAATGTGATATTTTACATACAAATCCTTCAATTTCTTGTTAATTTTTTTTTACTATTGGATAAGTTACAATTTAAGCAATGTGGGAATATTTTACTCATACTTTTTCAAGACAAAGCGGAAATGGAGAACTAGATTGTTTTTACACATGCTTTGTGTTCTGGGTTTGGGAAAAGCCAGACCTTTTGTTTTTAGATAAGCGAGGCTGTGGGAGGTGTCTCTGAAGGGAGACCTGCTTGGTCTTTAAGGAAAGTTAAGGAAGACCTGTGGCTCACAATAGAACACACTTAGACACAATGCTGGAAGACGGAAGGCACTCTAATGACACCCTAGTGGCTGTGATAGTGGGTGCAGACATGTCAACTCCTGCAGGACCGGGCAGCATTGTATTCTGTTCCTCCTGGTTTGCCACTTGATGGCAACCAACAATGAAACCGTGAAGGGGATGAGGAGACGGGGTGAACATAGTGAAGACAGGACTCCCATGGTACATTGGCTTTGGCTAAATCGGCCAATACAGGTCAGCTTAGAAGACCCTAGAAAGTCAAGTCCAGGAATCTAGAATATCATACTCTGCAGAGAGTCCAGCAAAAGTTATTAACTGGGTTGTTGTTGTTGTTATGTGCCATCGAGTCGCTTGTGACTCATAGCGACCCTATGTACAAGAGCTCTAAATGCTTTTCTATCCTGTGCCAACCTAGCCATCTCAAACACACTTATTCCCACCTCTCCAGTCACAGAATCGATCCATCTCACCAAAGGTCTTCCTCTCCTTCGCTTCCCCTCCACTCTGCCAAACATGATGTCCTTTTCCAAGGAC
>NW_006400033.1:491561-492173 GCF_000299155.1 Elephantulus edwardii
TGGGGTATATTCCCAGGAGTGGAATTGCTGGGTCAAATTATATTTCTATTTGCATTTTTTTTTCTATTTGCATCTTTTTGAGAAAGCATCACACCACCTTCCACAAGTGGTTGCACCATTTTACACTTCCACCAACAGTGAGTAAAGGTTTCACTTTCTCTGCACCCTCACCCACATCTGTTGATTGCTGTTCTGTTAAACTTTGCTATTCTTACTGGGGTGCTCCCTGCTTTTGAAATTGTACTTCACAGAAAAAAAGAAATGAACAACTTAACTGTGAACCAGCTGCTAGTACAACTACATCCATTTTCTCCAGCCTCTGAGCCCCTGTTCAGCAGGAAGTAGCCAGAATAAAGATAGTTTGCACTTTTTCCTCACTAAAGAGGTTGGGATATCAGGCCCTGACTGAGGTCAAGGGAGATAATGAAGGATTCAAAGAATATCACATGTCAACAAGGGGAGTGCCCACCTGGCTAAACCACAATGGAATGTCCCTCTCTTCCCTCCCTGAAGACCCTTCAATAATGTATACTGCACTGAAACAGAGGAGGGAGAGAACCGTTTAAAAGAGAGATATAACTGGGTATTTCTGTCATCACAGGAGACTAGAGC
>NW_006400033.1:501443-527871 GCF_000299155.1 Elephantulus edwardii
ATGCAATTCGTCTCCTGATTTCCTGGCTGCTGTTACCAAGAGCGTTGACTGTGGAGCCAAGTAAATTAAAACTGTTAACTATCTCAGTCTCCTCAACTGGGTAGGAATGCAAAATAATACTGCCATTCTGGAAAACAGCTTGGCAATGTCTTGTCAAGCTCACGTGTACTACCCACTGTCTTTGTCCTGTGCCTAGAACACACACTACTTTACCTAAATGACTGTACCGGTTGTGTTCACAATGGCCAGCAGTTGTGTGAGCAGGAGAGAGGGGAGCTCAGACAGATGAACCTGACAAGCACAGTTGGATCTAAGTGAGAGTATATGATCAAGCCAGTCTAGACTGTAGCTGCTAATGATTTCCAAGGAAGACGTTGTTCCTTTGTTTTATTGGTCTGTGAGTTCTGGGAGACCAGAGGGTATTTGCATCCTGACCCAGCTCCCTTAGAGGCAGAGGTCTACATCCTGGCTCCATTTTCAGACTTGTTGTCTGACCTTTTTCTGTCTGGGTCCCCCATTTGCCCATCCATTCAGGCACATGCATCCATCTGCTTACCCACTCGTCCATTCATGAATTCATTCCTGGTTACTGTGAGCTTACTGTGTACGCCATGCTAAGAAGTAGAGTTATTCTCACCTGGTATCTTCAGCCCCCAGCCTGGCTGCTTTCCCCTTCCACACCCCCTGCTCATCTCCCATCGGGTGTTTGCTATCAAAACGTGATCTCTGGCCGCAGCTGCACAGAGCCACTTGTTGCTCTCAAACCTGCAGTGCTCTCTCTTGTCACCCGACCTGATAGGCCTCCACCACACCCCTCCCTCCCCTCCCTAGCCCACCAGTTCTCTGCTTGTCTTTCAAGATCTTCTGTCCTCTCCCCACAAGTTGCTTATCTAGAGACCCAGCCCCTGCTCACTGAGTGGTTTTGAAGGGGACTCAGGGAGGACAGTTAGTCTCCTAGAGCATCTTCTGGCTGTACTTGAATTCTGTAATGTCTGCAGCTATCACATGCACGTTGTACCTTGACAGTGACAAGTGAAGGACTTCATGCTCCTGTGGGCATTATTATGATGAGCAGGAAAAGTGAAGAATAAGGAAGAAAACGAAAAATCACCCACAATTCCATTGCCCAAATAGACTTTCTTCTCAGGTGGTGTTCTTAAAGTTGTTTTGGTTTTTCTTTCCAAAATGTTACATTGTTGAAGTTACTGTGAATCTGGTGGCAAAGTGGTAAGGAGTTGCGCTGGCAACCCTAAGATATGCAGTTCAAATCCACCGCTGGGATTTGATTGCCGATGGGTAATCCTCTCCGGCACAGTTAACCCACCCTGAAAACCCAGTGGAGTGTCAGCTGTGGGTTAGTTCTGACTCAATGATACAGAAAAACAATATACAAATATTTCTTGTGGCCAAAATATACTTCAAAACAGGAATTTAGTGCCTTTTAAAAACTTCATGTAACCAAACCCTTTCATTACTAGACATTTCATTGTTATTGTTTTTCAATTTTATGACATAGTAAAAAAATCACGGAACATATTTGTGCCATAATCTTTGTTTGCTTCTGATTATTTCTTTTGGATGGATTCCCAGGAGTACAATTACAGTGTCCGAGGAAACCAGCACTGTTAGACTTTGAGGAGTAATGGCAATTTACTTTCCCGAAAGATCAAACCAAATTGCCAATCCCACTGGCAATTTTTGACAGTTGAGTTTGAGAATTCTCCCCACCCCCAGTTGTCATAAATACATAGGTAAGAAGTTGTTTCCCTCCCAGCCAGGTTTCATGTGTAATTTGCATGGTCATGTTTGAAATGTTGCTCAGCTACTTACTTCCAGATGCTCCCATTACCCTTAGACAATCAGTGTCCTCCTAAGCAGCAAATGAGTGTCCCACTCTTGCCTTGCCCTCCATCCTACCCACCCCTGGCAGCCAGTAATAAACTTGACTCTTTATACACTCATCTGTTCTAGGCATTTCACATAACCAGGATCCTACCCTATTTGTCCATTTGTGTCTGAATTAGCTTGCTTTCAAAGGTCAGTCATGTGGGAGTTTGTGTCTTGGGCTCCACATGTCCTTACAACTGAATAACACTCCATGAAGAAGCTCTGCTGGCCTAGTGGGTAAGGAATTGTGCTACCAAACCAAAGGCAGGCCGTTTGAATCCACCAGCTGCTCCACGGGATGGGGAGAGGGCAAGATGGGGATAATCTCTTCCCTTGCTATTTCCAGCCTCTGAAAACTCTTTGAAAGGTCAACTGTGAGCCATTTCAGACTCAAAGACAGTGAATTGAATTGAATACTTCATTGTATGAATGTACCACCTTCTGTTTATTCATGAGTCTGCTGATGGATAGATCTGTGAGGCTGTTACCACCTTTTTGTTATTGTGAATAGAGCTGCAATGAATGGGTTTGGGGAGTCTTAGAAAAGGCAGAGGCATAAAATGAAGCCTCAGTAGCCTCCCGGTGTGGCTTTAGGCGGGAAATGGTGATTTCTCATCTAACAGGAGTCAGAATGTGAGTTGGCCTGCAGTGACGAAGGTCAGTGCTGTCAAGACGAATGGCCTTTTCCAGGCATTCTCAGGGAGTGACTGCCCAGCTATCTCGAGGGGGTGGGGGTGGAAGGAAGCTGCTTGCTGACCTCAGCAGCACTCAGGCAGCTCTCCATTAGCCACACATGCATTAATGAGGAGCTCCTGTTAGGAAGCATTATAAAGCCCACCGGGAATTAAAGGAAAAAGATGTGGTGTATGGGGCAGTCACTGTTAATAACACTGCTGCCTGTGTCACTCATCTGCCTGGGGCCTTTGAAGCCCAGAAACAAATGTGAGTTCTGAAAGGTTAATGCTTTTTGCCTGGCAGGCAATTAGACCTGCCAGAGAATTGAACGTGCAACCTCCCGTACACACACATCTGTTGCCATATTAAGTGTACTCTGATGGGTGCTTATTTATACTGACATTCTTCTAGAATTGATGTCATTCCAAGGATACTTTGAAAAATAAAGCTCTTGTTTTCCATCTTATTGTATATAGTGAAGATGATATCTGATAAATACATTCTCAAATTTACAAGTTCTTTTCATTTAATAAATTAAGCAGATGACAGACAGTTATGTTCATTAAGGAAGTGACCATAAACCAGATAGAGATAGGAGACTAATACCTGCGAAGTCACTTCGTACTGGCCCCTCTAGAAATGAATCCTCTAGGTTAAGTCTTAAGGGATGTGTTCTTCTGGGAACATTTTGCACCCTTTTTTCCAAAGGAGAAAGAGGAAGCTTGTTGTTAGTTGCTGTAGAGTTGGGGCCTAACTCACGGACAACAGAGTTATTGGGGGTCAGACCCTTTACAAGTTGATAGCATCTTCACAGGCTGGACTTCAGAACCTGATCCCTCATTCTCTGTGTCTTTGTGGCGCAGGCTCCTTCCATTCAGCATCATAGCAGGAACTGAACCTGCCTGTGCTGAGGAAAGCAGCAATTCCACCGCTGAGACAGCAGTGCCCCCAGCTGGAGCTTGTTTTTGTTAGGTGCTTTTGAGTTGAGTGTAATGCATGATGAACAACAGATCCGAATCCTGTCCTATCCTGTGCCATCCTCAACATCTCTGATACACTTGAGCCTGTTGCTGCAGTCACCATGTCATTCTGTCTTGATGGGGGTCTTCTCTTTCACTGATATTCCACCCTCCCAAGCATGCTAATACTTTTCCAAAGAATAGTCTTTCCTAGCAGTATGTCCAAAGTATGAGAGACAAAACTTTGTCATCCTTGCCTCCAAGGAGCACTCTGGCTATACCTTTTCCAAGACATACCTGTTCATTCTTTTGGCAGTCCATGGAATGGATATTCAGGGCCCTTTTTCAACACCACAACTCAGAGGCATCAATTCCTCTGTAATTCTTATTCACTATGTAGCTCTCAGATACATAGCAAATAACTAAAAAGATCACCTTAGTCTTCAGACTGACATCATTACTCTTCAGTATTTTGAGAAGGCTCCTGACAGCAGACTTGCCCAAAACAATATGCCTCCTTTTCTTCCATTTGCTGGTACCAAGGATGTTGATTGAGGATAGAAGCAAGACAAAATCTTTAACAGTTTCAATCCTTTCTCCATCTGTCATGATGTTGTCCACTGGCCCAGTGGTAAGATCCTCTGTCTTCTTGATGTTAAGATGCAATCCAAAGGATACACTGGTGGCCTAGAGGCAAGAAACTGCACTGCAATCCCAAAGGCGCGCAGTTCAATTTCACCAGATGCCCCGCTAGAGAAGGAGGGGCAATCTCCCCCTGTGCTAGGAGGATCTGATTTGATGATACACAATGAGGAAAAAAAATGCAATCCATCTTGAAGGCTGTAATCTTTTATTTTCTGCAACAAGTACTTCAAGGCTGCCCCACTTTCCATAAACAAGGTTGTGTCATCTACATAACATAGGGTGTTCATGAGTCTTCTTCCAATCCTGATGCCACATTCTTCTTCATAGAGCCCTGCTTCATGAATTATTTGCTCAGCATACAGATTGAGTAAGTATGGGGAAAGGATACACCACTGACACACACCCTTCCCGATTTTAAACCAGGCAGTGTTCCCTTGTTTTATTCAGAAAACAGCTTCTTAGGGAAGCTAAATAATGTAATCTGATTTTTTTTAAAAGCCCATTAAGCATGGAAATGAGGTGAGAATCTATGTCCACAGTGCTCAGGCAGTGATTTACTTCTGACTCTGGCAAGAGCTTGAAGAAAGGACATTCTTTTTTTTATTTTATTTTAATAATTTTAATGAACATTTACAAAGATTTTGGATTTCCATTCATTCATTTTGCACTTTTCTCCCTGCCCAGCTCTCTCCCCTGACCCCCCCTCCCCAAGTTTGCTCCTCTCTTTGAAAAAGTAAAAGAAAAATTCTTTCTTTGGTATACAATCCCCCTGCACCACTCCCACCACCCCAGGTACACTCCACTATACACCCTTAATTCTGGACCCTTTTGATAACTTATCATATATTGCTTTTAAATTATTCTCTCCCTCATCTGTTTCAATGCAGTGTACATAATTTATCCAGTTTTTCTCAATCTTACCCCAACCCTGATATCAGTCCCATTCTACAACAGTGACACCACACAGTATTTGTCCTTTTGTGACTAAGATATTTCACTCAGCATAATGTTCTCCAGGGTCACCCATTTTTAATAATATTGCATGAGTTCCTTGTTAAGAAAGGACATTCTAAGTTAGCCTCCATTATTTGCAACCTGGAAGGGCAGGGCTATGCACTCAAGAGAATCCTGCTGTGCCTTGATCTAGGAGACTGAAGACACTTAGACCTATTGTTAAGGCGGCTCTCAGAAGGGAGTCACAGGGAGCCTCTGTGGCCTGGGTGGGCCTCCCTGGTTAAGGTGGGCGGATCCTTACTCCAGTGTGCCCTCCTGTGACTGACCACCTTGTTGGTGCCTGGGCGCTGCTGTGTTGACTGTCTGGCACTCTCAGCTCAGGATCAAGATGCTTCCCTTTTGTGGATTCTGGTGGTGCTCTGAGGCAGGAAGGCCTCTGTGCAGATGGTGGCTCATTTGCCATCAGCAAGGAGACAGACTGTCCATGCCCCTCAGCAGACATGCAGACCATTTGGAGAAGACCTCAGGGACTGGGCTTCCAGCTGTCATTAACAAGAGCTGGGAGGGTTCAGAGGCAGGGAGTTGCCGCTGTGACTCCACGAGGTGTTAGAGGCAGGGCCCTTTTGAAGCCCTGCTGCAGCCACGTTGGCTTATTTCCCTGCGTGTGCGCGTATGCTTTCAGCATTCTCACTGCCTCTGCACTGCTGTCCTCTTCACGTCCAAGGGTCTGGTCTTGACTTCCCACACTGGCAGCCCCTGCTCCCAGCATTTCACCTACTTCTGAAAATCCTCTGGTGAGAACCCTATAGATTGTGGCACCGTGGTCTGCACTTATCATGTGAATGGTGCAGGTCTATGCAAAGCTTCATTTACTTATACCTAAGGACACTGGGAATCAGGGGCTGTCTCCGTGAGAGCTGACATCAACACTTCAAGAGTATGGAGGTGTTTGTTAGGTGCCGTCATGTCAACAGTGACTCACAGTGACCCAGTGAATAACACACTGAGAAATGACTAACTGGCTTCCCAGTGCCAGTTCCTAGAGGACAGAACCTGATGGCTCAGGAGCTGGGACAGGTTATGTACTACTGCGACTGGAGCCCACCTCACTAGATGAGAGGCACCATTCTCATGGAGGAGTGAGGCGGACTGGGTGATGCCCTAAAAAGTGGCTGTCTGCAGGAAATAACAAAAACAGGCAAATTTGGCTAAAGAAATAGAATTTGGGCCAAGGAGTAATAAATAGCTCCAAGGGTTTCAGCTGGGAGAATAAATAGCTCCAAGGGTTTCAGCTGGGAGAAATAAAGAGCTTCGCAGAGTGGTTCAAGGTGGGGCGGCCTGCTCTGATGATGGGGGACCCCTGTGCATTCACACAGAGGTAAGGACAGCCCGTGGGGGTAGTGTTTGTAGCCTCCCCAGCCTGGCCCTGGGCTGCTGCCCCTGCTGCACATAGATCCTGGAGTCCTCTGCATAGAAGTGGGATGAAAGAGCCATGTGCTAGGATTTTAACTAGTATTTTTGCTGGGTAATACTTTGGGCATGTGGCCAGGAGGGACCAGTCTCTGGAGAAGGATACCATGCTTGGAAGGGTGGAGGCACAGCTCAGGAAGGGAAGATCCTGCATGAGATAGATTGACGCAATAACTGGGGCAATTGGGGTAGGCGTGTCAGAGACAGTGAGACTGGCTCAGGATAGTGCAGAGTTCAGAGCTATGGTACACAGGGTCTTTCTGAGTCACAGACGATTTGATGGCACATAACAAACAACAACAATAAGATTGTGGGTGATTTTGAAAGCATCCTTTTCTGTATTTGACATTTCTTCTACAAGAGCACTGGTGGCCTAGTGGCAAGAAGCTGCACTGCAATCCTGAAGGCATGCGGTTTGAGACCACTAGCTGCTCTGTGGGAGAAGAATGGGCAGTCTCCTCCCATGCGATTATCTGCCTCTGAAAACCAACCAGTCAGTTGTGGGTCAATTCTGACTCAACAATACACCACCACCCCACAACAATAAAGTTCTTTTTACATTAATAGCAATTAATTTAAACCTAGGAGTTGATTTAATTAGGTTTAAGTCATTAGGAAAAGACATCATTTTGGGGAAGGTGGAGGCTCAGAGAACAAGAGGAAGACCTTAACAAGGTGGATTGATGACTGACAGGCATGGAAAAGGCAGGTGAGGGGTCTGCCCACCTTCTGAGTGTCATAAGAAGAATGTGGTTCTCCCAGGGACGTGGTTTTGTTCTCTCTGCAGATATTGCCACAGCCAGGGTCAAGGAAATGCTCCTGGCGTCTAATGGGAAGAAGCCGAGATGCAGTGAATGTCCAGTGCTGGGTCAGCGCCCACAGCAGAGGGTTCTGCTGGCTCGAATGTCAGCAGTGCTGAGACTGAGACACTCTGGCTGGAAAAGGTACATGCAGGAAGTGAGCAGGAGGACATCCCAGGGGCAGAGAATGGTGGTAGAGCGCCGTAGCAGAAATGTGTGATGTGTGCCCAGGACACATGAAGCCGGAGAGTGGTGAGATCTGGCTAAACTGTGTGGCCCTCGGTCCCAACATCAGTAGAGTGGGTGGTTGGAATCCACCAGCTGTTCCTCAGGAGAAAGCTACTCCTCCCGTGTGCTTTACAGCCTCTGAAAACTGCCGGAGGGTCAGCGGTGAGTCAGGCCCATAACAGCAACAGGAGGGAGCTGTGGAAGTTTGTTGAGCTGCGCCTTTTTCCCATCAAGGATGGTGTCAGTTGTCACTGTCCTAGTTTTCCTTCATTTCTTGTCCATCTGCACATTCAGAGAATAAACACACCCCTACTTTCCTGTTTTCCACTCCATTTCATCCACTCTTTGTTTCCCACCCCAGCCCCCACCCAAAGGAAAGCTCTTTCAGCACCTTGTCTTACTGACCCAACTGTTGATGACAAAGGAATACAGAAAAGAAAACAAAAAGATTCTCCCCCCTGCACCCACCCCCCCTGCCACTCACCTTCCTGCTGCAATTTCCAGGAATACACTGCAGCAGGGGCTTCTGTCCACGTCTGCTGACAGACCTCCCGGCAGCTTGGCTGGGCTCAGCACCATTGTTTGGGTGTTTATCAACATCCTTGCGCCACGTCAGGACAGAGCATGGAGTGTGGAGGGGCCTGTTTGAAAGCAGCAGTGTCCACACAGTAGAAGACAGTGAATAGATGCAGGTACCGGAGTCAACGCTGAGCCCTGCTCGGCTCCTGCCCGCTCCAGATGCCGGGACCTGAGACAGTGCCGAGCTCAGCTCAATAGTATGATATCAGCACAAGCAAAGCTGCCACCAGGCCCGTCAGGACAGACAAGCACCGTGGCAGGATATTCCTGGAAAGTGCAGCAAGAAGTCTATTGTTGGGTGCTGTTGAGTCGACGATGACTCATAGCGACTCTGAAGAACATAGCTGAACTTTATCCTGTCCTGCTCCATCCTCACTTCTGTGATATGCTGATGGCGTTGTTACAGACACTGTCAGCCCACTTATTGAGGGTCTTCTCTTTCTCTGACCCTCCACCTTTCCCAGCGTGCTATCTTTTCCCAAGGACTGGCTCCTAATAACATGACCAAAATATATAAGACAAAATTTCACTATCCTTGCCTCTAAGGAGCACCCTAGTTACACTTTCTCCAAGACACATTCATTTGTTCTGGCCATTCATGGGATATTCAGTACTCTTCTCCAACACTGTATTCCAAAGGCATTGACTCTTCTGTCATCCTTATTCTCTGTCCAACTTTCAGATGTGTAAGAAACATTTGGAAAAGACTATCGCTTCGATCAGGTGCACCTTAGTTTTTAAACTGACATCTTTGCTCTTTAGCACCTTGGAGATGACCTTCACAACAGATTTCCCTAAAGGAGCATGTCCTCTGATTTCTTGGCTGCCGTTACCATGGGTGTTGGCAACTAGTAGTCAAGTCTTTACTTAACCTTCTGTACCTCTTAAACCTCCATGTAAAACACAGAATTCAAATCAGTTGAAAATAATGAATTCTGTTTGTGTTTTCTGAAACTTTGGTGGAATCATTATTCTCTTTTGGGGTTTGGTTGCTATTTTGTTTTGGCTTTTGTGATCAAGGTGTAAAATCTCTATTTAAACTAAGTGTTGGATGAAAAATGGGAAGAGGTAGACATGGGAGGGGCAGAGAAGAGGGAGCCAGACCAGGTCAGAGCAGAGAGTGAAGCAAAGGGAAACGATGTGTCTGTGAAGCTCTTTGTCAGTTCTCTAGTTTCTGTGATTTGAGATTTGTCACTGGGTTCCTGTGTATTCCACAGGGCTGGCCCGGAGATGGGGGGCCCATGAGGGAGGATGAAGGTGTGAGGGTGTGGAGCTAGTGCTGGCAGCCACGTTTCTTCCCTTCTTTCTGATTCATTCTTTCTCTCAGGAGCTTTTATTATTATCATCATCTCAAAATCCTCTGTATTCAGTGTAAACAAAAGACAGCAAAACCCAAAGAAAACTCAGCCAGGGCCCAGGTGAAAGCCTCTGTTGGCACGTTGTCTGTGCCTTCCAGCCCTTTTTTATTTGCATGTGTGAATATTTGTTTATAACTTCTTTTGTTTTTTTGTCATTTCAAGATTCTCAAATTTAGTCACATTTGCAAAATCTCTTTTACTTGGTGACAGAAAATATTTGCATGTTCTGGTGAGTAAAATTATATATCTTTGGGAACCATTGTTTTTCCCATCACAAATAATGTCAAGAGTGTCACATATCACTTACACACTTTTGGCCAGAACTTAGTCACACAGGGGGACATAACTGAAAGGTGAATTATTGTTGCTGTATGTTTATAACTTTTTGAAACTTCCTTTATGGTAATAAAAGGAACACATTTTCTCCCGGTAATTATGCTGATGTAATCACTCAAAGTAATGTTTTTGGTTTTTTATTAAATTCCTGTTCATTTGGAAGGGAAGTTCAGTTCTTACAGATTCAGGACCTGTCCTTACACTAGGGTGTTTGCCCCCAGCCCGCCTTCTAATGCTCTCGGCTGTTGCCTGTTCCTTCCCACTCCTGCAGTGTGTCTATATGTGGCCCTCTGGCTCTGACCGGGGGTGAAGTGGGGGTCCTTGCTCCACACCATCTCTGTTCCCACTCTGGACACAGGGCCCTGCTTCTTCAATCACCATGTCTGGACCTGCAGTGGCCTGTTCACTCCTTGTGTTGACACTGGCTCCTGGTAGCAACTTGCCTCTGTTTGCTCCCACACAGATGGTGGCCGTTTGGATCACAAATGGAGAAAGTGTGTAGTGTTTTCACGCTGAAACAAAACCTCCTCAGGCCTCCTCATCAAGTCAGCTCCTTCTGTTATTCTATCTTGAAATATCTTTCTCCTTAATGATCTGATTTTATCCGTTCTTTTCAGATTTTCAAAACAAATTACAAATTGCAAAAGAGAAGTTCTTCTTCTGTGGTGTGTGGTTAGGCGTTGTCTAGTATAACATGACTCCTAATGACCCTATGAACATTATGGACAAAATAATTTGTGTCCTATCTTTAATTCATACCTTTCAAACAGTATTCCTTGAGCCTTTTAAAGCACTAGTAAGGATTACCTTTCCAAACATCAGAAAGAAACAGTAGCATCGCTTCGCCCATCTCATTGAAGACCCCACACTGCAAACTCAGTGTGGCCTATGGCCTTGGTACCACCCGGCACGGTGAGGCTCCAAGATTAGGTGGCCCCCCACCCCGAGAAGTAGTAGGTTGTCAGTACTGGCCACCACGTGGCAGGGACATGAGTAGCCCCACAGTGGATTCCCAGTTGCTCCACACCCCTAGGCTAGCCTCTTCAAGACTGAAGTTCCAGAGAATTCCCACTAGAACCTTTCTATAAGGAGCTATTTCCTAACTGTTCCCCACCTCTTCCAATTTCCATTTAATTCATTAATGGGATGCTGATTGTTCTTTGTTCTTTCTTTTGTGGGATTTGGTGGTCAATTTTAAAAGTCCTGGTGGTGCATTGATTGAGTGTTTGGTTGCTAACAGGTCAGAGGTTCAAACCCACCAGCTGCCCCATGAAATAAGAGGAGACCGTTGGTTTCCATATCAATTTAGAAACCATTGGCTTCCATAACAATTTAGAGCCCCTGAAACCCTGTGCCCTGCAGGGTCACTCAAAATTGGAAACTGAGGCTTCAGTCCTTGGAAATAGACATCACACTGGTGGCGTGTGTTGAGTTGCATTGAATATTTCTTTGGCCGTACGGGTTTGAGGGTTGTCTGATCAGGGCATGAGCTAGGTAGCTCTCTGCTTAGTCTGCTTTGTCTAAAACTTCTCTGGGCAGCTAAGAGTCAGGTCTGAATGGGTTTGTGGTCCTTTACTCCTCTCTCCCCTCAGGTTCCGAGTCATGGTACTTTTGTCAACTGGAGCCTCTCTGCTAACAAGTCCAATGGCCTGGAAACATGGTCATTTCTGATGGGTAACACAACTATTTATAACCAAGCTGCCTCAGAGCCTTCTAGGAACAAGTCAGGATATGAGAAGGAAATAGAAATGTTTGCATAGAGGGAGCCTTTTTATTAGAGTAACTTGTGGGTAGAGCATAAGAGGCTATATTTTTCTGTCTTCAACTAGAATTGCGTTTTGTTTGGGGTTTTTTTGGTATATTTTATTTTTAGAGTAGTTGTAGGTTTATAGAAAACAACAAAACCATTTCTGAATCTCAGCAGCTTTCTATTCTATTCATTTGACTGCTTTTAATAAGTCAGGAAATCAGGAACTCAACATACAAGGCCCACCTCATTGAGTGCTATCTTCTACATGGTATGATTGTAGTCATGTGAGATCCAGTGTCATTATGTCCCAGAGAGGGAATTGGAAGAACCCGAGTTCATATATGCATGGGTAAATCTGATTGGTGGAGCCATCAATTGACCACCTCCATTGAGAAGAATGAGAATCTCAGAGCACTTAATTGAGCTCATGAGAAACCTAAACCTAGACCAAGAGGCTTTTGTGTGAACAGAACAAGAGAACACTAAATGATTTAAAATTAAGAAAGGTGTGTCTGGGTTGTATTCTCTCCATACCTATTCAATCTGTATGTTGAGCTAATGTGACAAGGGAGCTCTAGTGGTCTAGTAGCAAGAAGCTGCACTTCAGTCCTGAAGGTGCACAGTTCTAATCCCCCAGATGCTCTGCTGAAGGAGGAACAATTTCCTCCTGTAACAGTTGGATCTGATTAGACGGTACACACACACACACACACACACACACATATGTGGCATCAGGATGGAGGGAGACTCATCAGTAACCTGCATTATGCCTTGGGACAACCTTGCTTGCTGAAAGTGGGGAGGACTTGAAGCACTTACTGCAGAAGAGCAAACAATATGGCTTTAAATATGGGTTGTATCTCAACACCAAGAAAATAAACATTCTCACCATTGGACCAATAGACAACGTCATGTTAGATGGAAGAAAGATTGAAATTGTCAACAGCTTCATCTTACTTGGACCCACAATCAACACCCTTGATATCAGCACTTAGGAAATCAGGAGATATATTGTCCTGGGAAAGTCTGCAGTCAGAGATGTCTCCAAATAATTGAGGAGCAATGATGTCCATTTGAGGGCTAAGGTACACCTGGTTCTGGTCTTTTTAATCACTTGCTATGCATCTCAGAGCTGGACAGTGAATAAAGATGACAGAAGAAGAGTTGTGCCTTTGAGCTGTGGTGTTAGAGAGGATTTTTGACCATCCCATAGACTTCCAATAGAACAAACAGATACATCTTGGAGAAAGTGCAGCTAGAGTGCTCCTTGGAGATAAAGATGATAAAGCTTTGTCTCATATTCATTGGACATATTGCTAGGAGAGACTACTCCTTGGAAAGGGGCATCATGCTTAGAAAGATAGAGGGAGAGCAAAAGAAAGGAAGACTCTCAACCAGGTGGATTGACACAGTGACAGCAGCATTTTGTGAGGTTGGCACATGGTAGCACTTGATTCAGATCTGTCACTATGGGTTATACTAAATTTGATGGTGCCTAACAAGAACAGCTGTTGTCTGGGGAAGGGAATATCATCCATTTTCATTTCTGGGTGCATTAATCAAGGGCTAACATAAGGTGGTGGGAGCCATAGATTGAGAGATTCCTCTTAGACCAGATCACCGTCATTTAGAATGGTTGCATCCTTTGTGTTAGCTTTTCTACCTGCCAACAATGGTGTGATGTGTGCTCTGATGTATGGTGGTGTTTGTTATGTGCTGTCAAATTGGAACTGACTCATCGCTAACCTTCTGGTGGGTTTCAAAGGCTGTAAATTGATTGGGAATAGATTGCACATATTCTACAGAGCCGTTAGTAGATTTGAACTGCCTGTCTTTGGGTTAGCAGCACAACTCCTTACTTACTAGGCTACAAGAAGATCAACAAATTCTTAACAAAGTGTTTGAGTCTCTGGGATCCTCAGAGCCTCTGCACTTTGGCCCATGCTCGGCCCCTCCCTGACCTGTCTTCCTTGACCCTCTCTTCCAAAACCAGGTCTGCCTTTCTCAGGGGTCCCGCCTGAAGCAACGCCTTGGGGGTCCTTCATTCTTCCTTTCTTGACCTGTTCTTGTGCTTATGTTCACAGCTAGGTTTTGTAGGACCTGAAGCTTATAGAGTTGGGGAGAATTTTTTAAATAAAAGCCATAAAAAAGTTTTGGGGAACGTATTATGAAGACCCATCCCAGGGCCCTTGCTGCTGAAGAGCCCAGAGACAAGCTTCTCTATAAATCAGTGTCTGCTTAGTCATCCTTTTCTGTCCTCTTTCATTTTAAAAATTAAGGTATAATGTGCATCCAATGGAAATTCTCTTCTTTTACTGTGCTGTTTTGAGTTTTGGTAAATTCCCACAGTTGTGTGACTACTACAACAGTCAAAATACAGAAGTTTAGTCACCCCCAAAATTTCCTCATGTTCCCTTTTGTCCACCTCCCTTCCTGGTACCCTTCACTCTGGAAACTCATCTGTTTTCTGTCCCTATAGTTTTGCCTTTTCCAGAATGTCCTGGAAATGGAATCATACAGCTTGTAGCCTTTTTTTTGTTTTGTTTTGGTGGGGTTTTGTATGTTTGGGGGGGGGTTCGGGGGGGTTTTGCTTGTAGCCTTTTTAATCTGGTTTCATAGCATATAATGTATTTTTGCACTTCCTTCATTGATTCGGTCCATCAGCCAAAAACTTATTAAGGGCCCAGTCTGAGCAGCGAGAGGTGGAAGGCCCAGTCCCAGCTCTCAGAGGGCGCTTGGTCTACCAGAGGAGGCACATCAGCCTGTCATAGCTTGCTTTCCCTTTGATCTCAGTGCGCACAGCTCTGGAGACAATTGAAGGTTCTGTGGCCAAATTCTTCCCTGATGTGTGGGAGACCTGGCTTAATTCCTGGTCAGGATTCCTCATGTGCTGCCACCACCATCTGTCAGGTGAGTCTTGCGTGTTACTATAATGCTGAGCTAGCATTTCCAGACTGAATGGAGGAAAAGCCCGGGGATTTGTTTCTGAAGATCAGCCAGTGAAACCCCATAAATTACAGTGATTTGACCCCCTATTAATCATGGAGACTGCGTAAGACAAGCCACACTTCCTTCCATTGTGTGGGGTTGCTGAGTTGGGCCAACGCCACACCAGCTACACCTACCACAAGGCTTACTCCTCCCAGCCCTATACTGAAACAGACAAGCTCCACCCACATTATGAGCTCGCCGGGGACAGAATCGCTGACCCTCTGAACTCATCCGATTAGACCCTAAGAACAAGAGTTGAAGTGAAGAAGACAGTCTGAAGCCCAGCTCAACCATTTAGCAACTCTGTGGCCTCTTAAGGTGCTCAGAATCTGACACAGAGTAGGACTTGAGTAAATAGCTGCCCCGTGAATTGATGTCACCTCCTTAGGTTCTAGTTCCCCCTATGTGCCCGTTGCTGTTGATTCTTACTGATAGCAACCCTGGAGGACAGAGAAGAAGCACATCATAGGTTCCTAAGGTTGTAATCTAATCTCTATGGAGTCAGGCCACCACATGTGCCTCCATAGAGTGGCTGGTGGGTTTGCACCACCGACCTTCCTGGTAGCAGCTGAGCCCTTAGTCACTGTGCCACCAGTACGCCTTCCTTCCTGTTTTAAAGGGGTGAAATTGTAGAAACTGGCTTTTGTGAAGATCGGTACCTGTTGGGACATGAGCTGGGAGATGGAGGGGTACACAAAGCAGCCATTGTAAGTAGATCTGTTCTCTTCCTTTAAACAGATTAAAAACAAACCCATGGACTCTTCGTCTTTGCCAGACATTAAATTTATTAAGTGGCGGGAAATAGCCTCTTTGACAAATTGTTGTTGTTTTCCCTTGAGTCAGAAGCTGACCCTCCAGCAGGTTTTTAGAGACAGTCAATCACACAAGAACTGTTAATCCTTTTCCCAAAAAGCAGATGGTGGATTTGAACCTTGTACCTTTGAGTTGGCAGCGCAGCTCCTTTCAATTAGGCCACCAGAGCTTCCTGGAAAAATTGGATATCCATTTGTAGGAAACAGAAAGAAGATCTATACTTCACATACACAAAACAAAACAGAAAAACCAACACAAAAAGCTAACTCAGGATGGATCAAAGATCTAGGCATAACCCTAAAACTATAAGGGTCATTAAAAAACAACCTGGGGTGAACTTAGGAGCCCTAATCTAGGGCACGAACGGACCATCAAACATTACTGAAAATGTTCAGTCAACAGAAGATAAACTAGATGATTGTGACCTTCTAAAAATCTATTCTGTATGTGCATCAAAAGATCTCTCAAAAAAAGTAAAAAGAAAATCTATTTGATATTGACCCATTTGACAAGAGACTGTTCTCCAAAATTTCTAGAAAACTCCCAACACCTAAACAAGAAAAAGACAACCCAATTACAAAATAGAGAATCTGAACAGAAAACATTCAGGTGATCAGCAAACACTTAAAGAAGGGCTCAAGAACATTAGCTATTAGAGAAACATAAGTCAAAACAACAATGAAGTATCATCTCACCCCAGCAATAATAGCACTGTTCAATAAAATATCAAACAATAAATACTGGCAAATGGAAAGCAGTTCAGATCTTCCTTAGGAAGTTGAGAATAAAAGTATCATTTGATCTATCAATCCCACAACAAGGAGAATATATATATATTCAAAAAAAGGGGGACTCCCCCCAACAGAGTGTGGAAATTATTGAATAATATCACATGCAAGCAAAGTCCTGCTGAAGGTTATCTAAAAATGACTGGAACAGTACAGAGACCAAGAACTACCAGAAATACAAACTGTGTTTAGAAGAGGCCATGGCACTAAAGATATTATAGCCAGTGTCAGATAGATCTTGGCATAAAGCAGAGTACCAGAGGAATGTCTGTGTTTCATTGACAATGCAAAAGGCATTTGACTGTGTGAATCACAACAAGCTGTGGCCAGCTCTAACAATAGAAATCACAGAACACTCGATTGTACTTATGAGAAACCTACTCTTGGACCAGAAGGCAGTCTTTGGAACACAGCAAGAAAACAATGCATGGTTCAAAATCAAGAGAGATGTATACCAGGGCTGCATCCTTTCTCCAAATTTCTACAATCTAAATGCAAAACAGATCATCTGGGAGTCTGGTCTCTATGAGGGTGAATGCAGCATCAGGGTTGAAGGAAGACTTATCACCAATTTTCATTATGCAGTGACACAACCTTGTTTGCCAACACTGAGGAGGACATAAAGAGGCTGCAGAAGGCCAAGGACTGCAGTCTTCAATATTGATAGAAGCTCAACATCAGGAAGACAAAGATTTTTACGACTGGGCCAATTGGCAGCACCGTGCTAGATGGAGAAGAGATTGAGATTATGAACAATTTCAGCTTGCTCAGATCCACAATCAACAATCTTGGTAACAGCAGTCAGAAAATAAAAAAATGAATTGCACTGGGGAAGTCTTCTCCAAAGTGCCAAAGAATAATGATGTCACTCTAGGGACTGTGGCGCACCTGATCCAGGCCATGGTCTTCGCAATTACTTGCTATGCATTAGAGAGCTGGACAATTAGTAAGGAGGACAGAAGAAGAGTCGATGCCTTTGAGTTGTGCTGGAGAAGAGTATTGAACATATCATGGACTGAAAAGAGAATAAACAAACCTGTATTGGAAAAGGTGAGACCAAGTTTCTCCATCTTACATACATTATGCACATGGCCAGGAAGGACCTGTCCCTATAGCAGGACATCATGCTTGCAAGGGTGGAGGGTCAGTGCAGGAGAGGAGGACCACAGGTGAGATATAGGCCTGACACAGTAACTGGGGATAATAGAGGTTGGTGTGTTGGAGTCAGGCTGGCTTAGGGTACAGCAGAGTTCAGAGGTATTGTACATAGGGTTGCTATGAGTTGCAGGTGACTCAAAGTCCCATAACAACAACAACATATATATCCCAAAGAAATAAGATCTAAGACACAAACAGAAAAATATACATATGTTCATTGCAGTACTATTGACTTTAGTGTTATGCAACACTAAAGAATGATGCAGGAGAATGGGCAGTCTCCCCCCATGTAACTAATTATCTCTGAAAACCCACTGAATGGTCAGATATGGATCGGTTCCAACTCAACAGCAAAACCATAACAACAAAGAATGATATGAAATTTTTGAAACACTGTACAACGTGCATGAATCTAGAGGAAATGATGCTGAGTAAATAAGTCAGTCACAGAAGGACTGTTATTATGGTATAAGACCAATATTATAAAAAGCTAAGGAGTTGTTTACACACAGAATCATTCTTAGATGGTTACCAGGAAGGGAAAGGGATAGAGGAGAGCCTAAAAATTCATAAAGAGATAGGTGAAGGGAAAGGCAATATACAAGAGGAGATTGATCAGATAGTATAATGAATTGCATTATAGTAATAACATGCGATTTTATAAAACAAAATATTTATGATTTCATGAAAAACCAATATAGTTTATATAAACATTAATGCAAATAAAAAATTAATAATGAGAAAAAATCTTTTAAAATAACAAAACACAGATTCAGCAGGACTTAGTACAGTGATCATGAATCTATCTTCTGAGTAATTACACATTTCTGCCTGCCTTCCCAGCACAGTGCGCCAGGCACATAGTGGGTCCTCAACAAATACGTAAAGATTGAATGAAAAATGTTTTCTGATTAAGAATTATCATCTGAAATTCCCATGTCTGGAGAAGGGAAGAGAATAGATGTTTGTTAGTTGCTTGGGATGTATCTGGGACAGGAAGTCTTTGCCTTCAGCTTTCTTGTTTAATCTGCATGGTGACTGTTGTGTCCACACTCAAGGAGGAAATGGTTCCAAGAATATAGGAAACGCCACCCCTGCCCCCAGCCCAGTGATGAAACTGGGTTGAGCTCCATTCTGACACCAAGTCCGCCCTAGTGGAAACGATCATGCTCAACAGTTTAGACCAAACAAATAAACAAGAAAAGATTCCTACATAGTGGAGTGGATAGGGTGTGTGCGGTAATTGAGGGTGGGGGTGGGTGAGTGGGGGGGGGGATGTTGTATAACAATAAAAGATTTTTTTTCTTGTTATAGCGAACCAGGGGGAGGGTGGACATGGAGGAAAGTGTGCAAAAATGAATGAATGAATGAATGGAAATTTAAAAAATTAAAAAAATAAAAGATTCAGACTGCTACTTGAATAGGATTTGAGCAGATTAGAGTGGAGACGTTAGCAGGATGAATTGAAAAATCTGCAGAATGTTTGTTCCTATGCTGTCAAACTTTTCCGCTTTATGCTTTTTCTAAATTGGGTTTGGGAGCATTTCTGTAATCCAATTTAAATTAGAAATGTTGCTGCATGCATTACACACAAGCTATAAATAAGCATAAAAAAAGCAAACCAAATAAGCCAAACCACCGCCTCCGTGCTTAGAGACAGTGTGGGCAAGGAGTGTGGCCAACTTGGAGGCGGGTTTGAATCTTGTTGTACTGTGAAGGGCCTTTTGAGAAGCCCTGCCAGCTGCTTGGAGCCTCTTCCCCCCCCCCATTTATAAACTGGGAAAGTAACCCTAGTTATCTTGGACGGAGGTGGTCCAGGTCAAATAAGCAAGTACACAAAGAGGATGTCTGTAGGAGGGTTCCTTGGGAAGCATTGTATTGTTCCACGTCTGCAGATAAAAGCAAGGGCTTGAAACACGGTCTGAGACAGTAGAGACCTCATGCACCCCGGAGCACAGGCCACAAGCTCCTCCGCACAGTCACAGTCACCGCAGCCGGTTCACAACTGCCACCCCCAGCTCACCATGGACAACATCACTGTGCTTGTGGTCAACAACAGCCTGGCATGTGCAAGGTCGGCTTCGTGGGTGACAGCGCCCCCTGGGCTGTCTTCTCCTCCATCGTGGGGTGCCCTCAGCACCAGGGCATGATGGTGGGCATGGGTGAGAAGGATTCCTACGTGGGTGATGAAGCCCGGAACAAGAGAGGCATCCCTGACCCTCAAGTACCCCATTTAGCACAGCATTGACACCAACTGGGACAACATGTAAAAGATCTGGCGCCACACCTTCTACAATGAGCTGCATGTGGCCCCTGAAAAGCACCCTGTGCTCCTGACAGAAGCCCCCCTGAACCCCAAGGCTATCCAGAAGAAGATAACCTAGATCATGTTTGAGACCTTCAACACCCCTGCCATGTACGTCACCCTCCGGGCCGTGCTGTATGTATGTATGTATGTATGTATGTATGTATGTATGCCTCTGGCCGGACCACTGGCATTGTGATGGATTCCAGTGATGAGGTCACCCACACTGTACCCATCTGCGAGGGATACGCCCTCCTCCACACCATCTTGCATCTGAACTTGGCTGGACAGGACCTAACAGACTACTGTATGAAGATCCTCACTGAGCGAGGCTACAGCATCACCACCACGGCTGAGCAGGAGAAATTCTTGTTACGTTGCCCTGGATTTCAAGCAGAGGGCCACAGAAATTTCCTTGTCCTCCTTGGAGAAGAGCTATGAGCTGCCCAATGGACAGGTCATCACCATTGGCAGTGAGCGTTTCTGCTGCCCCGAGGCACTCTTTCAGCCCTCCTTCCTGGGAATGGAGTCTTGTGGCACCTACAAAACTACCTTCAACTCCATCATTAAGTGTAATGTTGACATCCACATGGACCTCTGCACAAACACAGTGCTGTCTGGCAGGATCAGTATGTACCCAGCCATCACTGACAGGATGCAGAAGGAGATCATAGCACTGGTCCCCAGCACAATGAAGATCAAGATCATTACTCTCTGTGTGGACTGACGGCTCCATCCAGGCCTCCCTGTCCACCTTCCAGCAGATATGGACAGCAAGCAAGAGTACAATGAGTCTGGCCTCTCTATCATCCACCTCAAATGCTTGTAGGACTGTTAGTTGCATTACACTTTTTCTTGATTAAAAAAAACGCAACAAAACCAAACAGCCCAGCTTGTGCAGAAAAAAACCTCAAACAACAAACAAGATGAGATCGGCATGGCTTTATTTTTCACTCCTTTTTCTGGTGTCTTGTTTATTTTTAATTTTTTTGTACTTGACTCAGGATTTAAAAACTGAAATGGTAAGGGTGACAGCAATTGGTGTGGAGTGAGAATTCCCCCTCCCCTCCGTGATCTCCAATGTGGCCCGGGACTTTACTTGTACATTGTTCTTTCTTTTTTTAAGTTGTTGTTGTTGTTGTTGTTTTTATGAGCCATTGAGTCACTTGAGACTCATAGTGACCCTATGTACAAGAGCCCTAAAAGCCGTTCTATCCTGTGCCAACCTCGCCATCTCAAACACACTCATTCCCACCACTCCACGCACAGAATCGATCCATCTCATCGAGGGTCTTCCTCTCCTGCGCCGTCCCTCCACTCTCCCAAACATGATGTCCCTCTCCAAGGACAAGTCCATCCTTGCAACATGCCCAAAGTAAGTCAGACGAAGCTTCAGAATCCTTGACTCCAAGGAGCATTCTGGCTTCACCCTCTCCAAGACAAACCTGTTTGTTCTCCTAGCAGTCCATGGTATATTCAACAGTCTTCTCAAGCACCACAGCTCAAAGGCATCAATTCTCTTTCTGTCATCCCTATTAACTGTCCAACTCTCCAATGCATAGCCCATAATTGCAAAGACTATACCTGGATCAGGCACACCTTAGTCTCCAGCCTGACATCGTTGCTCTTCAGTAACCTTGAGAGGTCCCTCACAGCTGACTTTCCCAATGCAATTCGTCTCTTGATTTCTTGGTAGTCATTCCAAATAATCATAACATGGCAATGTGACAAGAAGCTCCTGCCTTTCCAGAAGCCTCTCCCCTCCCCTTAAGGAGAAAGGGTCCCATACCCCCACCCCAGGTCCACACACAGACAAGGGGTGATATGTAGCATTGCTTTTGTGTAAATTATATGTAATCCAAATTTTAAAAAATCGCCAAAAAGCTTCCACCTTATTACTTGTTCTTTTTGTTTAGTTTTTGTTTTCAATAGTCATTGGTAGCCCTACTTTTTTTGGGCCCTTGCCCTCTTCCCCCAACTCTAGAAAGAAGAAGGCTTTTGGTCTCCCTGGGGCAGCTGAGATGTGAAGGCGGCCAGGAATTTTACCTGTACGCTGTCCTCAGACCAGTTGAATGAAAGTGCACACGTCAAAGAAAATTTAAAAAAGAAAGAAAAGAAACATGCTATGAGAAGACGGACTGTACAGAAAGACGCCTCAAAATCGAGCACCATAGTGAGAAGAAAGGAGTGTGACTTGTGTCTCTTCTGCTCAGATGAGAGAGAACTTTAGTTCTGTGAACACTGGATGTGCTTGGTGGTGGCAGCAGAGCCCTTGTACCAGATCATAGAACACTGCAGGCACTGGGACCCCCTGGCAGCCATTGCTGTGGTGGAGCCCATTGTTGAAGCCACTGGGTCAATCTGTCTCACTGAGGTCTTCCTCTTTGTCACTGACCCTATCTAAGTATCTATCATGTTCTTCTCCAAGATAGGTGCTCAGAACCTCTTAATTATACCATCGCTGAGTGTTGGAGTAGATGGGAAGTCTTCTTCCATTAAGATTTACTTTCAGAAACCTGATAGAGGATCACTGTGAGCTGGAATCTACTTGATGGCACTAAATTTGGGTTTAGAGTTTTGGTGGCAGTAAATACATAATTTGCTCAGGCTATAGATTGAATACATATGGAGAGGAGATACAATCCTGTCGCACATCTTTCCTGATTTTAAGCCATATATTGTTCCCTTGCTGTTTGCACAACAGAATCTTAGTCTAGATATAGGTTTTGCATGAGCACAATTAAATGTTCTGGAATTCCCATTCTTCTCAATATTAGCTATAATTTGTTCTGATCCACACAGTCAAATGTTTTTAGTCATTAAAGCACAAATAGACATTTTTCTGGTACTCTCGGCTTTCAGTCAGGATCCATCTGACATCAGCAATGCTATCTCTGGTGCCACAGCCTCTTCTAAATCCTGCTTGAACTTCTGGCAGTTCTCTGTCCATGTATTGTTCCAACCATTTTTTTTCTCATGATCTTCAGCAGTATTTTGTTTGCATGTGATATTAATGATATTGTTCTATAACTTCCACATTCTGTTGGGCCACCTTTCTTGGGAACAGGAACTAATATGGATCTCTTCCAGTCAGTGGACGAGGCAACTGTGCAAGTCTGACATTCTGCCTTGTGAAACTGAGTTACTTCACTAAATCTCTGTTTCCTCTTGTGTGATACAAGGAGAACAGTAAGTAGTACCTGCCTCCTAGTGTCATATGAAGGTTAAAAGAAATGATGCTTGTAGAGAAGTTTGCAGGGTTCCTGTTACATCATGGCCATTCACTGAAGACACCATTGTTTGTTGTTGAGTGGACTCCAGCTCATTGTCTCCCCATAGGTGACAGAATGAGGTACTATCCTGTCATCACATTCAAGGACAGGCTCTAGTCGTTTGTCCCGATGGTCACTGTGTATTTCCTTTTTTTCCCTTTTTTTTATTATTAATGTTAATGAAAGTTTACAGAGACTTTGGATTTCCATTCATTCATTGTTGAACTTTTCTCCCTGCCCACCCCTTCTCCAAGTTCGCTCTTCTCTTTGAAAAGTAAAAGAAAAATTCTTTCACTGGTATACAATCCCTCCCCCAAAGTCCTCTCCACTGTGCAGCCTTTGTTCTGGATTCCTGTCATGACAATAATACCTAATCACATATCCTTTTAAATAGTTCTCTCCCGCATCTGTTTCAATGCAGTATCCAAAATTTACCCCATCTTTCTTAGTCTCCCCCCACTATCAATGTCAGTCCCATTTTACAACGGTGGTACTATGCAGTATTTGCCCTTTTGTGACTGAGACATTTCACTTAGCATAATGTCCTCCAGGGTCACCCATTTTTGTGTAATATTTCATGAGTTCCTTGTTTTTTCAGTGTAGCACAGTATTCCATTGTGTGAATATGCCAGAGCTTCTCTATCCATTCTTTTGTTGATGGGCACTTAGGTTGTTTCCAACTCTTTGCTATTGTGAACAAAGCCACAATAAACATGGGTGTGCATATATCTGCTTGGGTGGTGGTTATGATTTCTTTAGGGTATATTCCCAGTAGAAGAATTGATGGATCAAATGGTATTTCTGTCTCTAACTTTTTGAGAAAGCTCCATACTGCCTTTCATAGTGGTTGCCCCATTTTATACTCCCACCAACAGTGAATAAGAGTTCCAGTTTCTCTACAACCATTTGTTGTTTGCTGTTCTGTTAAATTTTGCTATTCTTACTGGGGTGAGATGATATCTCATAGTTGTTTTGATTTGCATCTTTCTTAGAGCTAGGGATTTCAAACATTTCTTCATGTGTTTGCCATCTGAATGTCTTCTTTGGTGAAGTGTCTGTTCATATCCTGTGCTCATTTAACAATTGGGTTGTTTGCCTTTATCTTCTTGTTGTGCACTCTGTATTTCTTATACCTTCCAGCACTATGACAGAGAACACTATGTTATCATCCAGAGGGTTTTCATTGGCTAATGTTTACAGGTAGACCATGATGCCTTTCTTCTGGGTTGCTGTGGTCTGAAAGCTCTGCTGAAACCCGCTCACCTTGAGTGATCCGATGTTTGAAATAATGGTGGTAGAGCTTCTAGCATCACAGCAACATGCAAGCTACCACCGTGCAACAAACTGACATATGGGTGGTGGCAATAAATAAAACTCACTCACTGTCTTCTAGTCGATTCCAACTCATAGCTGATCGGTCAGTTCAGTGCTGTAACTCCATGGAAGGAGATAACTGATCCTTCACCCTCGGAGATCCACCTCTGGTGAATTCAAGTTGTCTGTTGCCTCCCTCCTTTGCTTCTTTCTCATTGTTGTTGGGTTGGAACGGACTCCTCGCTGACACTCCATCAAGTGTCTGAGGCTGTTGTGTGGAGGATTTTGACTATGTGATGGATTCAAACTGTCACAGAGGCATGGCCTTTGGGTTACTGATGCAACTCCCTATGGACTAGGCCACCAGAGCGCCCTTAATAAACAGTAGCTTTATAATCATACGGTGTTTGCCAAGGAAGCCAAACATGCAGTGAGCTGGGACTGCTGTTTACATACCTTCTCCCTCTAGCCCATTACTGGGTCACACTGGGAAGCAGAGGCCCTGGAGCGGGGACTCTCAGTAAGTGAGGCCCAGGAGGTTTGCGGCCCCATTCATGCCTTGAGCTGTGTGCTGGCCTAGCCATGGCCCATCGGAGCTTCTCTCTCATCCCTGAGTCTGGGTGCTGGCCTGTGGCCATGTGGTGAGGATCAGGTTTTCTCAGGTACACTCAGAATTAAGACACATCTTTAGGGCTTGGTGGAAATGGTTCATATTGTATTGCTCATCTACCTAGGAGCTTTCGTAGCACAATAATGAAGAGCTCAGTTGCTATCCAAAAGATTGGCAGTTAAACCCACCAAGAGAGGGAAATGCCTGAAGATTTGATTCTGTAAAGATTTTAGTGAAGAAAACCCTATAGGACAATTTTACTCTATCTCACAGACCCTTGGTGAGTAATAATTTTTAAAAAAATCTTCTCAACAGCACATAGCAAACATACTGAAGGTTGGTAGTTCAGAACTGCCCAGTGGTGCCAGGGAGGGAAGAAGATAGGACCCTTATAGTCCCCTTGTGTTGAGATCCTACAGAACGTGTGGAATCCCCATGAGATGTAACTCCACTTCAGTGGGGTTTTTTGAAGAGACGTCAAAACTCAAAGTCATGGCTACTGAACCTCTCTGACTCTCAGGGACACCTCCCCCGACCCGCAGTTGGGATTTAGAGGCTGTAAATGACAAAGGGAGACTACCCATCTTTCTCCCTCGGAGCCACTGGGGGATTTGACCTAGCACAGTCACGATAGACTGGTGGGTAGACGGCACAGCTTGCTGTAGACTCTGCCAACAGAGCTCCTGAAATGACAGGTTTTATGCTTCCTTACTTTGTCACACACTGAGAAGCCTTAGGAAGGTGCTGGCTTTCTCAGTTCTTTCTTCATTTTGGGGAATATTATTGACAATTCCAAAGGCGTCGTGTTCAAATCCATGAGCTGCTCTGCAGGAGAAAGATGGGCAATCTTCTCCTGTATGATTTACTGCCTATAAAAACCATCTGTGGGTCAGTTCTATGCCACGGCACACAACAACAACATTGACATTTTGAGCTCTGGTGGTCTAGTGATAAAGAGTTGCCTGCTAGCACAAAGTTTCATGGTCCAAATCCACCAAATGCTCCACAGGTAAAAGGCCGTCTTCTTCCATGTTATTTGCTATCTCTGAAAATCCACTGGAGGTCAGCTATGAGTTCATTACAACTTGACAATTCACAACATTGACATTTTGGGCTGGGTTGTTAGGGGCCGTCCTGGACATGCTAGCATGTTTACCAGCACTCCTGGGCTCTGCTCACTAGATACCAGTTGTTGTTATTGTTGTTGTTATGTGCCATCGAGTCACTTGCGACTTATAGCAACCCTATGTACAACAGCCCAAACTCTGTTCTGTCCTGTGCCAATTGCACCGTCTCTGACACACTCATCCCAATTACCCCAGTCACTGAATCAAACCACCTTATAGAGGGCCTTCCCCTCTTGTGCTGTCCCTCCACCCTCCCAAGCATGATGCCCCTCTCCAAGGACTGGTCCCTCCTTACAACATGTCCAAAGTATGTCAGATACTGCCTGGTTTAACCCTCTCCAGGATGAATCTGTTTGTTTTCTTGGCAGTCCATGGTACATTCAATACTCTTCTCCAGCACCACAGCTCA